>NC_092628.1:50603562-50920437 GCF_039555335.1 Amphiura filiformis | reverse complement strand
GTAAAAAGATTCTAAGTCTAGAGAGAGCGTGCTATTAGCGCTAATAGCGCTATTAGCGCTAATAGCAAATAATAGCACGTCATATGCAATTGTGCTAAATCTAAAAAGATTCTAAGTCTAGGGAAAGCGTGCGCTAATAGCAATTAATAGCACGTCATATGCAATTGTGCTAAATGTTAAAGATTCTAAGTCTAGAGACAGCGTGCTATTAGCGCTAATAGCGCTATTAGCGCTAATAGCAAATAATAGCACGTCATATGCAATTGTGCTAAATCTAAAAAGATTCTAAGTCTAGGGAAAGCGTGCTATTAGCGCTATTAGCGCTAATAGCAAATAAAAAGCACGTCATATGCAATTGTGCTAAATCTAAAAAGATTCTATGTCTAGGGAAAGCGTGCTATTAGCGCTAATAGCGCTATTAGCGCTAATAGCAAATAATAGCACGTCATATGCAATTGTGCTAAATCTAAAAAGATTCTAAGTCTATGGAAAGCGTAAAAAGATTCTAAGTCTGGAGACAGCGTGCTATTAGCGCTAATAGTGCTAATAGCAATTAATAGCACGTCATATGCAATTGTGCTAAATCTAAAAAGTTTGTAAGTCTAGGGAAAGCGTTCTATTAGCGCTAATAGCGCTATTAGCGCTAATAGCAATTAATAGCACGTCATATGCAATTGTGCTAAATGTAAAAAGATTCTAAGTATAGAGACAGCGTGATATTAGCGCTAATAGCGCTATTAGCGCTAATAGCAAATAATAGCACGTCATATGCAATTGTGCTAAATCTAAAAAGATTGTAAGTCTAAGGAAAGCGTGCTATTAGCGCTAATAGCAAATAATAGCACGTCATATGCAATTGTGCTAAATCTTAAAAGATTCTTAGTCTAGAGACAGTGTGCTATTATCGCTATTAGCGCTAATAGCAAATAATAGCACGTCATATGCAATTGTGCTAAATCTAAAAAGATCCTAAGTCTAGGGAAAGCGTGCTATTAGCGCTAATACCGCTATTAGTGCTAATAGCAATTAATAGCACGTCATATGCAATTGTGCTAAATCTAAAAAGTTTTTAAGTCTAGGTAAAGCGTGCTATTAGCGCTAATAGCGCTATTAGCGCTAATAGCAATTAATAGCACGTCATATGCAATTGTGCTCAATGAAAAAGATTCTAAGTCTAGGGACAGTGTGCTATTAGCGCTAATAGCGCTATTAGCGCTAATAGCAAATAATAGCACGTCATATGCAATTGTGCTAAATCTAAAAAGATCCTAAGTCTAGGGAAAGCGTGCTATTAGTGGTCAGTGGTCACACTAGCTTTGTTGATTTGCGGGGCCCTTTTATATTGGAACTCACTTAGTGTTTAGTTGTCGTAAGAGAGTCTCCTGCCTCAGGCGTGCCAGCCCAGCGGCCTTGATATTTCTTGTTGATGGTGGGGACAGCGGTCACACTAGCTTTGTTGCCCTGCGGGGCCCTTTTATATTGGAACTCACTTGGAGTGTTTAGTTGTCGTATGGGAGTCACCGACCTCGCGCCTGCCGGCCCTGTGGCCTTGATGTTTGTTGCTGATGGTGGGGACAGCGGTCACACTAAGTTTTTTTGCCCTGCGGGGCCCTTTTATATTTGAACTCACTTGGAGTGTTTAGTTGTCGTATGGGAGTCTCCGGCCTCGGGCCTGCCGGCCATGCGGCCTTGATGTTTTTTGTTGATGGTGGGGACAGAGGTCTCACTAGCTTTCTTGCCCTGCGGGGCCCTTTTATATTGGAACTCACTTGGAGTGTTTAGTTGTCGTATGGGAGTCACCGGCCTCGGGCCTGCCGGCCATGCGGCCATGATGTTTTTTGCTGATGGTGGAGACAGCGGTCACACTAAGTTTCTTGCCGTGCGGGGCCCTTTTATATTGGAACTCACTTGGAGTGTTTAGTTGTCGTATGGGAGTCACCGGCCTCGGGCCTGCCGGCCATGCGGCCTTGATGTTTGTTGTTGATGGTGGGGACAGCGGTCACACTAGCTTTGTTGCCGTGCGGGGCCCTTTTATATTGGAACTCACTTGGAGTGTTTAGTTGTCGTATGGGAGTCACCGGCCTCGGGCCTGCCGGCCCTGCGGCTTTGTTGCTGATGGCGGGGACAGCGGTCATACTAAGTTTCTTGCCCTGCGGGGCCCTTTTATATTTGAACTCACTTGGAGTGTTTAGTTGTCGTATGGGAGTCTCCGGCCTCGGGCCTGCCGGCCCTGCGGCCTTGATGTTTTTTGTTGATGGTGGGGACAGCGGTCACACTAGCTTTGTTGCCCTGCGGGGCCCTTTTATATTGGAACTCACTTGGAGTGTTTAGTTGTCGTATGGGAGTCACCGGCCTCGGGCCTGCCGGCCCTGCGGCCTTGATATTTGTTGCTGATGGCGGGGACAGCGGTCATACTAAGTTTTTTGGCCTGCGGGGCCCTTTTATATTTGAACTCACTTGGAGTGTTTAGTTGTCGTATGGGAGTCTCCGGCCTCGGGCCTGCCAGGCCTGCGGCCTTGATGTTTTTTGTTGATGGTGGGGACAGCGGTCACACTAGCTTTGTTGCCCTGCGGGGCCCTTTTATATTGGAACTCACTTGGAGTGTTTAGTTGTCGTATGGGAGTCACCGGCCTCGGACCTGCCGGCCCTGCGGCCATGATGTTTTTTGCTGATGGTGGGGACAGCGGTCACACTAAGTTTCTTGCCGTGCGGGGCCCTTTTATATTTGAACTCACTTGGAGTGTTTAGTTGTCGTATGGGAGTCTCCGGCATCGGGCCTGCCAGCCCTGCGGCGTGGTGTGTTTTTGTTGATGGTGGGGACAGAGGTCTCACTAGCTTTGTTGATTTGCGGGGCCCATTTATATTGGAACTCACTTGGAGTGTTTAGTTGTCGTATGGGAGTCTCCAGCCTCAGGCCTGCCGGCCCTGCGGCCTTGATGTTTTTTGTTGATGGTGGGGACAGTGGTCACACAAGCCTTGTTGCCCTGCGTGGCCCCTTTATATTGGAACTCACTTGGAGTGTTAAGTTGTCGTATGGGAGTCTCCGGCCTCAGGCCTGCCGGCCCTGCGGCCCTAATATTTTTGTAGATGGTGGGGACAGCGGTAACACTAGCTTTCTTGCCCTGCGGGGCCCTTTTATATTGGAACTCACTTGGAGTGTTTAGTTGTCGTATGGGAGTCACCGGCCTCGGGCCTGCCGGCCCTGCGGCCTTGATGTTTGTTGATGATGGTGGGGACAGCGGTCACACTAAGTTTTTGCCCTGCGGGGCCCTTTTATATTTGAACTCACTTGGAGTGTTTAGTTGTCGTATGGAGTCTCCGGCCTCAGGCCTGCCGGCCCTGCGGCCTTGATGTTTTTGTTGATGGTGGGGACAGAGGTCTCACTAGCTTTCTTGGCCTGCAGGGCCCTTTTTATATTGGAACTCACTTGGAGTGTTTAGTTGTCGTATGGAGTCACCGGCCTCAGGCCTGCCGGCCCTGCGGCCTTGATGTTTGTTGTTGATGGTGGGGACAGCGGTCACACTAGCTTTGTTGCCCTGCGGGGCCCTTTTATATTGGAACTCACTTGGAGTGTTTAGTTGTCATATGGGAGTCACCGGCCTCGGGCCTGCCGGCCCTGCGGCTTTGTTGCTGATGGCGGGGACAGCGGTCATATTAAGTTTCTTGCCCTGCGGGGCCCTTTTATATACAGTGCACAACTTATAAGTTCCCCCTAATGCTTTTTGAAATAAATCGAAAATTATTTAACGAAAAGTCTAAATGGTTAGTAGGGGATGTGTCCTCCTGCACTGTTGACAAGTGCATTGCAACGTCGCCGCATGCTGTTTATTAAATTCCGGACCCGGTGCTGGTCCATGTTGTTCCATACATGTTGGATTGCTCGGGTTAGCTCTTGCAATGTTGTGTTTTCATTGATAAGGTGCTCTCGGCTGATTTCTCACCTCTCCTGTCAACTGAAATTTTGTTCTCAATTTTCGAATTGCATTAGGCGCAACTCCCATACGACGAGCAATTTCTTTCACCGGTACATTTTCATCCAGCAAACCTATTGCTCTACCGCGAAGAAATTCGGGCAAACGGGGCATTATTAAAATGTGACTTTTCACATGTGATGAACTACTGGCGATGTGGTCTATTCTCACTGCAGTACATATCCCTTCCATCTCAGACATTTATCATTAAAAAGAAAAGAATAAAACACCTGTTTTGCTTTTCAAGAAGAAGAAGAAGAATACCAAAGATTAAGTTTTCTTTTACAAACACATGAATATCCCTGGCCTACTGTATTGTTTGAGAATTGAGTCCTATGGACTCAGATGCAACTTTAACACTGTTTAAAACGGTCTCCTTTTTTACATAATGAACCATTGTGACTGAACGCAATGACGTGTGACGCTAAAATTTGGTCCACATGTGTAAAACAAATAAGGCTACCCATATAATTTTACAGGTTTGCATTTCGTCAAATAGTTTTCGATTTATTTTAAAAAATATGTAGGGGGGAACTTATAAGTTGTGCACCCTATATTTGAACTCACTTGGAGTGTTTAGTTGTCGTAGGAAACAATGTACACAGATCTAGCAAATGTCGCTGTACCTCAGGCTCTGCTGGTCAATGATACTAGACTACAATATTTTGAAACATCTTTTTGTTCACTCAGCTCCCTGTGGCTTTCAGCTGTGAATATTTGAGCTCAGATGATTTACCATTAGAAACTAAAAGGAAATATTGATGGCAATATCTTGGCCACAATGGGAAATAATGTGACCAAAACTAAAACCAGTAACTTGAAAATGCCCAATGTGTAAAATGGGCTCTTCCAGTTGAAATCCATACACCCCCTATGGAAGCTATGACTTTGCAATTTGCATGACATATCATTTATACACAAACACACCAGGAAATGATACACAAATAACCAATTTCCATGCACCACAGATCTGTGTGCATCTATTGGGCACTAAGCTTTTGTTAAATTTTGAAAAATATTGAGGGCGTCCTCCTCAACAAATGTTACAATATGGCTTTCATCAGCTTTTATGTGTCTCTCTCTGATTAACATACTAACCAGGACAATGCACAAGGTGTCACTATAGACGAATCCAGTTTCACACATTCCTATACCTCAATGGCTGCCAAAGTTGGGTCCCCGTCGGCTCAATCTCACTTAAAATGTGAAATAATGCGGCCTTGGAGGGTATTTTAAACTGCATTCTATCACCCGTGTTACACATAGACAAAAGAATTAGGCTATAGGGCATTGCCTCTAATTCTTAAATGATGACAGTTTACAACACAAAAGAATCTAACATCGATTTTTAAGCAGCTTTTTGGTGTTCGGGGACCCAAAGATGGCCGACCAAATCCTGACCATGACTTGGCTCGTTGGATTCGTCTATAGCTGAAACAGATAACACTAAGGGTTATAAACCCCTGACATATGTCATGCATTCAAGCAATCTTGGTAATTTCATGTTGACATGGTTACTCTTCAACAGTATTACAATTTGAAACCACGAAGGGTCATTCCTGAATCTTCATTTTCTCAATTATGCAGGTACCATAATCAGCACACGTAACAACAAGCGACCACAAATCAGATGACAATTCAACATTGGCCAAGTAACTCTATATGTGGACAATTTTAGACAACAATTGGACCAATTATACAAGTAAGCTTATAGGAAACCAATAAACTTTATGTTCCACCTGACTTTTAACAATCACATATGTACAGACCGAACTGAAGCCGGTCATCTAGCCCAATTCTGACGCGTTTTCTTGACAAGGTAACTACATTTCTCTCTTGGAACAGTGAAGTGAATGAACATAGATCCTATGCACTCGACATATGAACTTAGTTACGTGTGTGCATGTGACTTTTATTTACATATTAAGTCTCACCAGTTTGTTGTGATTTCATAACATCTTGCATTGTGTTGTTGATGGTAAGATGGCAACATCAGTTCAAGACCAGTGTGTAAAACAAATGGGAGACCCATCCCACTTGTCTCATCTGTGGCTTAACCAGTTTAGGCATCAGGCTGCCTTCTGTGATGTCACCATCATTGTTGGAGATCAAAGATTTCCTGCTCACAAAGCAGTTCTAAGCTGTGCAAGTGATTACTTTCAGGGAATGTTCACATCAGGGTTTCAGGAGAGTACAATGAGTGAAATAACTGTTCCTGGAACTGAAGAAAGCTTTGCCCAAATCTTGGACTTTGCTTATACAGGGCAATTCACTCTCATGAGAACAGTCACAGATATTCTCAAAATGGCCTGTTACATGGTTTTGACCAAAGCTGTAGAGTTATGTGCTGAGTACCTGAAAGATGTCAAAGATAAGCTTACAGTAGAAGACTGTTTTGAGATCTGGTCAATTACTAGCAATCATAGCAATATTTCAGATGTTACACAACTGTACAGAAGCCATGTTATTCAGAACTTCCTGAAGTGTGTTAAATCAAATGTATTTCTTGAGAATTCCACCGCAAGTGTCATGATGGATATATAAAAGTGATGAAGAAATAGAGACAGACACCACAACAGAGGAACAGATTCTGCAAGGAACAGTGATGTTGCTGAAGCATTATTGGGATCAGCGTAAGGTTCATGCTGTTGATCTCCTGGAGGAGATCCGTCTTGGTTTGGTTCCAGCTGCCAGACTCTGTCAGGTCCTTGGTGATGTGATATTAGCCATACCAGAGTGCAAAGATATGGTGGAGGAGGTACACCTGTTGAGCATTACCAAAGATACTACTTCACCACTAGTAATCAACAGCTACCCATATTTGTTTGCTACTAGAAATAATATTGCAGCCCACCTAAATGTAGTTGAATTTGACGAATCAGGCTCTTTATTATCTGTAGCATACAGTACCAGTTCAGCATGTTATAAACTTACTAAATTTGCTGATATTCCTTATGAAATTGCTTACTTGGAATTGGATAAACCACAAAGTGGTGCTGAATTATTTGTCAGTGATGAAGGTCATCTGCTTGCTGCAGGTGGCAGTATTGTAGAATATGTTGATGATCATGTAAAAAAAGAAAATCATCTGAAGTGGGTTTCTGAAAACAATTTCTTCATGTACGATTCTGAGAAGAATGAATGGAATGTACTTCCCCCAATGCCTAAAGTATTGTTCTACCCGATGATGTTTCAATTGGATGAATATATATATGTAATTGGTTCAGCTTATGATGATTACAGCCACCGGAACAGCATTGAAAGGTATAATATACCCAGCAAAACATGGGAACTTGCTGTAGATAACCTGTTTGTTGCACCAAGATAATGCAAGTGTTGTGAATGGACTTGTGCTGTTCAGTGGCGATGAATTAGAAGGCTCTTATCATCAAGTAGTTTTCAAAGCTGGACTCTATAGACCAGCTACAAATGAATTGATAGAAGTGTCTGTCAATAAATGCATAGATAGGAATTCATATTTTGAAGTGCATAATAGTATCTGCTATCTCATCACCAAAGGCAAAGGCCAAGAACCAAACCAAGTAAACAGGTGCATATGCAACTTTGACAGTGATGGTCCAACCATTGTTATTGCTGAGGCAGTAGAAGATGAGATTTATTCAAGTATTAAATGGCAAAACAGAATGAAAAAAAACCCAGAAAACCTGGGTACAGCAAGATTCGTATTTGACAAACGCAAACTAGGATCGATGGAAATGCCATGCGACTGCGCATCCCATTTAAAGGAAAAACAAAGAAATGGCGAGTAGATGTACCGTATATTCTCCAGTAGCTTCGCCTCTAATAAATGCCCCCCCCACCACCATTTTTTTCAAACAAAATTTTTAAAATATGCTGAATTTTCCATGCTATCTTGTTTAAGATTACCACGGTCTACACGCAGTCTGTAATTGCTGAAAATGATATCGCAAACCCAGAAGTTAACCAGAAGACATTGATCCTAAGTTCATAGTTTGTTGTTTCGGCATGATTTTTAAGCAAAAAAGACCTAATAAATGCCCCCCCCCCCCTTTCAAAAATGTCACGCCCTGGGGCATTTATTAGAGAACATGGTAGATTGCAATGTCTCATAAAAACTTGGCACCCATAAACTTCTCTGTAAAGCTTTTTTGGTAAAAGAAATTTTGAACTATGAATTTCAAAGATTAGCAAAAATGGTCATCAATTCAAAGAATCAAAAGGACAAATGCTGAACAGCATCATTGGAATTGGTTAGAATTTGATAAACATGTGCATTTCAAACATTTCTAACCAAGACCACAATGAAACCATTTTTGCACCATAAAAAGCATGTGGCCAATCAGCTTAATATGTAGTGCAGGGGTTCTTCATAGGTGAGATCCGAGCAGCCAGCCAATTGTGATGGTCCTCGATCAGCTCTGAATTGTACAGTAAACATAACAAAACAAGGTGCATTTGGCTGATAAACAAAACTTTATAATTTTGACCCTCCATGCACCCACAAGCAAATATATTATGAGAACCCCTGATGTAGTGTCAAGTACAGGGTATGTTTTGTGTTGTGACCACAATTTAATTGTTATATGAAGAGAAAAGAATGCACATACCGTAAAACCCGGTCTACAAGCATATAGTGTGCTTCTGATGAAAGCTACATTAATCCAGTCGCCATTATGGAGTTTGAGCAAATAAATTACGGATCCAAGCATATACAAACAAGGATTATTTTAAGACCGGTCTATTGTATTGGTATATTAACGCTTGCTTCGAATTAATTAAGGGATCCAAAATGAGCTTTTATTGCGTTTCGACAGTATTTTTGTGGGACATGAGAGCACCTCAGACCTATCGAATTGCATTCTGAATACGAAGCATGTCTTTCTGATATCAAATAATTTTCATTTTTAAAAATCACAATATAATACAAATTTTATGACAAATTATAAAAATTTGATATTTTTCAAATTTTGATATATAACAGTCCTCGAAGTAAATTATATAAATCTAATGATATATTCTTAAAGTGTATGTAGCAGGGAGGAAAAGCCGACGGTCAATTGAAAATTTTGACCTTTCATATTGAAGATATGGATTTTTTCCCCAAAAGACCTAATTTTTTTGGTGTTTTGGGGAAAAAATCCATATCTTCAATACGAAAGGTCAAAATGTTCAATTGATCGTCAACTTTTCATCCCACCTACATACACTTTAAGTATAAATAATCAGATTTATAAAGTTTACTTCAAGTACTGTTAAATATCAAAATTATCAATTTTTAATGATTTGCCATAAAATGTGTATTAAATTGCGAATTTCAAAAAATCAAAATTATTTGATATTAGAATGACATTCTTCGTATTCAGAATGCAATTCGATATGTCTGATGTGCTCTAATGTCCCAAAATAAATACTGTCCAAACGTTCATACCCCAGCCCTTAAGCTTTTATAAAAAACACTATATATGCTTGTAGACAGGGTTTTACGGTAGCTTTTAAAATTGAATTTAAAGTTTGTTTTTTTGATGGGTTTTTTAACATGCTTTAATGATTTCTTTTCTTTTTAATACGTTTAGATGATATATCAGAAAATTTGGCTGCAATTTTCTGAATCTGTATATCAATGTTCATTCTTAAAGAATGGAGTCATTGCAATTGCTCAGGTCATGTGTGTGAATGTTCCAAGTCATCCAGTAGTTGTAAACAGAATTTTGGAAATAACTCTGACCCACTGGCAAGATATTTTTGGCCAGCCGAGAGGGGGGAAAGCGATTTTTGGCACATATTCATGGGCGCCTTTTAAATCTAAAAAGGCTTAGGAAAACTGTACAGAAACGCTTTAATCTTTAATATATGAAAGTTTGCTGTCCATTTTAAGCTGAAATAATAAGGTAAAGTGAAAGAAACCCCACTGGTTATTTTGGCCATTTAACATGCAGTTCTATGGGAAGACATATCATAATTTTTAAATTATGATAATATGTCGAAATTTGCTCTGTTTGACCTACAAAGACAACACATTTGGCCGATTCCATTTATGTGCAAGGTGGGACATGTGTAAACATTAAACAAATATGCAAAAACAAATCAGGTTTGAAAAAAATCAACCTATTTCATTAAGATCGTACATTATGACTTTAAAATTGGTTTTATTATAAAATGTTACACTTTGCTGGTAATATTGTCATATAAAGCTGACTCAAGTTACTGTTCAATATTTACACTGGGGGTGGGGTGACTGGTTTTTTAATAGTGGTGTATCCCAAATTCTTTGGGGTTTTGAGGGGAATCTGATTTATTTATTTATAGGGAGAATGTTAAGTTTGTAATGGAGAAAATTGGGAAAACAAGGGGAGAAATCCGAAATTATTGAGTGGATGCAAGAGGGAACGCAAGCACTTTTGCAGATATTTTTTCCCATCCCCCAGATGTTAATATTGAATGGTACCCTGTCATGATGTAAAAATCTGAGCAGTGACTTTCCACAAACAACATTTTGCTTGATCAGGTGATGTATGTGACATGAATACAGCGATTTCAAGCTCTCTTTTTTTGGCATAACATGACTGCATTACACTATTAACAATTCTCAAATTACTTACAAAGCTTTGTAAAGTCTAGTGAAATGGACCCCTAGACCCTCACTCTTTGATAATTTTCCCCCTGAACATCTTTTAGATTAGAGTTAGTTTCAAGATTAGAGTTTGTTTCAAGATTAGAGTTAGTTTCAAGATTAGAGTTAGAGATACATGTATGGTTAGTGTTATTATAAAAGATATTTGAAAATGTACGAGTAAGAGCTTAAAATAATAACTTGGTAGATACGTCTTGGTTTGGTGCCAGTTGACAGACTCTATCAGATCCTTGTATTTTTTTAAGGTTGGTAGCTCTCTCTTTCTCTAAAAACAACATATTTTGTATGTTTCTGTAGAAATAAACTTTGCATACTGCCTAATTTAGGGGGAAAAAACATGAGATCCAAAAACGTGTTCTTATTTTGTAAGTTTACAATTTCATTTGAAATCCACCCCCTATGGAAGATAGCTATAGGGGCAAGTTGTTATACCGATTGACTGTTATTCGGAAAGTTTGTTATACCGGAGGTATGTTATTAGAGTTCGAATTTGGCTGTATCGCATAATAGTTTGCTCCTTATTTTGAAGTAACTGCTACCAAATTTTACATTTGTGTAGCACTTTTTATATTGCTTTAGTATGGAAGTATCCTGATTATGATGAATTAGCCAAAAACTGCTACGTAAAATTTTTAAACAAATTCGAACCCTGTATGTTATGCCGAAGGGTCATTACTCGGAATTTAAAATAAAGCTCATTATTTCAAAAGTCCTTCACTCCAAAGGTCAATACTGTGAAGGCCTGTTAGGTGTTACTCCGAAGGGCCATTACTCCGAATTTTGGTGGTTCTTAGGAATAACAAGAACAGAAGGCCACTCCTAACAACTCATGTAATAATGTGGATAATTTTACTGTCAGTCTTTGGGTTAAGGGCTCGGTCACCCACCTTTGCACAATATTTTTTGTGGGACCTGAGAGTAAGGCTGTCAACTTTATGAAATTGCTTAATTGGAGTGAGACACTGTCATACCGGGACGGAATTACAGTTTGCCGACTGCAATGCCCGCTACAATGTTCATTTTGACTAATGATTATTTTAGCCACAGCGCTCGAGAATCTAAAACGCTGCCAAATTTTTTACTAATTTGGCAGCTCTTAACGTGGGATTTACTACCTTTGAAGTGAGATTATACTACCTTGGCATGAAATTATACTACCTTGGCGTGAGGCCACGAGAAAGTGCTCGATTGTGTGAGAGTTCAGCAAATTGTATTCTGAGAACGGGGAATGTCCTGATGATATTAAATAATTTTGGTTTTTGAAATTTGCGATATAATAATACAGTGGCTGGACCACTAGCAGGCTATGTTAGCACATCGATGACAATGACAAAGGTACCAAAATTTTGATGATTTTTACAATCGTCCAGATGAGCAAATCACTGAATGGGCCTTTAAGAGAGAGAAAATTCTTAATTCAATATCAACTGCTGCTACAGAGGTGTGTAATCATGTTCTTCATTGGTGTAATTTTGCATAAGAAATATATTGATGGTTTCAATGGGTGCATACATTTCTAGAATCTAATTTTCTTTGCAGAGAAATCAATCTTGAAAATCATTCTTTTTTCCCACATTTATACAGATATCATAACTCAAGTGGCTTTATGACAACAACCAACCAAAGATCATAGGACAATTCAGGATTGACCAACTATAGTAAGCTCAAGAAACAAAGCAACTTTCTTTGCCATCTTGGAGCAAATCTGCATAAGGTCATCAGATGTGTTGTGTCTTGTCAAGGTAACTAAGTTTCTCTGTCGTTGAACAGCGCATCAATGTTTGACAAATACATCCATGTGAACTTGATCATTGTGTGCATGTGACTTTGCTGCATGTTATCTGTTGCCAGTTTGTTGTGATAACATTTTGCATGTGTTGTTGATGATAAGATGGCAAGAATGGAACAAGACCAGTGTGTAAAACTAATGGGTGACCCATCCCATGTGATTCATCTCTCCTCAGGACTTAACCAGTTAAGGTATCAGGCTGCCTTCTGCGATGTCACCATCATTGTTGGAGATCAAAGATTTCCTGCTCACAAAGCAGTTCTAAGTTGTGCAAGTGATTACTTTCAAGGAATGTTCACATCAGGGTTTCAAGAGAGTACAATGAGTGAAATAACTGTTCCTGGAACTGAAGAAAGCTTTGCCCAAATCTTGGACTTTGCTTATACAGGGCAATTCACTCTCTCAGTGAGAACAGTCACAGGTATTCTCAAAATGGCCTGTTACATGGTTTTGACCAAAGCTATAGAGTTATGTGCTGAGTACCTGAAAGATGTCAAAGATAGGTTTACAGTGGAAGACTCTTTTGAGATCTGGTCAATTGCTAGCAATCATAGCAATATTTCAGATGTTACACAACTGTACAGAAGCCATGTTATTCAGAACTTCCTGAAGTGTGTTAAATCAAATGTATTTCTTGAGAATTCCACCGCAAGTGTCATGATGGATATATTAAGTGATGAAGAAATAGAGACAGACACCATAACAGAGGAACAGATTCTGCAAGGAACAGTGATGTGGCTGAAGCATAATTGGGATCAGCGTAAGGTCCATGCTGTTGATCTCCTGGAGGAGATACGTCTTGGTTTGGTGCCAGTTGACAGACTCCATGAGATCCTTGGTGAAGAGTTGCTAGTCATACCAGAGTGCAAAGAAATGGTGGAGGAGGTACATCTGTTGAGCATTACCAAAGATACTACTTCACCACTATTAATACACACCTATGACGTCGCGCTATTGTTTTACCGCTCCATTATTTTCCACGAATGGAGCGATGATTACAATAACACGCCATTCGTAAATGCCTTTTTTTTCCTGAAAAGCAAATACTTTTCAGGGAAAAAGTACTGGCATTTACGAATGTAATGTTAATAACAATTATTGCACTTTCGAAAAGCAACTATTTGCGAAAAGTGCAGTATTGTTATCATCACTTCATTCATGCAAAACAATGATACGAAAAACAACAAGACTATGATTTTCATTAATACAATAAATTAAGCGGATAGCAACATTTGCACATTATTGTTATGGGACCTGAGAGCACATCAGACATATCGAATTACATGCTGAATACGAGGAATGTCCTTCTGATATAAAAATAATAATAATAATTTTGATTTTGTGAAATTCGTGATATAATACAAATTTTATGGCAAATTATTAAAATTTCATATTTTTTAATTTAACAGTCCTCGAAGTAAACTTAATAAATCTAATGATATGTAATGAAATTGTAGGCCTATGTAGCTGGGATGAAAAGCCGACTATCAATTGAAAATTTTGACCTTTCATATTGAACATAAACAGTTTTTCCAAAAAGACCTACATTTTTTAGTGTTTTGAGGAAAAAATCTGTATCTTTAATAATGTAGGTCATCCCAACTTCATAATCTTTAGGTACATATCGTTAGATTTATACAATTTACTTCAATTTTTAATGATTTGCCATAAAATGTGTAATGTATATATCGCGAATTTAATAAAAATCAAAATTATTTGATATCAGAAGGACATTCCTTGTGTTCAAAATCCAATCCGATGTGTCTGATTTGCTCTCAGGTCCCACAAAAAATATATATACACGTAAAAACGTCGCTATCCGAGCCCTTAAACATAAATTTACAATGCAATCTGTGAAAAGTAAGGCAAGATCAAAACGGGCAGGTCAAATTGTTGGCTAAGTTGTACTTATTATGCAAGATGTGTTTTTACCCTCACTTTGAAAAATGCTTATTTAGGCTTCACGTAGTAAGCCTGTAACTTTAAATTATTGTTTTTTATAACATTTTTTTCTTTTTTACATTTTTATACGTTTTCAGTGGCTTGGGCCCTACGTTTAATTTGTTACATTTTGGGCAACATTGCTACATAATACACATTCTGTATCAATGTATTTAGGCCTATGCATCTGTTTATTTTTTAAATCGTTTGCTTTGGGCATGTTTAATAGTGATAAAAGCCACAGTAGGTCTATTTTCTGTATAATATTTATTTCACTTTAGTACATCTGATGTTTCATCTGATGGTATTTTGGCATGTTTGAATATTTACTTACATCGATCAGTAGGCCTATATCCGATAATTAAATATTATTTATAATGTTAGGGACGCTCCAGTTGATTTCGGGAGGGGGACTGGAAGTTGAGCTTTTATTTCGCGTAGGAAGCGTCGAAGTTTGCTTGTTGTTGTTTTTGCCGCCGAAGTTCATCAGGGACATAATAGGCCTAGGTAAAATGGGTTGTAATAAGGCCAACCAAATAAAACAAAGTTTGCACATATAAATTTTCGTACCTTACTTCGGCTTAAAGCAGAATCATACCTGATTTAGGTCCTTCCTTCGAAATCAACGATATATATCCTCGGAATGAGTCCCGGCATCACAAAATTACAATTACTAGTAGCCTATCCAACATGTCCAAGATAAATAAATAGTGTCCATTATTGCATGGTTGTTCCAAAATCGAACACTCGATTCACACAGAGAAGAGTATCATTGCTCAGGTATAGCGGCAGGTCTAGCTTGCTTGAGGTACAAAACTGCAATGATCTGCTTTTAACTATTTCATATGAACCTATGACCATTTTGCCAATTTTCTTTATTATGCAAAATAGAGACCTAAACGCAACTACTTCAATAGTTAACACATTAGAAGTGGGCATAATGAACTATTGATTGTACCTCTAATCACTTTAGGCCCATTCCATGTCAACTCCAGGGATGTGCACCGCAGCACCTCTTCAATTTTTTTTTCTTTTTCTGTGTGGTGGTAGATATTGATGAGAAAGTAAAATCCTGAAAATTTGAGCTTCATACTCCATTTCGTTTTCCCGTGGCATCAATTTGAAATTTAGGGGTCAGCGTAAAAAAATGTGTTGCAAGCGCATCAAGACGATGTTTAAGCCAATAGGTCTCATAAATGTTGTCCAAGAACATATTTAAATACCTGAAAAGTATGATGGGGCAAATTGTCTGACATTTTTGGTGTAGAATTCAAATCTGCTATCAGAAAACTTGTTTTCCTTGGGTACTTCTCAGCTAAATGTATTATAATATGCTCAATATTGATAAGAGTAATGTCCAACCAAAGGACCAACTTTGACTGGCCAGAACTTGACGCTAAAATTATTTTTACTTTTGGAGTTCTGGCCAGTCAAAGTTGGTTGGTTGGACGAAGTTACTCTTGAGGGCAATATTATCATATTAAATAAAGGAGTTACTCATGCAAAACCACTTTTGATAGCAGATTTGACCCCCCTAAACCAATGTCAAAAGTACCCCAGGATACATACTTTTCAAAGTTTTAAAGGGTTCCTTGGATACATTTCTGAGAGATCCAAACTTTAGTTCTTGATGGCTTCAACACATTAGTAAGGTTTGCCTTCTCCATAGAGTTTACATGAAATCATTATACATGCCAAAATCAAAAATGTGTACAACTCTATGGAAAACGAAATGGAGTATGAAGCTCAAATTTTCAGGATTTTACCTTCTCATCAATATCTACCACCACACAGAAAAAGAAAAAAATTGAAGAGGTGCTGCGGTGCACATCCCTGGAGTTGACATGGAATGGGCCTTTAATGATTTTACGAATCTACGTTTATTCAATTTGGGTAACAAACATTTTAGATCTTTATAATTCAAGAAGGTGGTTACGGATGATTTGAACTAAACACCTGGATCGTGATATGATGGGTAATTCTATAGAAATTTTACATAAAGCTGAGTCCGTGTATTTTTCACCCGCATCTAGTACGATCATTCTATTAGTGTATTTGATAGTGTATTGTGAGCAATTGATCAATTTGTAAAGAGCAACAAATTTCAATAACACTCCATTCGTAGAAAATAATGGAGCGGTAAAACAATAGCGCGACGTCATAAGTGTGTATTAAGTCGGTTAATGGCCGCGGATTAGAACGTGAGTGGCTAAGAAGGGCCTTCGGCCCACGGCCATTCTTAGCCACTCACGTTCTAATCCTTGGCCATTATCCTATACGTAATCAACAGCTATCCATATTTGTTTGCTAGAAATAATATTGCAGCCCACCTAAATGTAGTTGAATTTGACGAATCAGATTCTTTATTATCTGTAGCATACAGTACCAGTTCAGCATGTTATAAACTTACTAAATTTGCTGATATTCCTTATGAAATTGCTTACTTGGAATTGGATAAACCACAAAGTGGTACTGAATTATTTGTCAGTGATGAAGGTCATCTGTTTGCTGCAGGTGGCAGTATTGTTGAATATGTTGATGATCATGTAAAAAAAGAAAATCATCTGAAGTGGGTTTCTGAAAACAATTTCTTCATGTACGATTCTGAGAAGAATGAATGGAATGTACTTCCCCCAATGCCTAAAGTATTGTTCTACCCGATGATGTTTCAATTCGATGAATATATATATGTAATTGGTTCAGCTTATGATGATTACAGCCACCGGAAAAGCATTGAAAGGTATACTATACCCAGCAAAACATGGGAACTTGCTGTAGATAACCTGTTTCTTTCCCCAAGATATGCAAGTGTTGTGAATGAGCTTGTGCTTTTCAGTGGCAATGACGAAGTGGAAGGCCCTAATCATCAAGTGGGTGTCAACCACAACTACATTGTGGTTTTCAAAGCTGCACTCTTTAGACCAGCCACAAATGAATTGATAGAAGTTTCTGTCAATAAAAGTATAGATAGAGATTCACATTTTGAAGTGCATAATAGTATCTGCTATCTCATCACCAAAGGCAAAGACCAAGAACCAAACCAAGTAAACAGGTGCATATGCAACTTTGACAGTGATGTACCAACTATTGTCATTGCTGAGGCAGTAGAAGATGAGATTTATTCAAGTATTAAATGGCAAAACAGAAGGGTAAAAACCAGAAAACCTGGGTACAGCAAGATTCGTTTTTGACAAACGCAAACTAGGATCGATGGAAATGCCATGCGACTGTGCATCCCATTTAAAGGAAAAACAAACAAATGGCGATTAGATTACCGTATATTCTCCAGTAGCTTCCCCTCTAGTAAATGCCCCCCACCATTGTTTTCAAACAAAATTTTTAAAATATGCTGAATTTTCCATGCTATCTTGTTTAAGATTACCACGGTCAACACACAGTCTGTAATTGCCGAAAATGACAAACCCAGAAGATAACCAGAAGACATTGATCCTAAGTTCATAGATTGTTATTTCGGCAGGATTTTTAAGCAAAAAAGACCTAATAAATGCCCCCTTTCAAAAATGTTATGCCCTGGGGCATTTATTTGAGAATATGGTAGATTGCAATGTCTCATATAAACTTGGCACCCATAAACTTCTCTGTATAGCTTTTGTGGTAAAAGACATTTTGAACTATGAATTTCAAAGATTAGCAAAAATGGTCATCAATTCAAAGAATAATCAAAAGGACAAATGCTGAACAGCATCATTGGAATTGGCTAGAATTTGATTAACATGTGCATTTCAAACATTTCTAACAATGAAACCATTTTTTGCACCATAAAAAGCACGTGGTCAATCAGCTTAATATATATGTAGTGCAGGGGTTCTTCATTGGAGACCAGAATTAAATTGTTATATGAAGAGAAAAGAATGCACATAGCTTTTAAAATTGGATTTTAAATTTGTTTTTTGATGGGTTTTTTAACATGCTTTGATGATTCCTTTTCTTTTACATTTAGATGATATATCAGGAAATTTGGCTGCAATTTTCTGAATTTCTTTGTTGGCCATATATATAAAGCAGCTAGCTGCATCAAAAATTTCTTTGTTGGCCATATATAAAAAGCAGCTAGCTGCATCAAAAATGAACATTTCCTGGCCGAACTACTGCACATGTACAGTATTAATGTGCAGTGAAGTCTCAATTTTGCCTGTTTGTTTAAGGCACATTTGAAGATGCATGTTTTGTTTGTTTTTATATAAATTATGCATTATATTGTTCATAAAGTTGTTAAGATGTAAATTTTTTAATGTTTGTATCTTTGGTTATTTTCTATATTTATGAGGGGGGACTGTGAAATATTGTTACAATACCCTCTGTGAAAAGAATCAGATTGGCTGTGTGCCACAAGGAACCATATGAAATGTGAGAGTTAGTAAATGATGTTTTAGGATTCTTTAAGCCCAAATCATTCACACAGTATATGGTATGCTTATGGGTCAGCTACACATTGTTACCTCTCATATGAAAAGTGGTTGATACACAATCATGAAACTTCATAGGTACGGAGTGAGGGTCTAGGGGTCCATTTCACTAGACTTTACAAAGCTTCGTAAGTAATTTGAAAATTGTTAATAGTGTAATGCAGTCAATCAGTCAGTCAGTCACGTTATGCCAAAAAAAAGAGCTTGAAATCGCTGTATTCAGGTCACATACATCACCTGATGAAGCAAAATGTTGTTTGTGGAAAGTCAATGTTCAGATTTTTACATCATGACAGGGTACCATTCAATATTAACACCAGGGGGATGGTGTAATAACTGCCGCGAAGGTTTGCTGTCCATTTTAAGCTGAAATAACAAGGTACAGTGAAAGAAACCCCACTGGTTATTTTGGCCATTTAACATGCAGTTCTATGGGAGGACATATCATAATTTTTAAATTATAATAATATGTCAAACTTTGCTCTGTTTGACCTACAAAGACAACACATTTGGACCGATTCCATTTATGTGCAAGTTGGGACATGTGTAAACATTTATACAAATATGCAAAAAAAATCAGGTTTGAAAAAAATTAACCTAGTTCATATTATAAGATCGTACATTATGACTTTAAAATTGGTTTTATTATAAAATGTTACACTTTGCTGGTTATAGTGTCATATAAAGCTGACTCAAGTTACTGTTCAATAGTTACACTGGGGGTGGGGTGACTGATTTTTAATAGTGGGGTATCCCAAATTCTTTGGGGTTTTGAGGGGGAATCTGATTGAATGTTAAGTTTGTAATGGAGAAAATTGGGAAAACAAGGGGAGAAATCCGAAATTATTGAGTGGATGCAAGAGGGAACACAAACACTTTTGCAGATATTTTTTCCCATCCCCCAGGTGTTAATATTGAATGATACCCTGTCATGATGTAAAAATCTGAACATTGACTTTCCACAAACAACATTTTGCTTGATCAGGTGATGTATATGACATGAATACAGCGATTTCAAGCTCTCTTTTTTTTGGGCATAACATGACTGCATTACACTATTAACAATTCTCAAATTACTTACGAAGCTTTGTAAAGTCTAGTGAAATGGACCCCTAGACCCTCACTCTTTGATAATTTCCCCCCTTTGAACACCTTTTAGATTACTTACGAAGCTTTGTAAAGTCTAGTGAAATGGACCCCTAGACCCTCACTCTTTGATAATTTCCCCCCTTTGAACACCTTTTAGATTAGAGTTAGTTTCAAGATTAGAGTAATTAGTTTCAAGATTAGAGCTAGTTTCAAGATTAGAGTTAGTTTCAAGATTAGAGTTAGTTTCAAGATTAGAGTTAGTTTCAAGATTAAGAGTTAGTTTCAAGATTAGAGTTAGTTTCAAGATTAGAGTTAGTTTCAAGATTAGAGTTAGAGATATGGTTAGTGTTATTATAAAAGATATTTGAAAATGTACGAGTAAGAGCTTAAAATAATAACTTGGTAGATACGTCTTGGTTTGGTGCCAGTTGACAGACTCTATCAGATCCTTGTATTTTTTTAAGGTTGGTAGCTCTCTCTTTCTCTAAAAACAACATATTTTGTATGTTTCTGTAGAAATAAACTTTGCATATTGCCTAATTTAGGAAAAAAAACCCATGAGATCTAAAAATGTGTTCTTATTTTGTAAGTTTGTAATTTTATTTGAAATCTGTCAACCCCTATGGAAGATGGCTATAGGGGCAAGTTGTTATACCGAAGGACTGTTATTAGGAAAGTTTATAATTCCGAAGGTTTGTTATGCCGAAGGGTCGTTACTCGGAATTTAAAATAAAGCTCAATATTCCAAAAGTCCTTCACTCCAAAGGTCAATACTGTGAAGGCCCGTTAGGTGTAACTCCAAAGGGCCAATACTCCGAATTTTGGTGGTTCTTAGGAATAGCGATCCTTGCCAAAAATTCAGAATAATGACCCTTCAGAATAACAAGCCTTACTGTAAATTCGGAGTAATGACCATTAGAAGTGATGAGCCTTCGGAGTATTGACCCTTCCTTCGGAGTAACAAACCTTACGCAGAGTATTGACCCTTTGAAGTAAAAACCTTTTGGAATAACAAACTGTAACCATGGAGACATGACCTTAATCGTCCACACAGGAGATGTAAATTTCAAAGAGAGTCGCCGATTCAGGTAATCCGGAAATTAACAGAACAGAAACAAGAACAGAAGGCCACTCGATCCTAACAAATCATGTAATAATGTGGATAATTTTACTGTCAGTCTTTGGGTTAAGGGCTCGGTCACCCACCTTTGCACAATATTTTTGTGGACCCGATATCACATCACACATAGACTACTCCGTAGTCCACTTGCCCATTGTCATGATTGTGCATACTCTGGATATTGCAGTGAAGCTTAAAACTCCGATTTAATTAATTTGTGCACAATTGATAGATTTTCACAACTGATCATCTTTTGATTCTTTTCAGTCACCGTACTCCCTCTGTATGTTAGCTTCCCAAGTGGGCTACTGACTTTGGATTGCGGTTAATATTTTTAACATGGGACTCTATGGAGAGTTTTGGTCATTGGTCATGATGTAATGCATCTTTAAATGAATCTGGCTTGTGATTGGTCGCCCAGATCTCGTTTTTGTTTAAATCCTCCCGACACGTACCATTACCATTAACTATACATGGTACACATCTATCTTTGGAATGCGGCGCTTTTGTGCTGGCGCGAAAGTTGGTGGATGAACGTACGCATCTAGCGCGTATTGTACCACCATGCTTAGTCTTGTGGTTAGATTTGATTGATAAACAAGTATGATTGACAGTGTGGTTTAGAGAATGAAGTCCCTGGTAAAGTTCTGCTTAAAAGTGAAAGTCCATAGTCGATTTTTAACTCGTAATAAACTGGCAGATTCTAAAATTAGAATTGTTCAGTATTGAAGTACCGCTATAGTTATGCCATTATGATATGTTGCATTCAATAATATAAGCCTACGTATACTTTACTTTTACTGTCACAAATATAATTATATAAACTTTTTCATAACCATTTTATACTAGTATTTTGATGTAATAAATATCAGTATAATTTCGAGTTCAACTGAATGCGTTCATCATGATTAATAACGTATTTTTATTTATCAAAAATCGACTATGGCATAGTCTACATCACACACAGCAAATTAACAAAACAGGAACAGAAGGCCACTCCTAACAAATCATGTAAAAATAAGGACTCAGTCACCCACCTTTGCACAATATTTTTGTGGGACCCAAGAACACATCACACACAGCAAATTGCATTCTGAGTACGGGGAATGTCCCCTTGATATCAAAAATAAACATTTAACAGTCCTCAAAGTAAACTAGGTAGACTTTATTGTAATAATTCTATCTACTCTGTTAAAAAGCCGATTATCATATGAAAATGTTGACCTTTTATATTGAAGGTACA
Organism: Amphiura filiformis; assembly: GCF_039555335.1. NCBI lineage: Eukaryota > Metazoa > Echinodermata > Ophiuroidea > Amphilepidida > Amphiuridae > Amphiura > Amphiura filiformis. The sequence continues at coordinate 50,898,244 of NC_092628.1, read as the reverse complement.
TACATGAAATTCCATGTACAGGTATATCTTCAATATGAAAGGTCCAAATTTTCATATAATAGTCGGGTTTTCATCGCAGCTACATACACTTTAAGTACACATTCGATTTATAAAGTTTACTTTGAGGACTGTGTACACATTCGATTTATAAAGTTTACTTTGAGGACTGTGTGATGACAAAAATGTAAACTTTTTATAAATGTCATACAATTTGCAAATTTTACAAAAATCTAAATTATTTGATTTCAGAAGAACATTTATCATTCAGAATGCAATTTGGTGTGTCTCATATCTCACAATAAATATTGAGCTAAGGTGGGTTAAGTCCCATCAGTGATCCCAGCAAGAGTGTCAAAAAATAGTTATAATTTTATATAAATTGTTTAAAAGTGAAGGATCAGTCATTCAAATTGTCATTTGGTATTTTTGAAATCAACAATTTGGCAAAAAAACAAAGAAAACAGCAGCATTGACGAAGTTGAAGCCCCATTCAAATACATGTAGCTAATTTATAAATATTAGTGGCTGGACCACTAGCAGGCTATGTTAGCACATCTATGACAATGACAAAGGTACCAAAATTTTGATGATTTTTACAATCGTCCAGATGAGCAAATCACTGAATGGGCCTTTAGGAGAGAGACGTAATCCAATCTCAACTACCACAGAGGCCAATAAAATAAATAATCATGTTCTTCATTGGTGTAATTTTGCATAAATGTATTGATGGATTCAATGGGTGCATACAATTCTGGAATCTTAATTTTCTTTGCAGAGAAATCATTATTAAAATCATTCTTTTTCTTCTATTTCTCCACATTTATACAGATATCATAACTCAAGTGGCTTTATGACAACAACCAACCAAAGATCATAGGACAATTCAGGATTGACCAACTATAGTAAGCTCAAGAAACAAAGCAACTTTCTTTACCATCTTGGAGCAAATCTGCATAAGGTCATCAGATGTGTTGTATCTTGTCAAGGTAACTAAGTTTCTCTGTCGTTGAACAGCGCATCAATGTTTGACAAATACATCCATGTGGACTTGATCATTGTGTGCATGTGACTTTGCTGCATGTTATCTGTTGCCAGTTTGTTGTGATAACATTTTGCATGTGTTCTTGTTGATGATAAGATGGCAAGAATGGAACAAGACCAGTGTGTAAAACAAATGGGAGACCCATACCACGTGACTCATCTCTCATCAGGACTTAACCAGTTAAGGCATCAGGCTGCCTTCTGTGATGTCACCATCATTGTTGGAGATCAAAGATTTCCTGCTCATAAAGCAGTTCTAAGCTGTGCAAGTGACTACTTTCAAGGAATGTTCACATCAGTGTTTCAAGAGAGTACAATGAGTGAAATAACTGTTCCTGGAACTGAAGAAAGCTTTGCAAAAATCTTGGACTTTGCTTATACAGGATACTTTACTCTCTCATTAAGAAATGTTGTGGATATTCTCAAAATGGCCTGTTACATGGTGTTCACTGAAGCAGTGGAATTATGTGCCAAGTATCTAAGAGGCGTCAAACATAAGTTCACTATTGAAGACTGTTGTGAGATATGGTCAATTGCAAGGAATCACACCAGTCTGTCAGAAATTGCACAAATGTATCGAAGCCATGTTATTCAGAACTTTCTGAAGTGTGTTAAATCAAAGGTATTTCTTGAGAATTCCTCTGCAAGTGTCATTATTGAGATCTTAAGTGATGAAGAAATAGAGACAGATATGTCGACAGAGGAACTGATTCTGCAAGGAACTGTGATGTGGCTGAAGCATAATTGGGAGCAGCGTAAAGTCCATGCTGTTGATCTCCTGAAAAAGATACGTCTTGGTTTGGTGCCAGTTGACAGACTCAAACAGATCCTTGGTGATGAGATAATAGGAATACCAGAGTGTAAAGAAATGGTGGAGGACGTTGTCAAGTTGAGTGTTACCAAGAATACTGCTTCACCGCCATTAATCCAAAGTCATCAATATTTGTTTGCAACTAGAAACACTATTACTGCTAAATTGTACATGGATTATGAAGCTAGTTCTATAAAACTAAAATGCAGTACTAATACATCATGTTATGAGCTGACTAAATTTGCTGATATACCTGACAAGTTTCCATATTTGGAATCAGAAGAGCCACCAAGTGGTATTGGAATAATGGTTTCTGATACAGGTCATTTAAATGCTGCAGGTGGTAATAATATTGTGTACTTTGATGACGTGGAACCTGAAAAGGCAGCAAATTATCGAAAATGGCTTTCTGAGAACAATTTCTTCAGATACAATTCTGAGAAGAATGAATGGATTGCTCTTCCTCCAATGCCAGAAGTCATTCTCTTCCCCTTGATGTATCAATTTGATGAGTATATATATCTAATTGGTACAGTTGAATATGATGATTTGTCAAGTAAGGAGATGATTGAAAGGTACAGTATAGCCAGTAAAACATGGAAAATTATTGAAGATGATCTATATCTTGACCCAGTATATACCACAGTTGTGCAAAAACAATATATATTGGTCACGGGTGACTCGTATGTTGAGGGCCCCAATCAGCAAGGTCAGGATGGTGGAATTGTGGTACGGAATGTGGCACTGTATAGACCAGCTACAAATGAATTGTTAGAAGTTTCTGTCGATAGAAGTATAGGTAGAGATTCACATGTTGCAGTGCATATTAAATAGTGTCTGCTGTTTCGTTACCGAAGGAAGAGGCGAAGAACGAGACCAAGTACACATTGCAGAGGAAGTGACAGATGAACTTTATAGAAGTATTCAAGAACTGAAAGAAGACATAAATTCAGAAGAGTTTACATTTGACAAACGCAACCTTGGGATGATGAAAGTACCATGCAAGTGTGCATCTCATGTAAAGGACAAGTCAACAATGAAGGAGTAGATTATGTGGTATCTTGAGATCAACTTTGAACTGGACACCAAAATGTTATTGTTTAAGGGTTTCTTGTTGATGTCTGTTGAAGAATGGAAATTCTAGACAATAAATTTGAAAGATTTGCAGAAATGTATACATGAAGAATCAACATGGAGAATAAAGATGGCATATAGTTACAAGTGTAAACCGTAAAGCCATGGGTGAAATGCACAACAGGGCTCAAAATACGGGATACCTTCTCTTGACAGGTGTTTTTCCCTAGGTTTCTTTTATCTAAATACTATCAAAGTATATAGTTTAAAGTATTAGTGGTGAAAAATCACGATACTGATATATGTGGTTTCTGAGTTATGTTAGGTTAAAGACAGTGGGCCATTTTAAGTTTTCAGTTTTTGATTTTTTATTGCACAGAAACTGAATATCAAAGAGATTTATGGTGCTAACAATACTAGAAAGCTTAAGAAGGCTACCATGGTCTAAATGGTCTTAAAAGAGGGTGCTTAGACTACATAATAGTAGGTCATCAAGATTTCAATGTAGAAGGGAGGTATAGTGATGTGCTATCATTAAATGTGGATAGATGAAAGAAGTGATTAACTTAGCAAAGATTGTACACATATATTTCATGTTACCGTTAAAATAATGGGTCAATGTGTACATTATATGCAGAGCATGCAATATTATGCCCCTCTGCAATTAAAACAATGTACACAGATGGAGCAAATGTCACTCAGTACCTCAGGCACTGCTGGTCAATAATACAATACTAGACTACAATATTTTGAAACATTTTTTTGTTCACTCAGCTCTCCATGGCTTTCAGCTGTGAATATTTGAGCTCAGATGATTTACCATAAGAAACTTACAGGAAATATTGATAGCAATATCGTGGCCACAGCAAATGGGAAATAATGTGACCAAAACTAAAACCAGAAACTTGAAAATGCCCAATGTGTAAAATGGTCTATTCCAGTTGAAATCCAGACCATACACCCCCTATGGAAGCTATTACTTGGGATGACACCTCATTTATACACAAACACACCAGCAAATGATACACAAATAACCAATTTCCATGCACCACAGATCTGTGTGCATCTATTGGGCACTAAGCTTTTGTTAAATTTTGAAAAATATTGAGGGCGTCCTCCTCAACAAATGTTACAATATGGCTTTCATCAGCTTTTATGTGTCTCTCTCTGATTAACATACTAACCAGGACAATGCACAAGGTGTCACTATAGACGAATCCAGTTTCACACATTCCTATACCTCAATGGCTGCCAAAGTTGGGTCCCCGTCGGCTCAATCTCACCAAAAATGTGAAATAATGTGGCCTTGGAGGGTATTTTAAACTGCATTCTATCACCCGTGTTACTCATAGACAAAAGAATGATGACAGTTTACAACACAAAATAATCTAACATCGATTTTTAAGCGGCTTTTTGGTGTTGCGGGAACCCAAAGATGGGCGACCAAATCCTGACCATGACTTGGCTCGTTGGATTTGTCTATAGCTGAAACAGATAACTTGAACACTAAGGGTTATAAAAGCCTGACATATGTCATGCATTCAAGTAATCTTTGTAATTTGATGTTGACATGGTTACTCTTCAACAGTATTACAATTTGAAACCACCAAGGGTCATTCCTGAATCTTCATTTTCTCAATTATGCAGGTACCATAATCAACACGTAACAACAAGCAACCACAAATCAGATGACAATTCAACATTGGCCAAGTAACTCTATGTGGACAATTTTTAAACAACAATTGGACCAATTGTACAAGTAAGCTCAGGAAACCTATAAACTTTACGTTCCACCTGACTTTTAACAATCTGATATGAACAGACCGAACTGAAGCTGGTCATCTAGTCCAATTTCTTGACACGGTAACTACGTTTCTCTCTTGGAACAGTGAAGTGAATCAATGTAGATTTTCATGTTAAGTCTCACCAGTTCGCTGTGATTTCATAACATCTTGCATGTGTTATTCTTGATGGTAAGATGGCAAGAATGGAACAAGACCAGTGTGTAAAACAAATGGGAGACCCATCCCACTTGTCTCATCTGTCTTCAGGACTTAACCAGTTAAGGCATCAGGCTGCCTTCTGTGATGTTACCATCATTGTTGGTGATCAAAGATTTCCTGCTCACAAAGCAGTTCTAAGCTGTGCAAGTGACTACTTCCAAGGAATGTTCACATTAGGGTTTCAAGAGAGTACAATGAGTGAAATAACTGTTCCTGGAACTGGAGAAAGCTTTGCCAAAATCTTGGAGTTTTCCTACACCGGGCACTTCACTCTCTCATTAACAACAGTCACAGGTATTATCAAAATGGCCTGTTACATGGTTTTGAGTAAAGCTGTAGAGTTATGTGCTGAGTACCTGAAAGATGTCAAAGATAAGCTTCCAGTGGAAGACTGTTTTGAGGTCTGGTCAATCACAAGCAATCATAACAGTCTTTCAGAAGTTGCACAGATATACAGAAGCCATGTTATCCAGAACTTTGTGAAATGTGTTAAGTCAAAGGTATTTCTGGAGAATTCCTCTGTAAGTATCATGATGGAGATCTTAAGCGATGAAGAAATAGAGACAGACACCACAACAGAGGAACAGATCCTACAAGGAATAGTGATGTGGCTGAAGTATGATTGGGAGCAGCGTAAGGTCCATGCTGTTGATCTCCTGAAGAAGATACGTCTGGGATTGGTGCCAGTTGACAGACTCCAGGAGATCCTTGATGATGAGATTATGGCTATACCAGAGTGTAAAGCAATGGTGGATGAGGTTGTCAAGTTGAGCGTTACCAAGGATACTGCTTTATTGCCATTAATCAAAAGCCACCCAGATTTGTTTGCTTCTAGAAACAATATTACTGCCAAGTTGCGTGTCATACATGGAGATGATGAGTCACAAGCCTTAATTCCTTTGAAATGCCGTACTGCATGTTTTAGGCTCACTAAATTTTCTGACATTCCGTGTCCTTATCCGGAAGCAAACACAGGAGAACACGGCAGTGGTATTAACCTATTTGTTCCTGATTCAGGTCATTTATATGCTGCAGGTGGTTGTGTGTGGTTTGATAATGATGATCCTGAAATAGAAGAGCTCTATGAAACATGGCTTTCTGAAAACAATTTCTTCAGATACGATTCTGTGAAGAATGAATGGATTGTTCTTCCCCCAATGCCTGTAGTTTTGTATTCCCCCTTGATGTTTCAATTTGATGAGTACATATATCTACTTGGTGTAGGTGGACCAGAGCAAGTAATTGAAAGATATTGTATATCCAGCAAAACATGGGAAATTGTTGAAGATGACCTATACCTGCACCCTTTCCCGCCAATAAACTATGTGCAAAAACATAATATAATGGTTGTGGGTATTGCATATGTTGAGGGCCCTAACCAGCAAGGTGGTGATGGTGGAATTGAGGTTTTCAAAACCGCACTGTATAGACCAGCTACAAATGAATTGTTGGAAGTTTCTGTCGATAGAGACATAGGTAGTAGAGATTCACATTTTGAAATGCATAATAGTGTCTGCTATCTTGTCACCAAAGGGAGAAACCATGATCCAGACGAAATATATAGATGTGTATGTGACTTGGACAGTGATAGTCCCACAATTATCATCGCAGAGGAAGTGACAGATGAACAGTATGAAACTATCCAAGAACTGAGAGAAGACATGAATTCAGTAGAGTTTACATTTGACAAGCGCAACCTTGGGATGATTGAAATGCCATGCGAGTGTGCGTCTTATGTGAAGGATAAGTCAACAATGCAGGAGTAGATTATGTGATATATCTTAAATTAAGCCGAGTTTGTATTCAATTTTGCAGCCTGGGTGATGTTGCATGAAGGTCGGGCTTTATTCCACATTGAAAAATGTTTTCCCACAACACTCCTTGAAATCTGGGCTCAAATTTAGCAAAATCCAACCTGTAAATGTAATACCTTGGGCATGCAGTAAATGCTGGTGTAAAGTATACGTAGTGGACAAGTTGTAAAATACTCACAGAATTAAAACCAGAGAACCTGGACTCCCTATACACTACATGCAGTAGCACCATTAGCTATGGAGGGGGTGTATTTGGATCCTTGCCAATGGTACACCGAAACAAATGAAAACAATTCTGCATCATCTGAAGCGCAAAAGGTACTGCATGCACTGCAGATGATGCATCAAGTGCATCTCTCAAATGCATCCAGTAAGCGATCTCGTGCTCACATGACAACTATTGCCTCAAGCGCACTCCGAGCGAACCCGAATACCCCAAATTCTTGCTCCATGCGAGTATCAAAATGGTGGTTGAGTCCAGGTTCTTTGGTTTGAATTCTGTGAAAATATTCAATTGCCAACTGCTTCAACCTGAAGTAGCACACCAGTTGTTAAAAAATCAGTGATTAAGCCTCCCTTCAGATCAAGTTCTGTGTATGTATGCAATGAATTTGAAAGATTTTCATATACATGTAGTGTATGCATGTAATAAATTCAAGTATCAAAGGTGAGGAAAATAATGGCATCGTAGACAGGTGTAAACTGTGCATGCCATGAATGAAATGCATATCAGGGTTCAGAATAATGGATTGCATACTTTTGACATGTGTTTTCACCTACACATTTGCATAAGAGTTTTTATCTCTAAAATTTTCAAATGGTATAAGGCTGCAGTGTCTGAGCGATGTTAGGTGTAAACTTACATGTAATATAAAGACAATGTTTAGAATTATCAGTTAAGGGAAGCCTACTCCATTTGAAATTAATGGTTGATTTTGGACCAATTGAAACTAGCTCTAATTATAAAACAAGAACACCGATGGTGAACATTCATAACTTTTGTCTCTTTTTGAACAAGTTCAGACGAGACAATAGAGGATAAAGAAATTCAAATGGGTATTAATCATGCTTTCCAGTTATAAACATGTTCACATATTTTTCATACTAGAATTGGGTGAAAATTTACAGTGTTTACAAAGGTGTTGTATCTAAAATAAGCTGAATAACCCATGATACAGCTGCTGCATTAACCTACAAATATTTCTGCCCCCACTTCCCCAATCCAAATGTTTGATAAAGCCAAGTTGTCAACGTTGAAGGATGGGGAAGGGTGAGGTTATACTGATGGGAGTCTGTGCTCCACATATGTTGCATGCATGTTTTACTCGCCTCTCAAAATTGATAGGGCACATGTTTCAATTGCTAAGTACAAGTGTACTATTTTATTCCAGAATTGTAGATTGTTCTCATCATAATTTGGAACATTCAACATTTTAGTATTCCACTTCAGTCACATTCAATTTATATTGTTTACATTGCATCTATATGTACATTTATGTTTTGCGTGTGTAACTGTAAATTATGGGAGAGAACATGGACAATTCCAACTTCATTACTTCTAAAGTAGTAACCAATATACAAGAGGTGTTATTGTAGCTGAAAAATCTAATGCCTGTCAAATATTCAGGTTGACTGGTTATGGGTTGGTTGGTTGTCCTTTATAACAGTGTTACATTTTGAAACCAGACAGAATAATTCCTGAATCTCTTCATTCTCTCTTACTCATAATTCTGCAGATACCATAACTCAAGTCAACACTGAACAACTAGCAACCATAATTCAGAAGACAAGTCAGCATTAGCCAAGCTACCTAATTGTGGATAATTTTAAACAACAAAATTGGAACAATTATACCAGTAAGCGCAGAAAATCAATCAACTTTGTGTTACACCTGACTTTTTACCATTGAACGAAAGTGCATAAGGTTCTGTGGTGTGTTTTCTAGTCAAGTTAACTACATAATGAGCCTATGTTTATGCCACACATTCAGCATATAATGAACTTAGTTTGTGCATGTGGCTTTCATTTGTATGTTAAGTTTCGCCAGTTCATTTTGATTTCATAACATCTTGCATATGTTCTTGTTGATGATAAGATATGGCAAGAATGGAACAAGACCAGTGTGTTAAACAAATGGGAGACCCATCCCACTTGTCTCATCTCTCCTCGGGACTTAACCAGTTAAGGCATCAGGCTACCTTCTGCGATGTCACCATCATTGTTGGAGATCAAAGATTTCCTGCTCACAAAGCAGTTTTAAGCTGTACAAGTGACTACTTCCAAGGAATGTTCTCATCAGGGTTTCAAGAGAGTACAATGAGTGAAATAACTGTTCCTGGAACTGAAGAAAGCTTTGCCCAAATCTTGGACTTTGTTTATACAGGGCACTTAACTTTATCAGTTAGAACAGTGGTAGATATTCTCAAAATGGCCACTTACATGATTTTAACCAAAGCTGTAGAGTTATGTGCCGAGTACCTGAAAGATGTCAAAGATAAGCTAACAGTGGAAGACTGGTTTGAGATCTGGTTGATTGCTAGCAATCATAACAGTCTTTCAGAAGTTGCACAGATATACAGAAGCCATGTTATCCAGAACTTTCTGAAGTGTGTTAAATCAGAGGTATTTCTGGAGAATTCTTCTGCCAGTGTCATGATGGAGATCTTAAGTGATGAAGAAATAGAGACAGACGCCACAACAGAGGAACAGATTCTGCAAGGAACAGTGGTGTGGCTGAAGTATGATTGGGAGCAGCGTAAAGTCCATGCTGTTGATCTTCTGAAGAAGATACGTCTTGGTTTGGTGCCAGTTGACAGACTCCAGAAGATCCTTGGTGATGAGATAATGGCCATACCAGAGTGTATGGACATGGTGGAGGAGGTAGTCAAGTTGAGCGTTACCAAGGATACTGCTTCACCTTCATTGATCACGACTTGCCCGGATTTATATGCGACCAGAAACACTATTACAGCCATGTTATGGGCAGAAGAGGATCGTGATTCCATAATTTCTTTGAGGTGCAGCATGGAAACAGCTTGTTATAAGCTAACTAAAGTTGCCGATGTTCCTGATAAGATTCCACATGTCATTGCAGAAGCAGTGAAAGATGACACATTAGACCTAAAACGTCCTGATAGTCGGTTCCCATTCACATTTGACAAACGCAAACTTGGCATGGTGCAGGTGCCATGCAGTTGTCCATCGCATGTAAAGGAAAACCAGGAGTAAGTTTATGTACCCCTTCTAAGTGCCCCCTACATAATGTGCCCCCCCTGAAATATGACTCGCTTTAGCGAAATTCAGGGGTTTCAAAAAAATCTTGCACAAATACCGTAAAAGGTTTGCTTAATGGTGCTCTGGACTCCCTTGACATAAGTGTAATTTTAGGCACAACCTAAAAGTGCCCTCCCGTAAAATTTACATCCGCAAATAAGGGCACGGATCCTTAATTCTTGTTGGGAAAAAAAAAAAAGGGAGCTTTCTATTTGCACATGAAATTTACAGAAAGGAACCCAAGTGCGCCATAGGTGAATCTTTACGGTAATTGTTAATGCACAAAATCATGAGTTGTCTTAATCTTAAGATCATCCTTTGCACCAGCTCGCCACCATGCAGTGTTACCTCTAAGGTCATATGGCACTCAAATGGCATAGAGTTCAGTAATTGGCCTAGAGGATTTGTAGAAAAGAAAGAAAGAATTTGTGGGATTGTTTGACCTGTACTTTTGTAAGAGTACACACTCACATGACGTCATAGTGACATCAGGTGGTAAATGTTTGTACTGATTTTGGCATGAAGAGACCTGAACTTGTATTTGATTATGACATTTAATAATAATAGAAAGTTAAGGGATCAGATAGCAACTATTGCACAGTATTATTTGTGATTTACAGATTCATTTAAGGTATAGGGTAGCAATGTTTGCATAGATCACATCAAATTGCATTCTGAATACAAAGAATGTCCTGATGATATCAAATAATTTTGATTTTTTGTGATATAATTAGTACTTATTTTATGGCAAATTTGACAGCTAACAGTCCTCAAAGTAAACTTTATAAATTTAATAATATGTGCTTAAAGGAAAAGGCATCGATCATTTGAAAAATTTGACCTTTTGAATTGAAGATATACATATATATTTTTCACAAACTTAGGTCTTTCTGGGAAGAAATGTATACTTTTAGTATCTTCAATACAAAAGGTCAAAATTTTCAAATGATGAACAGCTTTTCCTCCCAGCTACAAACACTTTAAGATCATATCATTAATTAACTTTGATGACTGTTGAATATCAAAAATATAAATTTTTAGTAATTTGCCATTGAGAGTTTGTATTATATCACAAATTTCAAAAAATCCAAATTATTTGATATCAGAAGGACATCCTTGTATTCAGAATGTAATTTAGTGTCTGATGTGCTGTCAGGTCCCACAAAATTACTATGCAAACCTTGCTTTCCGATTCCTTAAATGAATCAGTAAATCACATTAAATTTTCTTGTTATATCATATTCTGGGTTTCTGTAGCTTTTAGTTTTTAATTTAGTTTTGTATAATAGTTTGGTAATAAGTTAAAGGCCTATTTAGTGATTTGCTCATTAAAAAAATTATCAAAGTTTTTTGCATCTTGTTAGTAACAAAAAGACAGATATGGCATTAGAACAAGTAGCCAAGAGATGTATCTTTTATCTCGGTTTGAGGACCTCATTTGTTGAAATCGGTCAAGACACAGTGATCCAAAATACCAAAGAAGATGCAAATTCAGAAGTTGCAGTTTGCTCCATTGGATGCCTTGGTGATTTTAACACAAAGTTTTCTCGGACAAGATAAATAGAGCCATGGTTTTGGGGTCAATGGCACATTGAAGATGCATGTTTGTTGGTGTTAATATGTGATGCGATCAAGTAAAATCAGTCGGAACTCGGAAATATTGATTTTGAGATACAGCCATACAAAGAAATTATTTCCTTTTGTTTTCTGTTGATTTGGAAACTCTTTAATTGCTCATATCTTTTGAACTGGTTGTTAAATTTCAATGGGGTTTTCTGCAAAATGCAGCTTTGTGAATGCTTTATACTTTTCTACAAGAAACTAAAAATTCAATATTCCCAAGTTCCGAATGATTTTGCTTGATCAAATCACATATAGTACATGTATGTATATTAATAGTGAGTAAATATCATCACAACAAAAAAGAGTAGTGAAATCTCAGTTTGGTTCTTGGTTTATGGTACATTGAAGATGCATGTTTGTTGGTATTATATAGTGTGTTAATAGTGAGTACATGTACATGGTTTGGTTTATTGTACATTGAAGATGCATGTTTGTTGGTGTTATATGTGACGTGTCATGTCAAAAGCAGACACTTTTGGGCAGGTTATGAATTTTGAGGTCTTTACATATCTTAAATATAGAGATATTTTGCTCCACAACTACGTTTTCCCCAATGAAATCGGACATTCCTAAGCGAAGATATTGAGTTCGGAAGTTGGAAATTGAGATATTGGCCTTTAAAAATATTATTGACAATGTTGAGAGTAGGAATTAACTTGAAAAATGTCTCAAAAATACAAGATGCCAGTTATATTCCGGTCTGAAACTATCAGACAATATTTTTAACATTAATAACATCACAAATTCGCAACAAACCCAAATTGTGAAAAACCACCCACCAGCAGATTTTTGGCTATTTCTCCATTTACAATCCTGCCCAAAAGTGTCTGGTTTTGACATGACATGTCACATATAGTGTAGTGTGTTGGCCTATATTAATCGTGAGTACATGGTTTGGTTTATGGTACATTGAAGATAGCATGTTTGTTGGTTTTATATAGTATGTATATAATTAATAGTGTTCTTAAAGTTGTATATTTGTTGTTGTTATATCTTCGGTAATTTTCTATCTTTATCAAGTGGACCGTGCTGTGAAATATTTTTACAATACTCTCTGTCCAAAGAATTAGAGTGAGTTTATGCTACAATTTAAAAAAGTTTTATGTCAGTCATCATGTGAAATTAATTGCTATGATTCCCAAGGAACACTGGAAAATGTCTTGTTGGGCTATTCCATTTGAAATCCACACTACCCCTGTGGAAGATTTTGGAAATAGGTTCCACAGAAGGGGTATGAATTTCAAAAGGAATTAGCACATAAGGCAGCTCCTTAAACTCACCCTCCCTCTGCAGAAGATTCAGGTTGAATTTTTCTCTGCAGGTGTATGAAATTCAAACTGCCTAATGTGTTAATTCCATTTAAAATTCATACTCCCTCTGCTGAACATATTTTCAAAATTTTCCACAGGGGTAGTGTGAATTTCAAATGGAATAGCCCATTAATCATTCCCACAGTTATGCAACAACTTCACATTGTTACCTATTCGCTGTCGTAGTGCACATTAGTAACCATTGCATGCTCCAAGCCTGGGCTCATACACCTGTTCCGAATTTTGATTTTCCCATAGGCTTTGTGTTGTGATCATTTCGGTCAGTGGTTCGTAACAAAGAAAGCGTGATCCAATACTACGACAGCGAACATGTACCTTACCTTTCAAGTGGTTGAAACACAAGCATGTAACTTTATAGGTAGGTCAATGTGTGTCAAGATCATTCAACCAAAGTGAAAACATAATGTTATGATATCAGACCGTATTCCTTAATTGAAGGCAACACTGCACACAATGCAAGACCTCCAAATCAGCCAATATTAATATCAAAATAAGCCAATATTAATATCAAAATAAAACAATATTAATATCAAAATAAGCCAATATTAATATCAAAATAAGCCAATATTAATATCAAAATAAAACAATATTAATATCAAAATAAGCCAATATTAATATCAAAATAAGTCAATATTAATATCTAAATAAGCCAATATTAATATCAAAATAAGCCAATATTAATATCAAAAGCTGTGTTCAAGTTATATACATCACCTGATCAAGCAAAATGTTGTTTGTGGAAAGTCCATGTTGAGATTTTTGTATCGTGATAAACTACCATTGAATATTAAGGGCTGGGGTATGAACGTTTGGACAGTATTTATTTTGGGACATTAGAGCACATCAGACATATCGAATTGCATTATGAATACGAAGAATGTCATTCTGATATCAAATAATTTTGAATTTTGAAATTCGCAATTTAATACACATTTTATGGCAAATCATTAAAATTGATATTTTGATATTTAACAGTACTTGAAGTAAACTTTATAAATCTGATGATTTATACTTAAAGTGCATGTAGGTGGGTTGAAAAGCCGACGATCAATTGAAAATTTTGACCTTTCGTATTGAAGATATGGATTTTTTTCCCAAAACACCAAAAACAATTAGGTCTTTTTGGAAAAAAAAATCCATATCTTCAATATGAAAGGTCAAAATTTTCAATTGACCGTCGGCTTTTCCTCCTGCTACATACACTTTAAGAATATATCATTAGATTTATATAATTTACTTCGAGGACTGTTATATATCAAAAATTCGAAAAATATCAAATTTTTATAATTTGTCATACAATTTGTATTATATTGTGATTTTCCAAAAATGAAAATTATTTGATATCAGAAAGACATGCTTCGTATTCAAAATACAATTCGATAGGTCTGAGGTGCTCTCATGTGCCACAAAAAATACTGTCGAAACGCAATAAACGCTCATTTCAGATCCCTTAAAGCCAGGGGGAGAATAGGAGTTTTGGAAGAAAAAAATATGTTCCTTTGTGGTGCTGCCACTGTGCGCTGCTCACACATAAGTGTGAGCAGCAGTTAAACAACTTACTTTGGTATTTATTGAACTATATATTGTAAGGTGGAATCATTTTTGATGACCAAATAATTGTGTGTAACTCAAAATTTAGCGTCTTTTTCCTGTTTTGTAGCAGGAAGTTACATAATAGCAAGTTCTATGTAAATTTATCCACAAGTTTTGTGAGTGGAAGTATGAGGAATTCTCATTCTTGATAAATTATGTATATTAGTATTAAAATGGATCTGTATTATGTTGAAAATACACTGCACACAAAAAGTATGATTGCTTGTAAAATAAACGTAATCATTATTATGATCACTTTAAAATAGATTTTCTTGGATAATTTTTCCCTTTTGAACACCTTTTAGATTAGAGTTAGTTTTAAAATTGGAGTTAGTTTCAAGATTAGAGCTAGTTTTCAAGATTAAAGTTAGTTTCAAGATTAGAGTTAGAGATAGGTTAGTGTTATTATAAAAGATATTTGAAAAATGTACGAGTAAGAGCTTTAAAAAAGAATAACTTGGTAGATTGACTCATATCTTGTCATATTGCAGAGTCTTGTCTATATCAGGCATAATTATTAGAAATGATTCCAAGAGTATGTTAACCGCTAACTGACAATAACTGGAGAGTTCTGAAGATTGTTTTGAATTTTGTAAATGGGGTTGGACATACAACTGATTGGGGGCACATCTATAAAATTATAAACAAGATTCAAGAGGGAAGAAAGGGATTAGATCTAGAAGGAAAAATGTGACCGTACAGCACGAATGAGCCGTAAATGTCCTCAATTGTATTCTGAGTTACAGTGTAAAATAGGCATGAAGGTCATATTCATAGGTATTTCAATTTGGTGCTACGTGTATCTCATTAAATGAGGTACACGTAGCACCAAATTGAGGTACCTATGAATACGACCTTCATGCCCATTTTACACTGTAACTCAGAATACAATTGAGGACATTTACGGCTCATTTGTGCTGTACGGTCACAAATATAGTTCAGTCATTTTATCTAACAATGATATCAAAATGATATTTTTACAATTTGACAATTGGCAATTTGTCCAGTTGTGTGAAAAGTATTGGCTGAGTCATTCATTTCAACTAACAATGTCAAGGGCATATTTACATATCATTTCCAATCTGCTAGTTGTGTGAAGAAGTATGGTTGAGTCATCCCCGGGTCATCTCATCTATCAGTGTCTAATGGTATTGTACATTGGGACAATTGTAATCTGCATAATTGTGTGAATAAATTAGAAAAATAACATAACATATTGGGCTCTTGTCATGTATCACACTATTCTTGTGTAAGATGAATGTGACATTAGAAATAGATTACTGTTATTATGTAAGTATTGTGTCTAATATTGTTAGTTCTTATGTAAGTTGTAAACTTGTCATCATGACAGATTCTTGCCACATGTCACATTTACACCAAACTAATTAAAAGTTATACGAGTGGATATTCATACGTAGTGGTAGATAAAATGATTAAAGAGTTTAACTTCCAACACTACACTATTTTTCGCTCACCTGGAACGTTTTCACTAGTTCGACTAGCGTCTTCAGCAGATGGTGATGCTGTGATGATATCTTGTCTACAATTGGGATATCTCTCACTGATGACGTCATATGATTGACAGGATGACGTCATAGGATGTCTGGGATAACTTGCTGATGCCCAGGGGGGGGGGGGGCAGCGCTACATCGTAACATCCTATGACATGCATGCGTTTTTGAAGATCATATCATGGTGCTTAAGATGGTCTTTTATCTGGGCGCACATAATTTTTTCAATGTCTTGGACACATAGCTGATATTAGAGATGGGACGGTAGTTTTTCAGAATTTATTTGTCCAGGTTGGGTTTCTTTAAAATAGGAGTCACTACCGCCTCGCGTAGTTTTGTTGGAAAAACGCCACTCCTGAAGGACTTAATGTTGATAATGTCAGTCAGTGGTTTAGCAAGCACATCAACAGTTTCCTTAAACAACAATATAGGCATGTTATCCAGAATAGAGGATTTGTTTGCAATTGACATAATAATTTTAGACACATCTTCTGCTGTAACACAGTGAAAAACAGAGAGAGAGAAACACTACTTGCTGGACAACGTTCAATGTCATGGTCATTTTGATCAGAAACAGCTATTTATAAAGGTTCTGACGAATCTTAAAGGGGCATTTCGTGATCCACAGCCTCATCCCCCACTTTTCTCAAAAAAAGTTGAGATTTTTATATCACTGGAAACCTCTGGCTACATAATGTTTATGTACAAAATATTTCTTGCAGATTAATTTGTTTTGCAAAGATATCGTGAAATTTGAATTTCGTTCTGGTGCACCAGAACGAAATTACAATGCATTGTCTATGGAGCAGTGTAATACACATAATCATGCATAACTCGCAAACGCAAAATCGGAATCAACTGAAATTTTGGGAATAGGCTTTTTTCGTGGATATGTACTGAAAAATGTCATAAAAAGAGGATGCTAGGATCACGAAATACTCCTTTAAGAACCTTGTCATTGAAGATTTTAACATGAATTTCATTATATCATGTTAATTGCCATAGCAGTACAACAAACTTGTGTGTTCAAAGAGTTGCAAGTTTAATTTACATCATGAACACATTGGTCAATTTTAATGACGACTTTCATCTTCCTGAAAACAGAAGATCGCAGTGGTCTGTGTTTACTATTGCTTCCATTTTGTTTCCATTATTTTTTTGGCAAATTTATATCAATGACAATGATTTAATGATTTCATTTCTGTAATTTGTTTTGCAAAGAAATCAACCTGGATTGTTAACCCATTCTTCTATTTAATTTTCTTCATTCTCCAGACTTTTGCAGATACCTCAACAAGAGAAGATACTGAACAACATCAACAAGCTATCAGAATACAGTATTTGGCATTGGCCAATATTAACCTGAAGACATTTTGTGTTCAAGTAAAAACAATTTGAATTATTAATCGGCAAAAGTAAGCTTGGTGTGCCACCTGACTAGACATTGTAGGAATGCCACCTAATTTAGAGGTTAATAACTGCGCATCGGTTATTTGGAGGGCATTGTGAAAAATCTAAACATTTTGCCTTTGGAATATCCCGAGGGGCGCATATTCCGAGGTCCAAAGCAAAATGTTTAGATTTTTCACAATGCCCGCCATATAACCGATGCAAAGTTATTAACCTCATTCATAACCGTCACTTTGATCTTTTAACTTTACAAAATAACACAAAATTTTCCTCAAAAGTTTGTAAAAATAAACAATTCTTACATCTTCCCTTTCCCAAAATCGATCAGGCTAAAACAAAACGGCCAATAACAAAAGTGCGTATCAGAATCTGTGCAAATATGGTAGCGCGCAATCCAAATACGGTAGCCAGCGCGCGCGCAGTTCGTTGGACGCACAATACGGCGCACGCAGAAGTCAATTGTGTGCGACATTGGAACAATTACGCATTTTGCGGTCAATTGTGAGATATTAATGACCTCGATTTGCGTTCGCGTTTTCACAAATAATAAAATATGATTGGATCGCACGCATCGCGTTTATTAATGAGGTTATGAATAAACATCGGTATCATAGGAACGACACTACGTTTGATCATCACACATGATCTTATCTAGTCAAGGTATATACATTGCTGTGTCAGGAAACACTAAACTCAAGTTTGACGACTCATACATATAAAGCAATTTCTTTCCTTCTTGAAGAAATGTAGTACATTCCAAACTTCATTCATTGCATTCATGCACCTTATCTTTGCATTTTAAATGTTGTCAATTCTTTTGGGATATATCAACATCTTGTGCTATTTTTAGTTGATGGCAATATGGCAAAATTGGAACAAGACCAGTGTGTTAAACAAATGGGAGACCCATCCCACTTGTCTCATCTCTCTTCAGGACTTAACCAATTAAGACATCAGGCTACCTTCTGTGATGTCACCATCATTGTTGGAGATCAAAGATTTCCTGCTCATAAAGCAGTTCTAAGCTGTGCAAGTGAATACTTCCAAGGAATGTTCACATCAGGGTTTCAAGAGAGTACAATGAGTGAAATAACTGTTCCTGGAACTGAAGAAAGCTTTGCCCGAATCTTGGACTTTGCTTATACAGGGAACTTCCTCTCTAATTAAGAACAGTTGTGGGTATTCTCAATATGGCCTGTTACATGGTTTTGACCAAAGCTATAGAGTTATGTGCGGAGTACCTGAAAGATGTCAAAGATAAGCTTACAATAGAAGACTGTTTTGAGATCTGGTCAATTGCTAGCAATCATAACTGTCTTTCAGATATTGCACAAATGTACAGAAGCCATGTTATCCAGAGCTTTCTGAAGTGTGTTAAATCAAGAGTATTTCTGG
The DNA here is from genome assembly GCF_039555335.1 of Amphiura filiformis. Lineage (NCBI taxonomy): Eukaryota > Metazoa > Echinodermata > Ophiuroidea > Amphilepidida > Amphiuridae > Amphiura > Amphiura filiformis. The sequence continues at coordinate 50,879,365 of NC_092628.1, read as the reverse complement.
AGTATTGCACTGCAAGTGTCATGATGGAGATCTTAAGCGATGAAGAAATAGAGACAGATACCACAACAGAGAAGCAGATTCTGCAAGGAGCAGTGATGTGGCTGAAGTATGATTGGGAGCAGCGTAAGGTCCATGCTGTTGACATCATGAAGAAAATACGTCTTGGTTTGGTTGTGCCAGTTGACAGACTCCAGGAGATCCTTGGTGATGAGATAATGGCCATACCAGAGTGTAAAGAAATGGTGGAGGAGGTTGTCAAGTTGAGCGTTACCAAGGATACTGCTTCACCCCCATTAAGTGAAAGTCACCCAGATTTGTTTGCTACTAGAAACACTATTACAACCAACCTTTATGTACTTACTCATGACTACAAGTCAGATTCTTTATTATCTATAGCATGCAGTACTGAAACAGCATGTTATAAACTTACTAAATTTGCTGAAGTTCCATATCCTTATAAAATTGCTTATTTGGAATGGGACAAACCAGAAAGTGGTATTGAATTATTGGTTGGTGATGACGGTCATTTATATGCTGCAGGTGGCAGCAGTGTCGAGCCTTTTGATGGTGATACTGAAAAAGAAGAAGACCATAAAGAGTGGCTTTGTGAAAACAATTTCTTCAGGTATGATTTGGAAAGGAATGAATGGATCGTGCTACCCTCCAATGCCCAAAGTATTGTACAATCCCATAACGTTTCAATTAGATGACTATATTTACGTAACAGGTTCAGCTTGTAATGATTTCAGCTTCCAGGACAGGATTGAAAGGTATCATATACCCAGCAGGGCATGGGAACTTGCTGTAGATAAACTTTTTCTTGCCCCAATACGTGTCAATATTGTGAATGGACTTGTACTGATCAGTGGTCATGGGGAAGTGGAAGGCCCTAATCATCAGTTTGGTATCACGCAAGTTGTGTTATTCAAAGTGGCTCTGTATAAACCAGCCACAAATGAATTGTTTGAAGTTTCTATCAATAAAAGTATACCAACAGATAGAGATTCATATTTTGAAGTGCATAAAGGTATTCGCTATCTTATGCTTCTGTCACACTACACCGAATAGGTCTTCCGTACAAGAAACGGATGGTATTTTAGTAAATCCGTTGTTGTTCGTCAATGATCGTTTTATGTTCTTTTTATGTCCTGCTATCATCCGCCAAATGCGTTTCGTGTTAGGTGATGTTCGTTAAGTCCGTCGGCATGCACAAAACTTGAAACGGAGTGTACCGAATACACATGTTCGGTATTTATCCGATGTGTGTTCGTATGGTGCTGAATATTGCCGGAGTTTGTTCGCTCTCCTTTCGTTCATGTTCGTTCTTTGTTCGTTGCACTCGGCCCGTGTTCGTTGCAAATACGATCCTGTGAGGCCTTCACCACCGGATAGCATATTTTTGCATTCGGTGATGTACGTTGACCCAGACCGTGTTAGTGTCACACTACACCGGATCGGTCTTCCGTATAAGAAACGGATGGTATTTTAGCAAATCCGTTAGTGTTCGTCAATGTTCGTTTTATGTTCTTCATATGTCCTGCTATTATCCGCCAAATGCGTTTCGTGTTAGGTGATGATTGTTTAGTCCGTCGACAATACGTTTCAAGTTTTGTGCATGCACAAAACTTGAAACGGAGTGTGCCGAATACACATGTTCGGAAGTTGTCCGATGTGTGTTCGTACAGTTCTGTATATATACCCTGGGTTTGTTCGTTATTCTTTCGTTTATATACCGCAGGTGTTTGCAAGGTTTCGCAGGCGCTTGTGCCGGATGTAGGCCTATGGCGAACATGTGCATCAATCATGGGGGGGTCTGAAGGGTGTGTGACGCAACATCATATTTCCCCAGTACTTTAGTGACTGACAAGTAGAAAAAGGGGAAAGGAGAGAAAAAGAAAAGAAAGTGAGAAAAATTGAAGAGAGAAGAGAAGAGAAAAGTTAAATTGCACGTAATTTTGTAGGCCTATACATGTAAGTAGTATTGAGCATGTTGAGGGAGGGGCACTTTCTGAAGGGTAGAGGACGCAATATCAAATTCCTTCCAGTTTTAGTGATTGACAAGAAAGAAAAAAGAAGAGAAAACATGGAAAAGGTTAAATTGTATGTTATTGAGTAGGCCCAGGATAGTATATAGTAAGCCTAAGTATAGGCCTGTGATTATTATAGGCAGTGCTTTAAATGTCGTTCCTTGGCCCAAAAGCCTGTGAAAATTACTGCCGGCCCGTCGATAGGGCCTATGTAAGGCCCGTGACATTTTGTCACCAAAATCAGTATTTAAGACGGACCTAGGTCTATTACTGACTTTAACATATCAATCCATGCATGCTTTACCTGAAATTACGAGTATGAAGTCTTATATCTTAAAGTGTCAGTGGATCAGTGTAACATTTTAAATTTTGCAAATTCAGTTCGGGCCTTCTTTGTTTTTTGTTTAAGGCAATAATAGTGTAAAAATGATGCACCAAAAACAATTGTCCAAATTTTCCATTTTTAAAACTAAATTTTTACACAATAGGCCCAGGCCTAATAGGCCCTACAGTCCCCATGCAAATGGCTTCAATTGGACCTTCATTTTGAAAAATGGACAAGTCTTCCTTTTTGCTTCTGCTATGGACATCCACGTGTTATTTTTAAAACAATTGTTTATATTATACAATAATTGTGAAAACTTTTCAATGGCTTCAATTAGGCTTTCGTTTCACCAATTTGCGGCTGTTTCAAACTAAAATAGTACCCAATAATAGTACTAAAATTGATCCAAAAATGACAAATTTCTTCAATTGGGCCTTCATTGTCCAAAGGTTTCTCACCTCTATTGCCCCCGGACTCTGGTTGCCCTGATATATCAGATTTGTAGCCCTTTTGTACTTATTAGCCAATATTTGACCATTTTCGTCAAAGTTTTCCCCTTAAAAGTTGTCTTTCCCCACTTTGTTCACCCTCTGAAAAAGTGCTTGCTACGTCACTGCCTCTAAGGGGTCAAAACCCTCTCAAACACCCTCTCCTCCCCACTTTTCTGATAGTGTGGACGTCCCTGTTGGTGCCACATGCCACGGATTCGCCGGTTATTTGTCGGACGTTGAACGATTGAATATAAAACGCCTGCAGGATTATTAGCGGCCACAACGCATAGAGAGACGAACGGGAATCGGATCCCAAAATCCGGACATTTGTCGGACGTTGACCCCCAAATCCGGTCATTTGTCGGACGTTGAACGATCGAATATAAGACGCCTGCAGGATTATTAGCGGCCACAACGCATAGAGAAACGAACGGGAATCGGACCCCCAAATCCGGTCATTTGTCGGACGTTGAACGATCGGATATAAGACGCTTTCAGGGTTATTAGCGGCCACAACGCATAGAGAGACGAACGGGAATCGGACCCAAAATCCCACCGAATCTTCTGCCGGACTGGTGATTTTTCCACCGAATAAAATATTTTTGTATTCGGTGATGTACGTTAATCCAGTCCGTCGTAGTGTGACAGACCTATTATCACTGAAGGCAGAGGCCAAGAACCAGGCCAAGTACATAGATGTGTATGTGACTTTGACAGTGATAGCCCTACAATAGTCCTTGCTGAGGCAGCAGCAGATGGGATTTTTAACTGCAGCCAAGGAAAAGATGTCAAAGAAAAAAAACTTGCATTTAGTGGAATTTAGACTTGACAAGCGCAACCTAGGGATGATGGAAATTACATGTGAGTGTGCATTACATGTGAAGGAAAAACAAGCAAATACTCTTGTAGATAGCGATGATGATAGCGATGATGATAGTGATGTTGATAGTGATATCTCAGATTTACTCTACTGCAGATATTTTCGCATGCATTTTGGAAAATAAGAGATATTCTGGTGTATGAAGTCCAAAGCGGAATGGAAAATGTTTGTAAAGCACACAAAATCAAAGGGAGAATATGAATATCATGGAAACCATGATAGGAATTTTGAATAATTTGATACGAATGGTACATTTGACTCTTCTAGTAGAAATCCATACACCCCCTGACCTGAAGATGGAAGACCTGACCTTAATGTTCCACACAGGGAGTGTGAATTTCAAATGGGGTTACCTATATGGGTAACTTCATTTGAAATCTACACTCTTGAGGGAGATTAAGGTAATGTCTTCTATAGAGGGTGTGTGGATTTCAACAGTGAAACAATTTAACCCATTTCAGACGCAAGTCCGGAATGTTGAAACCATATTATAAAGCAACCTATAATAGAAAACACAATGTGTCAACTATCATAGGTGTGCATAGTGTAAAGTAGATTGTATCGTAAACCTGAAAACTAAGGTCAAATTACCAAACAAAAGTTACCGTAAGTTCGTTTCAGGAGAATAATTGAGATCTGTTCTCACAAAATGAGCGGAAAGTCACAAAAAAAAGAAAGGGGGTACAGTTTATTTGACATGCCAGAAAACAATAGAAAACAAAAAGAGTTTTACTTTCAAATATTGACTTAGGAACACAAAGTTATGGAGCAACCCTAGTAAGTTGTATATCAGTTTAAAGGGGGGTAACCCTATCGGTTTAGGATAAGGATTCTCTTCGAACTTGCATACAATGTCAAATATTGTCCTCTTTATCAATCTATGTGAGAAAACGGGAACAATTTCAGCATAAATGTGAATAAGCCAATACACTGGTACGCGTGAATTGCATTCTGGTCATCCCGAAACAACGGCCGAGCGCATGTCCCGGTGGAAACAGGAAGTGTTCGCCTTGGCACTGAAAACCGGCTCGCCCCTGTACACTTTTATACCCTCTAGTCATACTGATTAATCTTAAAAAACATTACATATCACTGCGCTCATTATCATTCTTGACAAGATAGCCCATGCTGTATTTACTTCGCTTAATTATTTCTTTATTTTTAGCTATATGATGCACATTTTCACATATTTATGATTTTTCTTTGTTTTATTTTTTAACTAATTTTTTAATGGGGGAGGTGCTCTCATAATTTTTTTCATATTCCTCGTATCATGCTTGACAATATAGGTCATGTTTCCTTATTTATTTCGCCTCTTATGTATTTCTTTATTTTTGTTTTTTGTTTTATATCATTATAGCGCCATCTATAGTTTGACATTAGGGGCCTATTTGATGTATTTTTGCGGACGAATTGGTACTGGGGTGAAGTCTTCCGAATCTATTCCGATTTCATTCTATGACTATACCCAAAACTCCCGTGTCGTGTAAAATGCGAACAACTGGTAGCCTGTAAAAACCGCTGTGTTTCATGATTTCTCCGGAAATACATCGACTTGGAGCATCAAATTTCAGGATTGTAATGAGAAAAATAGTATCTATTATGTGATACCAAAACCTCATCAACAATGAAAAAAATCGGGGGGATGATGCTGTCGATCGGGTTACGGACCTTTGATCCAGAGATTATGAATTTGGCTGTAACTCAAAAGTAAATTAGATTTGCAACATTTGTCTCATTTTGTGTATAACCAGGTCTCAATTTGTGTGACCAGGTCTCAATTTAACCTGCAACAATTACAACTGATGACCAATGCACCAACACAGGAATTTAACCTATGTCCCCTTTACTATCAGCATTCCCCTGGGAAACAGGGGTGAAACCAGAAGCTAATTATGTAGGCCTCTGGAATTGAGGGTATTGTTTGGGTTACACTGTTCTGTTCTCTTTATTAAATGCTTCATATAAGTGTTTTTGTCAAATTAATCATTCAGGGAAAAAAGGTATTTCTCAGATGACCTTGCACATGGCTTCTAAAAGTTGACCTTTTTGGTATTTGTATATTTTTGAATATTAATGAGCTTATTTGCATATTTTGCTTACATTTTCATCAGCTTAAATGCAATAAAGAATCAACTTCAAACTTGGTATTGTAATAGAATATTGTGTTTGTGTCAAGTTATTTGCATACATGTATTTATGAATTATAATAAGCTCATTTGCATATTATTTGTATTTACAAACCTCACCATTGTGTGTGTGTGTGGGGGGGGGGGTGCACCTTAATTACGAACCACATAATTCTAGTTTTTGTTGTTGTTTCAAAAACAGCCACATTTTACGTACTTATAAATGTAAAATAAAAAAGGATAAATAAACGATAGTTATGCTAAATTGCTTGCTAAGCACAAAAAATGTGTATTGTTGCTCAGTTATGTGTTGCAAATATCATTATGATTATGCAATGCTTATATGTTTTTAATGTTTTAGAAATAAGTCTGATTCTTTATATTTGTCATAAAATGCAGCTGTATTCAAAAGCAACATTCGCAAGTCCTTGCTTTAATACTACATGTGTACTTTATGTGAAATATGCTTGTTCAAAAATCTATAGGGAAATCTCAGTTTTGACTGTTATTTCATGGCTCCCTAACTGTATACCCTTTTTGTCTGTCATATTTTCCTGATCGGTAAGGAGCTCTGTGAAATGTTAGAGCTGCAAAAATGTTTTGATGCGTAAGCTATTCACACAGTATGCTGTTGGGTTATCTAGCCCAGTTTTACCTCTCTTATGAAATTGGTTGAGACATAAGCATCAAAAGTCATAAGTAGGTTGTGTGAGCCAAGGTTTTCCAACCAGAGTGAAAATATAATGTTATGAAACTGGACTGTCTTCCTTAATGCTCTGTATATGCTAGCCATAGGCTTCAACATAATAAGTCATAATAAATGAAAATTCACATTTCTGAAATTTTTAACTTTAAAAAAAAAATTGAAACTTGTCGTCTGCAGTCGACACCCGCGTGAAGAGAGTTAACAATGTTGATGCACAGGTCTCTAAATAAGCCAGAAGAATAAGAATAAGAATTTTATAAGCTCTTAGGCATTAGAGCCAAATTATTTTGATCTTTCGATCGACCATCAATGCTCGATCGATCCTAATTATTTTTGAAATCAATTAAGGGCTGGGGTATGAACGTTTGGACAGTATTTATTTTGGGACATTAGAGCACATCAGACATATCGAATTGCATTCTGAATACGAAGAATGTCATTCTGATATCAAATAATTTTGATTTTTGAAATTCGCAATTTAATACACATTTTATGGCAAATCGTTAAAAATTGATATTTTTAATATTTAACAGTACTTGAAGTAAACTTTATAAATCTGATGATTTATACTTAAAGTGTATGTAGGTGGGATGAAAAGCCGACGATCAATTGAAAATTTTAACCTTTCGTATTGAAGATATGGATTTTTTCCACAAAACACCAAAAAAAAGTAGGTCTTTTGGGAAAAAATCCATATCTTCAATATGAAAGGTCAAAATTTTCAATTGACCGTCGGCTTTTCCTTCCTGCTACATACACTTTAAGAATACATCATTAGATTTATATAATTTACTTCGAGGACTGTTATATATCAAAAATTTGACAAATATCAAATTTTTATAATTTGTCATAAAATTTGTATTATATTGTAATTTTCAAAAATGAAAATTATTTGATATCAGAAAGACATGCTTCGTATTCAGAATGCAATTCGATAGGTCTGAGGTGCTCTCATGTCCCACAAAAATACTGTCGAAACGCAATAAACGCTCATTTTAGATCCCTTAATTGACTTGATATTTGTGATAACATGCTTCTGTGCAGAAGAATTGAAGATACTGAAGAATACAAATTTACCATTAATTTTGATTTGATTAGTTGATCGTTAATAACAAGTTTTGAAGCAGCATGGACGGTTGATCCAAAGATTGGTTATTCCTTCATGTAATTTTACACGAAATTAGGTTTAGGGTTAGTTTAGGGTTGGGATTAGGGTTAGGATTAGGGTTAGGATTAGCTTACACGAAATAATTACATGAAGGATCGACCCAAGGATCGAACAAAATTGGTTGTGGTGCCTTATGAAGTTTAGAGGACAAGAGAATAGGTGTATGCCACACCATTTGAACACTGCACTCCCTAATTATATGTACATTTGACCATTAACCTTTTTGCTTATAACTCAAAAACCATACGTCACAGGTATGTCAAACTATACTTTTCCTGAATCCTTATGACCAGAGGAATACTGAGGTTGGGTTTAAAACAAGATTCAAGCAAATTTGACCTCAAATAACCTTTGACCCCATGTTGGGACCCATTTTGGTTATCATAAGTAATGATATCACGCCACCAAATCGGATCCCAACTATAAAAAGATCAGCATTGTTAAAATTCTGAAATTTGAGGAACGTTTGTTGGTCCTATTGGGTGTATCAAAATAAAGTATACAGTTTGAAAAATGCCCCTAGATTAAAAAGTATAAGTATTTGGTCAATATACTTTAGTTGATAGCTGAATCTACAGCTTGTCCTCCCACAGCTGTAAAATTACTGGCGTGTGGCAAACAAAATGTAGGAAAGGCAACACTAATCTCTCACGTTAACAGTGGGACACCCAAGTGTAGCAAAGACAACACTAATCTTTCACGTTAACAGTGGGATACCCAAGTGTAGCAAAGACAACACTAATCTCTCACATTGAACGTTGGGACACCCAAGTGTATGAAAGACAACACTAATCTCTCACATTGAACAGTGGGGATACCCAATTGTAGCAAAGACAACACTAATCTCTCACGTTGAACATTGGGGAACCCAAGTATAGGAAAGACAGCACTAATCTCTCGCGTTGAACATTGGGACACCCAAGTGTAGGAAAGACAACACTAATCTCTTGCATTGAACATTGGGACACCCAAGTGTAGCAAAGACAACACTAATCTCTCGCGTTGAACAGTGGGATACCCAAGTGTATGAAAGACAACCCTAATCTTTCACATTGAACAGTGGGATACCCAAGTGTAGGAAAGACAACACTAATCTCTCGCGTTGAACATTGGGACACCCAAGTGTAGGAAAGACAACACTAATCTCTCACGTTGAACAGTGGGACACCCAAGTGTAGCAAAGACAACACTAATCTCTCGCGTTGAACAGTGGGATACCCAAGTGTAGGAAAGACAACACTAATCTCTCGCGTTGAACATTGGGACACCCAAGTGTAGGAAAGACAACACTAATCTCTCACGTTGAACATTGGGACACCCAGGTGTATGAAAGACAACACTAATCTCACATGTTAAACATTAGGACACCCAAGTATATGAAGCCATGGGTCCTGAACTCGCCACCATATTAGCGTTACATCACAAATATTATGAATTTTTACACCAATCAAATTTCTGATTAGATTATCTCCACAATTATCAACCCTAAACTAGCAAAAGCATATATTTCTGGAAAGCTGAAGGCATAAGTAACTCAATTATACACATTTCAACTCTTTATACAAGGTGACCTTCAAGTTATACAGGCTGGAATAAAAAAGATTCGGATAAAAAACGGGTTACCTTATAATGCATTGCTTATTACCAAGTAAACAACATTCATTTGGTTAGAGGATAGGGGAGCCTACCGACTTTGGGAGAAACCAAATTCACAGTTGTTTAGTAATCCCTGAATACAGGGTGTTCCAAAGTATGTTAGAATTTTTTACAATCCAACATATTTTGAACTGAAACATTTTGCCCCTAACCCATACAGAAAATACAAGTCCGTGTTTAGATTCCTCGTCAAATTTTCATTCAGAAAATCTATACTTTGACTATGATAGGATAAGTAATTAAAATGTTATAGTACTTTTAGACTTTGAAGACTGCCGCATTACTACAGTGTTTAATATGACAACGGGTAGTTTTGTATGGAAAAGTTTGTATTTTCTAGACTAAACAATAATAATAATTAGTAGAATTGTTTAGCTGTAAGGACATGAGTCTGTTAGATGCTAGATAGAGTCAAAATCAAATTTACACCCTTACATAAGCAGATTATGCACTAAAACTAGAGTTTGTGTATACCACATCCCCCGCTTCCACATCCCCCGCCTCCACCACCCTGCCCATTCTGAATTCTATGAAGCACAGTGTCAGTATTAAAAAGGCTAAAGAATTTCTTTTTACAGGGTTGAAAGTGCATTTTATTTAGCAATAAAATAAGATCACAAGCATGACAATAACTTCTTGCTTGGCAGAGATATCATCATTTAATTTGAGTCGAATTCGGAAAACCCGTAACATCGCCACCTTTTTTGAGTAGCGAGTTCAAGACGCATGACCATGAAAGACAACATTAATGTAGACGCATGACCATGAAAGACAACACTAATGTATCATGTTGAACATTGAGACACCCAAGAGTAGGAAAGGCAACACTAATCTCTCACGTTGAACTTTGGGGAACCCAAGTGTATGAAAGACAACACTTATCTATCACGTTGAATATTGGGACACCCAAGTGTATGAAAGCCAACATTAATCTCTCATATTGAACATTGGGACACCTAAGAGTAGGAAAGGCAACACTAATCTCACATGTTGAACATTGGGACACCCAAGTGTAGGAAAGACAACACTGATCTCTCATGTTGAACATTGAGGTTCCCAAGTGTATGAAAGACAGCACCAATCTCTCACGTTGAACATTTGGGCAACCAAGTGTATGAAAGACAACACTAATCTCTCACGTCGAACATTGGGACACCCAAGTGTAAGAAAGACATCACTTATACCACATGTTGAACATCGGGGCACCCAAGCGTAAGAAAGACAACACTGATCTCTCATGTTGAACATTGGGACACCCAAGTGCTTGAAAGACAACACTAATCTCTCGCGTTGAACACTGGGCACCCAAATATAGGAAAGACAACACTAATTTCACATGTTGAACATTGGGACACCCAAGTGTAGGAAAGACAACACTGATCTCTCATGTTGAACATTGAGGTTCCCAAGTGTATGAAAGACAGCACTAATCTCTCACGTTGAACATTTGGGCAACCAAGTGTAAGAAAGACATCACTTATCTCACATGTTGAACATTGGGACACCCAAGCGTAAGAAAGGCAACACTAATCTCACATGCTGAACATTGAGACATCCAAGTGTGGGAAAAGCAACACTAATCTCTTCCGTTGAATATCGGGATACCCAAGTGTATGAAAGCCAACACTAATCTATCATGTTGAACATTGGGACACCCAAGTGTAGGAAAGACAACACTAATCTACTAATCTATCACGTTGAATATTGGGGCACCCAAATGTAGGAAAGACAACACTAATCTCTCACGTTGAACATTGGGACACCCAAGTGTAGGAAAGACAACAATAATCTGTCGCGTTAAACATTGGGACACCCAAGTGTAGGAAAGACAGCACTAATCTCTCACGTTGAACATTGGGACACCCAAGTGTAAGATAACAACACTAATCTCTCACGTTGAACATTTGGACACCCAAGTGCAGGAAAGACAACACTAATCTCTCATGTTGAACATTGGTTCGCCCAAGTGAAGGTAAAGCAACACTAATCTCTCACGTTGAACATTAGGACACCCAAGTGTAGGAAACACAACACTAATCTCTCACTTAATTAAACATTTCTTCCATGCAAGGTTCTATGAATCACTTACTGTATGGGACGTTTCAAGAGCTAAGGTCTGCTCTTTCATCAGCCAGATAATGCACTGATCTGCTTGAATTGTTGCTTGTTGACACTAACTCCCTGTTGGTATTGATTGAAGTAACACTCTCATCACCAGAGATCAATACATCATAAAACAGCCCTCCAGAAATTTAGCACCCTGGGTATTAGGGGACAACATTAATCTCCGATGTTACACATAATTGGACACCCGGATGATCGATCGATCATGATCAATCAATCAATTCATTAATTATTTAATTGACTAATTATATTTACTTAACCAATTAATTACTTAATTAATAAAAATCAATCAAACAATCAATCAATTCTTTTTTTAATTGACTAATTAATTACTTAACTCACTAATTAATTAATTAATTAATTGACTGATTAATTAAGTAATTAACCAGTCAATTAAAGTAATTAATTAATTGGTTAAGTAATTAGTCAGTCAATTAATTAGTGAATTAATTAATTGATTATGTCATTAATTAATTGGTTAAGTAATTAACCAGTCAATTAATTAGTGAATTAATTAATTTATTATGAAATTAATAAGTCAAATAAATGATTAGGGAATTAATTGATTGATTGTTTGATTGATTGGTTTTAATTAAATTAACTAATTAATTAATCAATGTTGTTTAGTTAATTAAGTAAGTAATTGGTTAAGTAATTAATCAGTCAATTAATTGGTGAATTGATTGATCGATCAATCAATCAATCATGAAAAACACGAAGGCCAAATTTTGAACGAATTCGTTGTTTTTAACTTTGGATTATCTATTATCCTTTCATAAATGCATGCTTTTGTATGTCGTGTGTGATCAAAACGAGAAACAGCTGCCTCAGTGCGTTGACGTCACTGCCACATCAGGGCAAAATACGATTTTACTAATCGTTTTTGTCCGATCCCTTAGAGTAACCTGCAAGCAACACTCAATTTAAATAAACAGGCTTCTGACACATGATTATTTCTTACTCATTGTTTTAATTTTCTACAAGAAATTTTATTTTTAACAATGAAGTATGAATTAGAGTGGAAGCACTTGCATTTTTACAACTTTATTTTTTACGCTCAGTATAAGCCAATCCCGTTCACCATTTAATATACACACTGGCAGTAACATCACCAAAATACAGGTTTTCTGTTAAGGCGGGTGGGAGAGGAGCGTGACTTTAAGGGCGTCATATTCGCTTTGGTGCATGATTTCTCTCAGGAGGGGGAAACGCCCAATGCCCAACTTTATGTCAGTATTTTATTGGCTTTAACTCAAGAACGGTAAGACCTATAGAAATTGTATGCAATTATTGACTTTTGTGACTATATACATGTATAAGATCAAAGTATTTAATGTTTAGGAATTACACTGCAGTTAAATGATTAAACTGAGAAACATAATTATGATTCATGCCATTTGACCTGTCTTAAAAATGAGTACATGCACAATAATAAATCCCAGAACCCTTTGCGGGTATACCTGTGATGTCGTCACGCCGATGCGCACATCGTTACTGCGCACTTCACGGCTTTGAAATGTACAGTATATGCGCAGTGATATTCATTGAACGATGTGCGCATCGGGGTGACGTCAAATGACGACATCTCAGGTCGCAAAGGCTTATGGGATTTACCAAAAAGATCAATCGTCTTATAGAAGGACTTTTGGTCTAACAATTATCCATGCAGGAGGCTTCGGTTTTGGAGTCAAATAGTTAATTCGGTTTGTGTAAGGTATGCAGGTTTGAGTGACGGCAGAAAGTCACACAGAAGCAGTAGTCCAAAGAAAACCAAAAGGAAAGAAGGCATTACGAGACTGAAAGACAGTCGTCATCTGCAATTATAAGGCACCTGACTACAACAAATACCAAATTTATATACGCTGTCGAAATGATGATGTAACAGTATTAATTACCATCCCAGCAAACACAAAACGTTTTCGACATCATTCGCAAAAAGTTATAAAAGGTTGTCAGAAAACGTTTAAATGTCGGGTTATATAAAGGGTATATTAAGAGTATAAAACGGTTTCATAACCTTAAAAAACATTTTTTGATAATCTTCTGCTCAGCAAACAAAAATGTTTTACAGAAAACGTTTAAATGTCGTGGTATAAAAACGTTGTGATAACATTCCAAAAACATTTTTGAAAACTTGATACAAAACATTCTAAACAGAATGTTATTTTGGGGTTGATAAAATATTTTGAGAAAAATGTTTGCCCAAAATATTTGCAATAACGTTTTAAAAACGTTTTCATGACCTTTATATAACCCGACATTTAAATGTTATTAAAATGTTTTGAAAAAAACATTTTAAGAACATTTGTGTGTTTGCTGGGTTCAAATATTTTAACATAATGTTATTTAAGTATTGACAAAATAGTTGGCAAAAATGTGTGCAAAAATAGTTTACAATAACATTTTTGAAAACATTTAAAAATATTGTTGTAGTGTGTTTTCATACAAAACGTTTTAAAACGTTATCATGACCTTTATATAACCCGACATTTTTAATGTTATTAAAACGTTTTTACCTAAACCAAAAGCCAAAATATAACTTATTTAAAACGTTTTTAAAACGTTTTTGTGTTTGCTAGGATAGCAATAGATGAATACAATTTTTGAATATATCGCCCTGCACTGCAACGTTCACGTGGTACCTATGCATTGAGCCACAGATGTCAAAGAAATGCTAATCACTCGCACGTTAAGATTAGTATCTCTTTGAGCGGTGTTGTATTCAATCTATGATCGCAGACATACAAAGGTGATGAGTGCAACCTGCTTGTAGTGTAGCGCGATACATTCAAAAATTGTTTTACCCTATTGCTATGATAGTTAATCAATTATTACATCACTTCTACAGCGAATTGTCAACGACGTGGTTCTATTCGCCATAATCACAAGACTTTATCATTGCAGTTGATGCAGTTTCAGTCTTTTCTAGTCTCGTAATCGTTGGCACTCCTGCCTTCTTTAACCTTGAATTTTCTTCCGGCTACTACTTTTCATTTTTAACTGAAAACATCTATATTGAGGATGTTGAAATACTTGGTCAGTGTGTGTAGAAGACTATAATAATTGTTTTACTTAAGACTAAATGATAAAATGTCAAGTGCGTTGTCGCCACAGCTTTAAAAGCTGTCCGTGATTCCACCGTGTCACGTTATCGCAGGCCAACCACTCTGGAATTTAAATGAAATTTTAAATATAATAATAATAAAGAAACGTATATAAATCGATCAAACTATATTACAACGAATGATAAAGTTTAAAATAACTTTTTAAAAACTTTTAGCATTGTTATTCATGGGAAAATGAGAGAATTGATATCTACAAAACGAGCAAAAAGCATAAGGGAGAGCAACTAGCAAAATAACATGCAAAGAATGCCAGTCGAACCATATTCGATGAGAAAAAAGACACACATGGCAAAAATATATCTATTTTTAGATTTGGCTACTCAAAAATCCCTTTTTTCTGGAGTGTTATCGTCAAAATGAAATGTTTTTTGAAAATGTATTCTCATTAACAATGTATGAATTCTTTTTCATAAAATGTATACCCGATAACCCCCCTGTTTTCATTTCCAATGACACATAGACCTAACCGTAACTTCAAAACTTGATTGCCTCCAACCCCTGCCTTATCTCACCAATAACAACACCAAAATGGACCAATCAAAAAGTATGGGAAAACTGCATATGTTTGCCATCATCATGATCATACTTTTAGCGTGGTATTACTATAGCCCTGTATGATATTAATAAGAATTCCCGGGCAAGTCAGTCGTTTTTGGTTGCGCCCTTGGGGCGGGTGGGACAGGTTAGACCAAGCCCAAGTTCATGACGTAGTAAGAGAACCTAGAAGAAATTTGACGGAAAATCGCCCGTGACTGTTTGTTCTTCACATGTCCGAAGTCGCGTTAAAAAAAAACCCGTTTATAACCCGGGTTTATAACAAGAATGTTAAAACGTAAAATTTAGCAATTATGAAAACTACAAACTTTTAAATTGAACATAATCAACCATCCAAAATATAAAGGCAAAAGCACCGTTTCTTCTATACTTTACAAACTTTACAGACATAGGGGAAAGTATTCTACTTTTACGTTTTGAAATGGTTTTTTTGTTAGATTTAACTATACTCACAATTGCAGGATACTTCTGGAGAGCCTATATCACAATAACCAATAGTCCGCTGGTCACCAGTAGTATAGTAACACCACACACCGTTGGAATCACCGTCAGAGTTTCTACAGTAATTATGAGATGTACTTATTCCTAATGCTGCAGCTTCTTCTCCAGTTTCTCCCCAATAATCACATTGTATGCCCGTGTTAGTGGTGGCTACTGTACCACGATAGTCTATGCCATGCTCGTCTGTATAGCATTCAGCTGGAAGTGAAAGAATAGATTTAAAAAACAGGTTAAAAAGAGTGAATAGGATAAACAGGTTTAAATTCACCTCTAGAACCATCCCAACTAAGATAGACTTGAAACATATTAAATGAGTTGAATGCAACTTTCAGAACGATTCAAGAGACTTTGTACACGTTTAACCATCTTTGAGCAACTTTTTAAAAAACTTTTAGCATTGTTATTCATTGAAAAATGAGAGAATTGATTTCTAGAGGTTCTACAAAACGAGCAAAAGTCATAAGGGAGAGCAACTAGCAAAATAACATGCAAAGAATGCCAGTCGAACCATATTCAATGAGAAAAAAAGACACACATGGCAAAAATATTTCTATTTTTAGGTTTGGCTACCCAATAATCTCTTTTTTCTAGAGTGTTATCGTCAAAATGCAATAAAAACTTTCGAATGTTCATATTCCAGTAATATATTTTATTTTACTTGGAAAACAAATTAGAAGTCAAGTTTTCGAAAATGTATACACAATAACATCAACGTATGGTTTTTTTCATAAAATGTATACCCAATAACCCCTTGTTTGCATTCCCAATGACCCCCTACTTGTTTAAACAACCTTTATTACCAATAGGCTCTACTTTCTAACGCCAGTAAGCACATAGACCTAACTGTCACTTCAAAACTTGAGTGATTGCCCCTGCCCCTAACCCTTATCTCACAACAATACCAAAATGACTAAAACAAAGAGTATGGAAAAGCTGCATATTTTGCCATCATCCTTTTAGCGTGGCATTACTATAGGTCTATACGATATTAATAAGAATTCATGAGCAAATCAGTCATTTTTGGTCTCGCCCTTTGAGGCTGATGGGACAGGTTGTAGACCATAGCTAAGTTCATGACATAAATAAGAGAACCTAGAAGAAATTTGACGGAAAATCGACCGTGACTGTTTGTTCTTCACATGTCCGAAGTCGCGTTAAAAAACCGTTTATAACAAGAATGTTAAACAAAGAAGACATTTAAAACGTAAAATTTAGCAATTATGAAAACTACAAACTTTTAAATTGAACATAATCAACCATCCAAAATATAAAGGCAAAAGCATCGTTTCTTCTATACTTTACAAGCTGTATATGAATTGGTATAATTTGGCAAAAATGGTAAACAGACATAGAGGAAAGTATTCTACTTTTGCGTTTTGAAATGGTTTTTTTTTGTTAGATTTAACTATACTCACAATTGCAGGATACTTCTGGAGAGCCTATATCACAATAACCAATAGTCCGCTGGTCACCAGTAGTATAGTAACACCACACACCGTTGGAATCACCGTCAGAGTTTCTACAGTAATTATGAGATGTACTTATTCCTAATGC
Organism: Amphiura filiformis; assembly: GCF_039555335.1. Lineage (NCBI taxonomy): Eukaryota > Metazoa > Echinodermata > Ophiuroidea > Amphilepidida > Amphiuridae > Amphiura > Amphiura filiformis. Next base: position 50,862,124 of record NC_092628.1, on the reverse strand, counting down.
TGCAGCTTCTTCTCCAATTTCTCCCCAATAATCACATTGTATGCCCGTGTTAGTGGTGGCTACTGTACCACGATAGTCTATGCCATGCTCGTCTGTATAGCATTCAGCTGGAAGTGAAAGAATAGATTAAAAAACAGGTTAAAAAGAGTGAATATGATAAACAGGTGTAAATTCACCTCTAGAACCATCCCAAATGAATTGAATGCCTTTTTTTTTTTTCATTTTTGAGCGGCGCTCATTTATTTCAAAATTTGCCACAAAATTTCCTTTGTATTTGCCCGGTTATTTACAGTATAACGCTACAACGCTAAGCCCAATTTTAGGTGGCTTTGATTTAAAGATTGTCATTAAGTGGCCATTGTGTAAATTTACGCAAAGAAAGAAAGAACGAATTTAACAAAATAAAGAAAGAAAAAGAGGAAAGAAGGAAAGAATCAAAGAAGAAAGGCAAGAAAGAAGGGTTAATGATAAAGCATAACTAAAGGGCCATATGCCACTGGGGAAAATGTCCAAAGTTGGCGGAAATTGCTCAATTTTGTTAAAATTTCAATATTGTTGAAAACTGCAGCTCGCTGCCTAGGTGAGCAGGTAATCAATGTCAACTTTGTCGTCATTGTAACCGACCTTGTACAATTTTATCGCAACTTTGCGCAACTTTTAGAAAGATTCAAGAGACTTTGTACACGTTTAACTATCTTTGAGCAACTTTTAAAAAAACCTTTTAGCATTGTTATTCATTGAAAATGAGAGAATTGATTTCTAGAGGTTCTACAAAACGAGCAAAAGTCATAAGGGAGAGCAACTAGCAAAATAACATGCAAAGAATGCCAGTCGAACCATATTCGATGAGAAAAAAAGACACACATGGCAAAAATATTTCTATTTTTAGATTTGGCTACCCAATAATCTCTTTTTTCTAGAGTGTTATCGTCAAAATGCAATAAAAACTTTCGAATGTTCATATTCCAGTAACATTTTTATTTTACTTGGAAAACAAATTAGAAGTCAAGTTTTCGAAAATGTATACACAATAACATAAACGTATGATTTTTTTTTTTCCATAAAATGTATACCCAATAACCCCTTGTTTGCATTTGCATGACCCCCTACTTGTTTAAACAACCTTTATTACCAATAGGCTCTACTTTCTAACGCCAGTAAGCACATAGACCTAACTGTCACTTCAAAACTTGAGTGATTGCCCCTGCCCCTAACCCTTATCTCACAACAACACCAAAAATGGCTAAAACATAGAGTATGGAAAAGCTGCATATTTTGCCATCATCCTTTTAGCGTGGCATTACTATAGGTCTATACGATATTAATAAGAATTCATGAGCAAATCAGTCATTTTTGGTCTCGCCCTTTGAGGCTGATGGGACAGGTTGTAGACGGCCATGCGTTTTGAGTTGGGCCAGTAAATAGGTGGAGATGTTACATGCGCGCGACATTTTAGGGTCCATCTTTTTAATTTTCTCAGTTAATATGCAGCCTATGTAGTTAAATTTGGTGTCAAATTAAAGCTTGTGATGAGACCAATACAGTTAACCTTTAAAAAGTTGTAAAAAGCTATTAACATTTGAATAATTTGCATCTAATTAGCATAATGTGCGGGGTGGAGGAGGATCAGGAGGAGCAAATTTAATAAAAATGACCCTAGGGGTCATATGATGCAAGAGGTCCATTTCTTTTTTCACATTTTACAATTCACTTTAAACTGCATACTATAACACCATACAATCATATTCCAGGTAATTTAATTTGCTTTGAGAAGCAATTTTGCATATTTTATTTTCCGTTCGGGTTACACATTGAAGTCAATGGGAAAATATGCCTTGAAAGAGGCTGGCGCAAAATAATTTTAATTTTATTGAACCCTATGATGTTATATATGTATTTAAAGCTCTGACTGAGAGGAATTCAAATATGGAACTTTTAAATATGTGGGTGAAGCCAACCTTTTTTTTTTTAAATTTGTCAAATTTTACATTTTTTACCTCAAATATTTGGTATTTTCAGTTTCATAACTCCTTAGTGTTACACCCTATGTCATTTAAAAGGGCATTTTTGGATTCCTTGGTTCATTTGCAGCCAGAAAATGTATACTTTTATATATGTTGGGTATAATAGGTGAAAGATATTCATATCTAAACAAAAAATACGCAATTTTCATCTCGCGAAAACATGTAACGCATTACCGGCGCAACTCAAAACGCATGGCCAGACCATAGCTAAGTTCATGACATAAATAAGAGAACCTAGAAGAAATTTGACGGAAAATCGACCGTGACTGTTTGTTCTTCACATGTCCGAAGTCGCGTTAAAAAACCGTTTATAACAAGAATGTTAAGAAAAGAAGACATTTAAAAACGTAAAATTGAGCAATTATGAAAATTACAAACTTTTAAATTGAACATAATCAACCATCCAAAATATAAAGGCAAAAGCACCGTTTCTTCTATACTTTACAAGCTGTATATGAATTGGTATAATTTGTCAAAAATAGTAAACAGACATAGGGGAAAGTATTCTACTTTTACGTTTTGAAATGTTTTGTTTTGTTAGATTTAACTATACTCACGATAATTGCAGGATACTTCTGGAGAGCCTATATCACAATAACCAATAGTCCGCTGGTCACCAGTAGTATAGTAACACCACACACCGTTGGAATCACCGTCAGAGTTTCTACAGTAATTATGAGATGTACTTATTCCTAATGCTGCAGCTTCTTCTCCAGTTTCTCCCCAATAATCACATCGTATGCCCGTGTTAGTGGTGGCTACTGTACCACGATAGTCTCTGCCATGCTCGTCTGTATAGCATTCAGCTGGAAGTGAAAGAATAGATTTAAAAAACAGGTTAAAAAGAGTGAATAGGATAAACAGGTGTAAATTCACCTCTAGAACCATCTCAACTAAGATAGACTTGAAACAAATTAAATGAGTTGAATGCGGTTTTTTTTCAATTTTGAGCGGCGCTCATTTATTTCAAAATTTGCCACAAAATTTCCTTTGTATTTGCCCGGTTATTTACAATATAACGCTACAACGCTAAGCCCAATTTTAGGTGGCTTTGATTTAAAGATTGTCATTAAGTGGCCATTGTGTAAATTTACGCAAAGAAAGAAAGAACGAATTTAACAAAATAAAGAAAGAAAAAGAGGAAAGAAGGAAAGAATCAAAGAAGAAAGGCAAGAAAGAAGGGTTAATGATAAAGCATAACTAAAGGGCCATATGCCACTGGGGAAAATGTCCAAAGTTGGCGGAAATTGCTCAATTTTGTTAAAATTTCAATATTGTTGAAAACTGCAGCTCGCTGCCTAGGTGAACAGGTAATCAATGTCAACTTTGTCGTCATTGTAACCGACCTTGTACAATTTTATCGCAACTTTGCGCAACTTTTAGAAAGATTCAAGAGACTTTGTACACGTTTAACTATCTTTGAGCAACTTTTAAAAAAACCTTTTAGCATTGTTATTCATTGAAAATGAGAGAATTGATTTCTAGAGGTTCTACAAAACGAGCAAAAGTCATAAGGGAGAGCAACTAGCAAAATAACATGCAAAGAATGCCAGTCGAACCATATTCGATGAGAAAAAAAGACACACATGGCAAAAATATTTCTATTTTTAGATTTGGCTACCCAATAATCTCTTTTTTCTAGAGTGTTATCGTCAAAATGCAATAAAACTTTCGAATGTTCATATTCCAGTAACATTTTTATTTTACTTGGAAAACAAATTAGAAGTCAAGTTTTCGAAAATGTATACACAATAACATAAACGTATGATTTTTTTTTTTTCATAAAATGTATACCCAATAACCCCTTGTTTGCATTTGCATGACCCCCTACTTGTTTAAACAACCTTTATTACCAATAGGCTCTACTTTCTAACGCCAGTAAGCACATAGACCTAACTGTCACTTCAAAACTTGAGTGATTGCCCCTGCCCCTAACCCTTATCTCACAACAACACCAAAAATGGCTAAAACATAGAGTATGGAAAAGCTGCATATTTTGCCATCATCCTTTTAGCGTGGCATTACTATAGGTATATACGATATTAATAAGAATTCATGAGCAAATCAGTCATTTTTGGTCTCGCCCTTTGAGGCTGATGGGACAGGTTGTAGACGGCCATGCGTTTTGAGTTGGGCCAGTAAATAGGTGGAGATGTTACATGCGCGCGACATTTTAGGGTCCATCTTTTTAATTTTCTCAGTTAATATGCAGCCTATGTAGTTAAATTTGGTGTCAAATTAAAGCTTGTGATGAGACCAATACAGTTAACCTTTAAAAAGTTGTAAAAAGCTATTAACATTTGAATAATTTGCATCTAATTAGCATAATGTGCGGGGTGGAGGAGGATCAGGAGGAGCAAATTTAATAAAAATGACCCCTAGGGGTCATATGATGCAAGAGGTCCATTTCTTTTTTCACATTTTTACAATTCACTTTAAACTGCATACTATAACACCATACAATCATATTCCAGGTAATTTAATTTGCTTTGAGAAGCAATTTTGCATATTTTATTTTCCGTTCGGGTTACACATTGAAGTCAATGGGAAAATATGCCTTGAAAGAGGCTGGCGCAAAATAATTTTAATTTTATTGAACCCTATGATGTTATATATGTATTTAAAGCTCTGACTGAGAGGAATTCAAATATGGAACTTTTAAATATGTGGGGTGAAGCCAACCTTTTTTTTTTAAATTTGTCAAATTTTACATTTTTTACCTCAAATATTTGGTATTTTCAGTTTCATAACTCCTTAGTGTTACACCCTATGTCATTTAAAAGTGCATTTTTGGATTTCTTGGTTCATTTGCAGCCAGAAAATGTATACTTTTATATATGTTGGGTATAATAGGTGAAAGATATTCATATCTAAACAAAAAATACGCAATTTTCATCTCGCGAAAACATGTAACGCATTACCGGCCCAACTCAAAACGCATGGCCAGACCATAGCTAAGTTCATGACATAAATAAGAGAACCTAGAAGAAATTTGACGGAAAATCGACCGTGACTGTTTGTTCTTCACATGTCCGAAGTCGCGTTAAAAAACCGTTTATAACAAGAATGTTAAGAAAAGAAGACATTTAAAAACGTAAAATTTAGCAATTATGAAAAATACAAACTTTTAAATTGAACATAATCAACCATCCAAAATATAAAGGCAAAAGCACCGTTTCTTCTATACTTTACAAGCTGTATATGAATTGGTATAATTTGTCAAAAATAGTAAACAGACATAGAGGAAAGTATTCTACTTTTACGTTTTGAAATGGGCTTTTTGTTAGATTTAACTTTACTCACAATTGCAGGATACTTCTGGAGAGCCTATATCACAATAACCAATAGTCCGCTGGTCACCAGTAGTATAGTAACACCACACACCGTTGGAATCACCGTCAGAGTTTCTACAGTAATTATGAGATGTACTTATTCCTAATGCTGCAGCTTCTTCTCCAATTTCTCCCCAATAATCACATTGTATGCCCGTGTTAGTGGTGGCTACTGTACCACGATAGTCTCTGCCATGCTCGTCTGTATAGCATTCAGCTGGAAGTGAAAGAATAGATTTAAAAAACAGGTTAAAAAGAGTGAATAGGATAAACAGGTGTAAATTCACCTCTAGAACCATCTCAACTAAGATAGACTTGAAACAAATTAAATGAGTTGAATGCGGTTTTTTTTTTCAATTTTGAGCGGCGCCTATTTATTTCAAAATTTGCCATAACATTTCCTTTGTATTTGCCCGGTTATTTACAATACATAACCTACAACGGTAAGCCCAATTTTAGGCGGCTTTGATTTAAAGAGTGTCATTAAGTGGCCATTGTGTAAATTTACGCAAAGAAAGATTCTTACGATATTCTAAACGATTCTTACGATATTCTAAACATGTTAAAAATATTTATGACCCCAAAGGTCAATGTTTACTTTGGAGTCAAAAGGTCAAAATATGGTTGCCAGATAGCTATTCGCTGTGTACCCAGATTCTATTGACTCTAGTTTTGCTTTGTCTTTGCATAGATTCATAAGCTGATTCGATCTTTGGGGTCAATTTAGTTCACCTCACAGACACCCAGGGGAAATCTACCCAGGCATCGAACATGGATCTAACAAGACCGAATCTGGCTACGCCGCGCTGTCGTTATGCAATTCCGTCGCGGTTACCCGGGAAGTTTAGGTTACACATCACCCTTCCATGTTAACAAAAAAGTTAAAAAGAAATTTACGCCACTGACCATAAGTTTCCTGACTGCTGTCCCCGCTGCTGCTGATGTCGCAGATAAAAGCAAACACAAGGCATGTCAACATAGCATTACGCATGTTGAAAATGTCCATCTATAAATTAAAAGGTGTATAACGAAAATTATTCACAGAAACTGTTCCAGTAGTGACAGGTTACAGCATTTTTATTATTATTATTATTATTCAAGGTTTAATAAAATGCATATCGCAGCCAAACAGCTGAATTACATACATTGCACAATATAAAAAACAATTAAATAGCATATATAATACAATTTGACAAGCAAAAATACAATAGCCCATAACATATGAAAACAGTCTGACTCACTCACTCACTCACCCCCACTCACTCACTCACTCACTCACTCACTCACTCACTCACTCACTCACTCAATCACTCACTCACTCACTCACTCACTCACCCACTCACTCACCCCACTCACTACCTCAATCACTCTCCCACGCACACCCCAACTCACCCCCTCACTCTTTCACTCACTCCCTCTCTAACACTTTAAATAAAGAAAAATAACCAACTACTAAATACATGCACTAATAAGCAAAAAATACTTCAAACTGAGCCTGAGTGCCACCAAGAGATGCTATAAACAAAGCAACTTCAATCAAACCTTTGTAGCTTCCTGATTCCACAGCTTAACCATATAAGGGATTGGACTGTTGGCGTACCTCTGGGTTCTCACCCTGGGAATGGAGAGGAGGTTGGCGTTGCGCAATGCTCTTCCAGTCTCTCCACGCAACCCTGGCAACCAGCTGCGGAACTCAGGAGTCTCCAAAAGTGTGTTTGCAAAACATATATAGCATAGACCCTATATAGGGGCTATGGTTACAGTGGCAGCACCATATGTTTTCCCGGGAGGGCAAGAGGAGAAAATCAAAAGACTATCAAATTGAATTCATGAGATAATCATCTGAACATTCAACTTTTAATTGTAATAAAATAGAGGGGAAATGGATGGTTGTGACCCATATTAAAACATATCAACCATCTCGGATTCTCAGATCGGCCTCACAACAACACTTACTTCAGCGAAATCCATAACATACGGCAGGAGTTTCTCAGTGGCTGCACCAAGACTTTGAAACCAGTTTCCTCTTGCTATCCGCAAGTTTCAGCCCCCCTCCCCATGTTGAATATCTTCCAAAGCCAATGCTAAATGATGGAATCGTCAGTGCTTTTTGGTTGCAAACTGATTATTTATGCAAAATATATTGTTTGCTTGGCACAACATACCAATAAAATTATGGTTGACCGATCGGCTTTTTTGATATTACTATGGTATTTCTAAAGGAATCAAGGTTTCGGCTGTGGTGTAAAGGATATGTCAAAATTACACACAATTTGGAATGCCCCCTCAGAAAATACAAACTAATATATAAAAATACAAATGAAAATAAAAGAAACCGCATTTTTACATGATTTCTTACAATTGCAGTCACAAAATTCAAAGACTTAGCACAAGTCTAAGCATTCAAAATTTGGAGTATATGCAATGAATTAGTACCTCATAAATTGATTTTTGTGTGTGTTAATTTTGACAATTGGTGATAAAGGGTGCTAGAAAATGTGTTTTCCAATAATTAGAATATATAATCATAAAGTTTCTGGGCTTGATTATCACAGCATACCAAAAATAAATACGAAAAATACCTTAACGCGTGATTTTGGCCATCAAATTAATATTCGACTTTTATTGCCAGTAACCAAAGCTTTGTTTCATTTGTGGCAAAACAAGAGAATAAAAAATTATTTTTAATCCCCAAAAATTAGTGCTGTATTTTTCTGGAATGGTGAACTCATATGGATACAAGTTATTTTGTATCAGACACAAAAAGAAAAAACCAAGCAAACAAAAAAAAAAACCAACAAAAAAAACAACAACAAACAAACAAACAAAAAACACCATAAAACAAAACAAAACCACCACCACCACCACCACCACCACCGACAACAAAGTCCACACTGCTTCGGAGAATAGTATTAATTTTGATGTGATTAAAGGAAAGTTATGTACGGAACATTTTAATAGCTGTAGGTTTTTAAAACCTCACTTGCGTAAATGTAATAGGAATGATCGAGATTTAATAAATAAACTTTGGTGTGATTTAAGGTCCCAACATGCCCAAGGTACGTTTTCTGTCCAATTTTAATTTTGTTTAATAAAATGAAATATTAATAGTAAACTAATAGGCTAACTGTATGTTCATTTCAAGCCGAAATAAATTTAAAAAAAGGTAAAGTGAAAGAAACTTCACTGGCAATTTTGGCCATTTTCTGAGGGATTCATTGGTTAATTGATAAATAATATTAACATTAACATGCTGAAGAAATTCACGTTATGCCATCGATTCATCTAAAACATACAGGTGTTCTATATAGTAATGATTCTTCTGGAAAGAATCCATTTCAACTCAAATCGCAATTACAACACAGAAATCAAATAACTTGTTGCACTTACCATTGCTATACGTTCTCACTGCAGGTGAATAAATCAGAGGAGCTGTTTGGTTACTTGTTGCTTGTATGACACGCACACTGGATATGTCGAGAGAATGACTGTGGTTTACGGACCCAGAGTCCGAGGAGGCGGTACCCGGGGGCGGTACTCATCGCTATATCAATTTTCCAACAACAATTTCATCAATCGCTATTTAACTAAATAATTTGAATAATTACACCCTGCAAAAATCCGTGATTTCTATCAAAAAATCCAGGGACCGATTGTTCAGTCAATCAGAATAGATGACACGCGTTTTTATAGTCTTCAATATTGCGAAACGCCTTTCTTTTCCCAGGGGTCTTTACAGCCCTCTTTATATTGACTTACTCGGGGCGATGTCAAAACTGCGATATCGCATCCACCCCTCCCCTGATTTAACTTTATCAGAGGTTAATAATGTCGTTGAATATGAAATAACATCACTAATTCTCTTCTTTGGTTTGTTTGTTCCGATCAAGCACTCACAAGATTATTTCTTTGTTTGTCTATTTCTTTCTTTTCCTTGGTTTTTTACCATTACATTCCTGTATTTTTTGTTTTTGAACATACGACAAGTCTATTGTCTTACAAGCATAATACCCTGATTAGTTGGCGATGAATTTGAAGGCAACGCGTTGCCAAAATCTAAATCCCATTGACTGTCTTGATAACAAGTTGCTTTCTTGAAAGCAACGCGTTGCCGAAATACGTAATGGCCCAAATGGCTTGCTATATGCGAGAGCAGGGGCGTAGCAAGAGCACCAGGGACCCATGGACAATGAGCAGTACGGACCCTTTTAACCAGGGCGGGATTTACTTTATGGGGGCCTGAGCCAGGCCAAAATTTGGAGGCCCGAACGCACGTGCCGAGGAAGGATATGTGCACTCAAGCCCCTGTGCGAGAGCTGTCTAAAGATGCAGATAGTTACGGTATGAATATCACGCAGAACTGAGTCATGTAGTGCAGTTATGTCCACGACAAATTCACCGTGAGCTTTCCAGCCATAAACCCGCTTAGTGAAGATTAAACCAAGATATGTAGTACTAAACCATTGGCCATTATAGTAATCGATTGTCCAATGCAAATTTTGAGCGATCGAATTGTCCGCTACGGTCGACTAATCCAATCGATAATGACGCTATTGACATGTACGGGCGGAGCTCCACTGACCGAGTTTTGGGGTGTGTTTCAATGGTTTGCTGTCATTTACTCATTAAGGCAGTCCCCTGTTATTATAAGGACTATGCTAATGATTTAAAGATTGACATGTAGAGAATAAACCATACTTGATTGACAGAAAGTACTAAATTTGTACCTATTACGGTTTCGTGACACCCGTCTTCCAAATGCGACCAAGCCAGGGCGGCCCGGTGAAGCAAAATGTGCATTGAATAACACGGGAGTTTGGATATAACGGTAGGATTTCTTTCTCATACAAATGTATGGTCCCCCGTTATTAAAGCTTGTACCGGGTTGAAAATTCAGATATTTTGAAAAGAATAAGTAATTGAAATACAGAGCAAGTACTAAAATTATAGCTTTTATACTTTTTGATATAGGTGACCCCGGAATGACGTCACAAGCCGTTGACAACAAATCCGATTCAGAAGTCAAATTTGTAGTTTTCTGAGGTTTGTCCCTTTTCAAATCGGCCAAAATACTACCATTTCTATAACTTCTCGACATGGGGCCTCCAGCCAACAACAAAAATAAAGACTCTCCTCTACATGTTCATGTGTTCAGCTTCACTTAAAATGCAATTTTCGCCAAGTATTTAACCTTCATTTTGCCGAAATCGGCCCAGAAATTAGCTCGATTCGAGGTCAAACAAAATGTAAACATACCGAATCAGCCTCTGCTACAAGGCTTCAACTAGTCACACTGCTCCACGGTCTATTGTGGGTTAAAAAGCGTAAGTGTAGGCACTGTAGCGTCATGTAAAATAAGTACCCGGATGACCGGGGTCACCTATATGACGCTAACTAGTTCATCTTCTATATCTACAACACAGCGCCACCAGTAGGGGTCAATTACCTATTGTGAGTGCCCCTGTGTTGTGTGCATACATGTAGGCAACAATAACTGCATAATGTTCAACTGTATGTGGCCCATTCCCTCAAAGCTCTTCAAACCGTGGAACATGTCAACAAGTCTATTTGACATAGAGGTTTTTAAAAGCAAAAGATGTACTGCCTTAAGGCGAGTCGGAAGGGAGCATGACATAGTGGTGTTTGCACTTAAATATTGAGACAAATAAAGTTGACGCACAAAAGGAATGGTATGGGTCCTATAAAGTGGCACTTTGGGGCTGAAATGGCTAAATATGAGGTTAATTTGGTCAGAAACCCACATACAGGCGTCAGGGGGGTGATTGTATGAACCATCCCCTTGGCAAAATATTGGGGGAGGGACATTTATCCCACCATCTCCCCGGGCAAGTCATTTTGAAGAGAAATCAGTTATGTCCCCATCTGAATAGTTTCCCTTGCCAAATTTGACAAGTTGCTATTAAAAATGAGTAGCTCGTTTTAAGTTTTAAGGGTGTGTTTCACTCTCAGCTTGCAATCAGCAAATTGGGGTCTGTTTCATTGTCTGCTCCTGAGAAGGTTTTGGACTTGGTATTAACAATTCATGCTCTGCGTGCTAGCCATAGGCTTCAAAGATAAAAAAAAAGTCTTTCTTAAAATATCAAGAGCTATCTTAAGAACCAATGAACTAATACTAGGCTTGTTTGTACTCATTTTAATGCATTTTTTCATGCTGATTTCAAATATGGTCATGAAAATTTTATTCAGACTTCACCGATCGAGTGGTGGCTAAACACATCGCGTGCATGTGTATCATTGAATCAGTGACGTATAAACTGTGTGCATATCGCTAGTCGTCTTACGTCTTGACGTATAAACTGTTTGCATATCGCTATTCGTCCGAGTTTCGTCTTGTTTGTACATCCCAGCTGCGTGAAGCACCACCAATAATCATGATAATAATACACGAACTGTAGGCGCTGGAATGAAATAGCAAATTTCTTCGTTTCTACCTCATTCGTTTGGCTCGAAATTAAAAGGGGACAATGTGGTCAGTGAAAACTAACATTTAAGTAGGAATCTATTCTTTATGAAAATCATACATTATTGCTTTAGGTTCATTTTTCTTATCTGTAACAACTATATCACGTGAAATGTTTACATGTTCCTCTCCAGTTTTTAGGGAACGGTTCTAATCTGAGACCATAATACCTAAGGTATTATGGTCTCAGGTTCTAATACATATAATAATGAGGTATTTTAATGCTATGCGTGCTAGCCATAGCCTCAACATAAAAAGTCCAAGTTTTGAGATATTTTATCAAAATATCAAGAGCTATCTTAAGAACCACTGAACCAATACTAGGCTTGTTTGTACTCATTTTAAAGCATTTTTCAAGCTGATTCCAAATATGGTCATGAAAATTTACAATTCTGAAATAATTTGAATTTTGATTTTTTTTTAACTTGTCTGCAGTCGACACCAGCGTGGAGAGAGTTAATTTAAATTGACAGAGGACTGTATTTTTATGAATATGCTTATACTTTATAATGTATTTTTTTGTAGAGCTATTTACCAATTGCCATTGTTATTGTATCAATTAAATTGGTACAAAATAATAAGAATAAAAAGAATAGGATGGTCCATATGGTTCACAATCTGAAATATTTCAATTACCAAGCGCTTGATGTGTTTTTGCCTGCCTTTTCTTATATTTTTATATATATATTTTATTGTTTATGCATACCAGTATTTAAAATCTACTCTACACCAAATTAAATTACTATGAATGATTAATTCAACTATCTTTTTATTCAACTAAAGAATTAGAAAATAAAAAATAATCGAATGATATGAAGGTTGACAGTGCGCTAGAATTTGATGGGCCTGTTTTTTTAATATATATTTATATAAAGGCCAATTCAGCCTGATCCATGGAAAGTGTAACAAAATAACAGTGTAAGTTGCTTTAAAGTGAAGGAGAAACCACCAAATTTTTTGAAATGAAAAGGTTGGCAAAAAACGAGGAAAACGGCAATATTGACAAAGTTTAAGCCGAATTCAAATACATGTACACTGTTAAATATGAATATAGTTTTACACAGCCCGTAAAGGAAAATAGCAGCGAAAATAACACAGGAAACTTAAAAACTCTGTAAAGCACAAAGGTTTTCCCCCTTTAATGGTTAATGCTATGCGTGCTAGCCATAGGCCTCAACATAAAAAGTCGAAGTTTTGAGATATTTTGTCAAAATATCAAGAGCTATCTTAAGAACCACTGAACCAATACTAGGCTTGTTTGTACTCATTTTAATGCATTTTTCAAGCTGATTCCAAATATGGTCATGAAAATTTACAATTCTGAAATATTTTGAATTTTGATTTTTTTTTAAAACTTGTCGTCTGCAGTCGACACCAGCGTGGAGAGAGTTAAGGTACGGGTTATAAAAACCCTTAATTTTACGGAATCGCTGTTAATCAACGTCTATTTTCACAACTTGAATTCCCTGGAAAATCTGCTTCCGGCTAAATAACCTATTATAGTATTATACAATCTGCTTCCGGCTAAATAACCTATATAGTATTATACATTAACTAGGTGGTTAACAATATTCGGTTCTCGACTGGGCGCGACCTGGCTTATGGTGATTGTACCCACTAAGTTTCGTGCGCATCCGACAGTTTTTACTCATTTGACCTCAGATGACCCATGGTGACCCCTAAATGACAGTTCCAAAATGTGGCTCTAAATAGTGGCTGCCCACACCAAGTTTCATGCCCATACGACAGTATTTACTAATTTGACCTCAGCTGACCCATGGATGACCTCAGCTGACTCCGAAATGACCTTCAAATTATTCGGCTCTAAATATTGGCTGTACACACCAAGTTTCATGCCCATACGATAGTTTTTAGTAATTTGAACCCAGATGACCCCTGGGTGACCTCAGCTGACCCCAAAATGACCTTCCAAATATTCGGCTCTAAATATTGACTGTACCCACCAAGTTTCGTGCTCATACGACAGTTTTTAGTAATTTAAACTCAGATGACCCCTGGGTGACCTCAGATGACCCCGAAATGACCTTTTTAAAAATTTGACTCTAAATGTTGACTGTACTCATCAAGTTCCATGCCCATACGACAAGTTTTGGTAATTTGACCTCAGATGACCCCTGGGTGACCCGGATGACCCCCAAATGACCTTCCAAAAATTTCGCTCTAAATGTCGACTGTACGCCTACCCACCAAGTTTCATGTGTATTATAATATAGACGGTTACCTTTATTAGGCGGTTCTCGGCTGTCGCGATTGCCTGTCTGATGGTGACTGTACCCACCAAGTTTCATGCACATACGACAGTTTTTTTACTAATTTGACCTCAGATGATCCCGGATAACCCCAAAATGACCTTCCAAACATTTGGCTCTAAATGTTGACTGTGCCCACCAAGTTTCATGCCCATACGCCCGGGCTGACCCCAGATTACCCCTGGGTGTCCTCGGATGACCCCAAAATGACCTTAAAAAATTTGGCTCTAAATGTTGACTGTACCCACCAAGTTTCATGCCCATACGACAGCTTTTAGTAATGTAACCCCGGATGACCCCTGGGTGACCCCGAATGAGCCCAAAATGACCTTCCAAAAATTTGGCTCTATATGTTGGCTGTACCCACCAAGTTTCATGCCCATATGACAGTTTCTGATAATTCGATCTCAGATGAACCCTGGATGACCTTGACCCACTAACCAATACAAACTTGTTCCGTATGGGGTCAAGATGCACCAACCCACCAAGTTTGAGGAACGTGCGACCCAAGTGTCCGAGAAAATAGGCGGACAGGCAGACACACAAACAAACACACAGACAGAAAGTTCCCATATTGGACTACTTTTCGCCCCCACCCATATCCTCACAGGACTACATAAAGCTAATCACTAAAGTAAAGAAGGTAAATGGGCCAGTGTACGACTACAAGTATGAAAAAGGTCCCCGTAGGACTACTTTCATCTAACATACACCCACCCACCCCACCCCACCCCACCCCACTCACGAAGGCCTACAGTAAATAAGGAAAATGGTCCCCCTTTAGGACTAGCCTACTTGCAACAAAGTATAAAAAGGTCCCCCAGAGGACTACTTTCATCTAAAACCCAACTACCCACCCACCCCATACACGTAGGACTACTCAGAAAATAATAATAATGCACCCACCTACCAACCCCTTTGTCTCCGAGACAATAGGCGGTGTTAATAAGAGAGACTGGCCATGATAACCTATGGGGAGTAAGAGAGACGACCCCCCCCCCGGAGGAGGCCCCGGGGTCTGATGACTCAACGAACATAATCTTCTTCTTGCCATGACAGAACTACACCCACCCACCGAGTTTAAGACCCATACGAGTTTAAGACCCATACCCATACCCATGCGGTTAAAGGTGGTGCAATAATTATGTGTACCCCCGGGGTGGTGAATTATAGGGGATGGGGCCAAAGATTTTTTGGCAGGCCAAAATGGGGGGGGGGGCAAGCATTTTTGGCAGGTCGAAAGGGGTCAAGCGATTTTTGGGGCAGGTCGAAAGGGGGGTCAAGCGATTTTTGGCAGGTCAAAAGTGGGGGGGCAAGCGATTTTTGGCACAGGTATTTTGGGCATCATTTCTATATTACGCCCTAAAAAGATGTAGGAAAACGTTAGGAACACGTTCAAATATGCATAATATATGATAACACAATTGAAGGTTTTAAATTTAGGTTCCCAAAAATCTTGCATGTGTAAGGTGGGGGGGGAAATTTTTGGCACATCGAAAGAGGGGGCAAAGGGTTTTTGGCACGTCGAAAGGGGGGGCAAAGATTTTTGGCATGGCTAAAGGGGGGCAAGCGATTTTGGCAGACCATTTTGATAATTCACCACATAATTATTGTACCACCCCTTACCCAAATTAGGCGGTCGCGATTACCTGGCTAATGGTGACTGTACCCACCAAGTTTCATGCCCATACGATAGTTTTACTAATTTGACCTTAGATTACCCCGGATGACCCCAAAATGACCTTCGAAAATGATGCTGAATGACCTGGATTTTGCTAATGATATTGCCCTGCTGGAATCTTCAATAGACCGGGCCCAGTCACAGCTTACTAGGACTGCAACTGCAGCAGCAGATCTAGGCCTTGTCATCAGCGCACCTAAGACAGAATACGTCGTATATGACTGCAAACTGTAAGCCCAACCAGCACTTGAAGTCTATGGTAGTACCATCAACCATGTCACAGACTTCAAGTATTTGGGTTCCAAGATGGGCTCTAGTGTTGGAGACCTAAAAAGAAGAAAAGTACTAGCCTGGGCAGCTTTCTGGAAACTGGAACGCCTTTGGAGAAGCCCGTCCCTGCCAATCGAAACAAAAATTAAGCTGTTTCAGACAACGTGTGTTACTGTACGGGTGCGAGTCATGGGTAATTACAAAGCCCCGGGGGTCACTCACATAAATGGTCTGTACGCATGCGTGACCAAAAAACAAGTAGAAGGGGGGGGTTTTTTAGGCAAGGCAAGTTACGCGCGTGACGCGTTTAGGGTCTAAAAAACAGTGATTTTCAAGAATAAGGGTAGTTTTCTGGGACAACTTGTTTAGGGTACCTTTTCAAATTTTTGGTAAATTATGAGTCCAAAAAATGTAACATTTGTTACATTTTCACCAGCCATAAACTCATTAAGGGGTAAATTCTACACTAAATTACCTTATTAAGGGGCTAAATTCGCTGGTAGGGTAAAACTCGTTTAGGGGGTGTTTGAAAAAAATTTGGTCACGCATGCGTACACTGTCATATATGAGTGCCCCCCGGATTACCAAGGACATGGAAAACAAGATCAATGCATTTGCAACATCTTGCTACAGAGTCATGTTAAACATCAAGCGTGTGGATCAGATTCCAAATGAAACCATCTACAACCTGACCAACACCACTCTACTGGTTGCCAGAGTCAAGATTCATCAACTCAAATTTCTCGGCCATATACTGCGTCTTGAAGATGGCGAGCCTGTGAAAGAATATGCGCTTTATATTCCACCACATGGGAAGAGGAAACCGGGACGGCCGCGCACACTGTACTTACAGTATGTCCAGCACCTCCTGGGAGATACTGAAGGGATGCTGCAGCCAAACAAAATTGTTTCGCTCGCCCAAGATCGCATTAGTTGGAGAAAGCTTGTAGTCGCCTGCTCCGCAGCCGACTGATGATGATGATGATACACAAAAGAATGGTAAAAACGTAATTAAATCCATTTTCGTAGAATTGCCCATATGGATCCAGATGATAGAGATTTTAAATGGGCTTGAATTTTATATTCTCTTTACTTTCTGTTTATATTTTGTGCTTACACGTACCAGTGTTTAAAACAATATAACAATATTCACTTCACCAAATTACTGTGATTAGGCCTAATTAATTCAACTAAAATTATTCAAGGTAATAAAAATGATATTTTGTTTTATGCAAGATAATAAAACAGAAGTACCAGTATTTTAAACAATATTCTCTTCACCAAACAAATTATAAAGCAAGATAATGACAATTAAAGTTAATGAGTAGGGTGGGCGTTATAGCATGCATAATTTGGCTGAGGAGAATTTTACTAAAACCAAATAAAACAGGCCTCCATATTGTAGCAAAAATTGCAACAAAATACTGACATTTATTTATTTATTTATTTATTTATTTATTTATTTATTTATTTATTTATTTATTTATTTATTTATTTATTTATTTATTTATTTATTTATTTATTTATTTATTTATTTATTTATTTATTTATTGACTGATTGACTGATTGATTGATTGATTGCTTGATTGATTGATTACTATTGTCAGACAAACACAGAAATGGACCTGCTAAATGACATTATACAAACAATTTAGCAGATGTGGCCCAAGAGTTTCTGTAATTCCGGAGTTAAGACCAACCTTAGGTTTTTAGGAGGTTGACTTATATTATTATGAGCTTTTTTAAAGTATTGAAAAGTTGTAGGGTAATGCCGAAAGATGGCAGAATTCGAGATTTTAGGTGATTACCCATGGCGCTATCATATTCGTGTGGATGGCGTAATAGATTACGTAACGCATTGTTCGTTTGTGCCTATTTGATTTACCGACAACCTATCCATATTTGTTCAGGACAAGGGTTCCGCTATTTAATCGGTAACTATCCTGACAGCGTATTAACGCTTTACCAGGCAGCCTACTGTCAATCAGTGATCAAAAGAATGTCATGTGAAAGCGCCCACTTGAGCTAGAGGTGCCTATTGTTCTCATTCAACCCAAGGGTGTGACTGAGTCTTCGCCAGCACACAAAAGCACACTTTACCGGCGACGTAGGCCTACAATTAATATTTACCACCGCCTTAAGGGATCTAAAATGAGCGTTTATTGCGTTTCGACAGTATTTTTTGTGGGACATGAGAGCACCTCGGACCTATCTAATTGCATTCTGAATACGAAGCATGTCTTTCTGATATCAAATAATTTTCATTTTTTGAAAATCACAATATAATACAAATTTTATGACAAATTATAAAAATTTGATATTTTTCAAATTTTTGATATATAACAGTCCTCGAAGTAAATTATATAAATCTAATGATATATTCTTAAAGTGTATGTAGCAGGGAGGAAAAGCCGACGGTCAATTGAAAATATTGACCTTTCATATTGAAGATATGGATTTTTTCCCCAAAAAGACCTAATTTTTTTTTGTGTTTTGGGGAAAAAAAATCCATATCTTCAATACGAAAGGTCCAAATTTTCAATTGATCGTCGGCTTTTCATCCCACCTACATACACTTTAAGTATAAATCATCACATTTATAAAGTTTACTTCAAGTACTGTTAAATATCAAAAATATCAATTTTTAATGATTTGCCATAAAATGTGTATTTAATTGCGAATTTCAAAAAATCAAAATTATTTGATATCAGAATGACATTCTTCATATTCAGAATGCAATTCGATATGTCTCATGTGCTCTAATGTCCCAAAATAAATACTGTCCAAACGTTCATACCCCAGCCCTTAATTTAGGCGCCTCATTTAAATAGATTCAACAAAGTTGCTGATCGATTACCCGTAACAACGTGCCATGGCTGCTATATAGGCCTATCTGTGTCATCTTCTATAATTAACTACTTCGCAGTATACGTTGTTATCATGGTTATAGGCCTAAGTCAAATGGGTTTCTTAATATCACGAATATCCATTTTAAAAGCCAGGGACAAGTGAGGGAGTGAAGGAGGGGTCGAGGAGTGAAAAGAGGAGAAGGATTGGTGATCGAGATTGGTAGGGTGGGGAGGAAGACAAAAAGAATAAGAAAGGAAGAGGGGAGAAGGGTGAGGGTGAGGAGGAGGGCGATGGCGCGTGACAGGCCTAAAGTGTAGGCATAAAAAGAATAAGTGCAGAGAAAGGAAAAGAAAGGAATAAATAAGGAGAATATTATTATTATTATTATTATTATTATTATTATTATTATTATTATTATTATTATTATTATTATTAGTTAGCATCATATATGAAAAAGTATAAAAACTATGATTTTAGTACTTTCTCTATCTTTCAATAATACTTATTCTTTTCAAAATATCTGAATTTTCAACCCGGTACAAGCTTTAATAACGGGGGAACCATACATTTGTATGAGAAAGAAATATACTATCTGTATCCAAACTCCCGTGTTATTCCAATGCACACTTTGCTTCACCGGGCCGCCCTGACTTGGTCGCATTTGCAAGAGGGTGTCTTGAAACCGTAATAGGTACAAATTTAGTACTTTCTGTCAATCAAGTATGGTTTATTCTCTACATGTCAATCTTTAAATCATTAGCATAGTCCTTATAATAACGGTGGACCGCCTTGATGAGTAAATGACAGCAAACCAGTGAAACATACCCCAAAACTGAGTCAGTGGAGCTCCGCCCGTACATGTCAATAGCGTCATTATCGATTGGATTAGTCGACCGTAGCGGATAATTCGATCGCTCATTGGATTAATATTATCACGTGGTAATAAATATGCGTCAGACAATCGATTACTATAATGGTTTAGTACTGCATATCTCGGTTTAATCTTCACTAAGCGGGTTTATGGCTGGAAAGGTCACGATGAATTTGCCGCGGACATAAGTGCACTATGTAAAGCTGCTTAAACTCCCTGAAAATGACCTGGTTATAAGGCAAAAACTTGCATTTTGGGTTTTGATGCTTGAAATATATTCTTTCATGACATATTTGTTGGAATATTGCCAAAAATCATCCCAAGGCATCGGTTTTTAGTAACTTTTGGCCCCAATTGTAACTTTCAGCTTCGAGGGCGCACTGCCATAATCCGAAATATCGATTTTTATGAAGGCATGAAGTATTATGGTTAAGATATTTACGGTTCAGTGTAATAAAACAAGAAACGTCTAAAGTCAACCCACGTTGAGTCTTTGGTCATTTGGTTGGAATCTAAATCATCTAGTTTCATCTGGTATTGTTGCCTTTTAACTGAGAGAGCTCTGCATATCAGAATATTCCGCACGAAATTATTTATTTTTCCATTAAAAACTGTGTAATTATAGTGCTAGTAGGTATATATAATTAGTGGTATTGAACCATTAGTGTAAGAAGAACCTTTGTAAAACGCTGCCATGTGTCATATTTTATAGATGCATACTATATCGAATGCAGAAAATTGTCAAATGTCTATAGGGCAGCTATCTTGCCTAAACCCTAGAATGGATGAAAATGAGAGTATTAAGGTAACAGTATAAATACCATATGCTTTGTATTTATGAATAATACGATGTATCACAATAATGCCTATTACTGATTTACTGTCGTTCATCAAAAACCTGTACCGGGGGGGGGGGGGTAGACTTCTCCATAGTCCACTTGCCCATTGTACATACTCTGGCTATTATGTTTGAGCTTAAATTAAGCTAAATTTGTTATATATAGTATGTAGAGTTGTATATAAAATTTGTATTAATTTGTGCACAATTGATAAATTTCAAATCTGATCTTTTCAGTAAAAGTACTCCCTCTGTTTGTTAGCTTCCCAAGTGATTTATTACTCTGGCTATCAATAAACTGGTAGATTCTAAAATCAAAATTGTTCAGTATTGAAGTGAGCCATTATAATAATGCCATAAGATATGATGTATTCAATAATATAAGCCTACGTATACTTTACTTTTACTGTCACTAATTATACAAACGTTTCATAACCCATTTACTAGTATTTTGATGCAATAAAAATCAGTATAATTTTGAGTTCAACTGAAAAATGCGTTCATCATGATTAATAACATATTTTTATTTATCGAGAATCGACTGTGGAATAGTCTAGGAGGGGGTAAGACAACTTTCAAGGAGGGCCAAACTTTGACCAAAATGGGCTAAAAAGAACCAAAAAGGACAGAATTTAAAAATACCTCAGCGGCAGTAAGGCTCCCACAAAGGGGTAAGATGGTTGGCAAAATGTCCCATATGGAGGAGGGTGGCAGCTTCCGCCTTTGACTTCTGGCTATACGCTACATGCCAAATACACATTTTGAGTTCAATTGGGATGCAAAATTTTAAATCAAAGATAGACATGAGAAGAAGACCATCCACAAATTGAATGTTGACCATTTTGACGGGAAAGAAATTTATGATCCAAATGAAATTTGAATGCGGAAGCTGCTTTTTATGAGGATTTTTATAGGTCCCCCTACCCACAAAATATTGAAGATTATGTCATTGACACACTGAATCCTATTTTTTCTCGACCATCTCTCCCTACGCTTGATAATGAAAGCAGCTTAAAATGTATTGAGTGTTGAAAAGCTGTTGAAACAATGCCTAGTAATAGGTTACCTGGCACTGATGACTTTCCAAGTGAGTTTTATAAAAACCTTCTGGACACATATTCCTTTAATAGATCTGAATTATCTGTCTCTCAGAGCAGGGGCATAATAACCTTGTTACCAAAAACAAGTATAAAGTACCATTGTATTAAAAAAAGGATGGCTTCCCATCTCGTGTTTAAATCTTTCACGTCGCTTAAAAAACAAGTGTTATTCAAGGTAGGTATATCGGTGAAGATAGAGTAATTGAAAGACAATACTAATCTCTCACGTTGATCATTGAGACACCCAAGTGTAGGAAAGACAACACTTATATCTCATGTTGAACATTGAGACACACAAGTGTATGAAAGACAACACTTATACCTCATGTTGAACATTGAAACACACAAGTGTAGGAAAGACAACACTTATATTTCATGTTGAACATTGAAAGACAACGCTAATCTTTCACGTTGAACATTGGGACACCCAAGTGTATGAAAGACAATACTAATCTCTCAAGTTGATCATTGAGACACCCAAGTGTAGGAAAGACAACACTTATATCTCATGTTGAACATTGAGACACCCAAGTGTATGAAAGACAACACTAATCTCTCACGTTGAACATTGGGACACCCAAGTGTATGAAAGACAACACTAATCTCTCACGTTGAACATTGGGACACCCTAGTGTAGGAAAGACAACACTAATCTCTCACGTTGAACATTTGGACACCCAAGTGTAGGAAAGACAATACTAATCTCTCATGTTGAACATTGGGACACCCAAGTGTAGGAAAGACAATACTAATTCCTCACGTTGAACATTAGGATACCCAAGTGTAGGAAAGACAACACTAATCTATCATGTTGAATATTGGGACACCCAAGTGTAGAAAAGACAACACTAATCTCTTACATTGAATATTGGGACACCCAAGTGTTGGAAAGACAATACTAATCTATCATGTTGAACATTGGGACACCCAAGTGTAGGAAAGACAGCACTAATCTCTCATGTTGAATATTGGGACACCCAAGTGTAGAAAAGACAACACTAATCTCTTACATTGAATATTGGGACACCCAAGTGTAGGAAAGACAACACTAATATCTCACGTTGAACATTGGGACACCCAAGTGTAGGAAAGACAACACTAATCTCTTACATTGAATATTGGGACATCCAAGTGTAGGAAAGACAGCACCAATCTCTCACGTTGAATGGGGCAGCCAAGTGTAGAAAAGACAACACTAATCTCTTACATTGAATATTGGGACACCCAAGTGTAGGAAAGACAACACTAATATCTCACGTTGAACATTGGGACACCCAAGTGTAGGAAAGACAACACCAATATCTTACATTGAATATTGGGACACCCAAGTGTAGGAAAGACAACACTAATCTCTCACGTTGAACATTAGGACACCCAAGTGTAGAAAACACAACACAAATCTCTTACATTGAATATTGGGACACCCAAGTGTAGGAAAGACAACACTAATATCTCACGTTGAACATTGGGACACCCAAGTGTAGGAAAGACAACACTAATCTCTTACATTGAATATTGGGACACCCACGTGTAGGAAAGACAACACTAATCTCTCACGTTGAATGGGGCACCCAAGTGTAGGAAAGACAGCACTAATCTCTCATGTTGAATGGGGCACCCAAGTGTAGAAAAGACAACACTAATCTCTTACATTGAATATTGGGACACCCAGGTGTAGGAAAGACAACACTAATATCTCACGTTGAACATTGGGACACCCAAGTGTAAGAAAGACAACACTAATCTCTTACAATGAATATTGGGACACCCAAGTGTAGGAAAGACAACACTAATCTCTCACGTTGAACATTGGGACACCTAAATGTAGGAAAGACAACACTAATCTCTCACGTTGAACATTGGGACACCCACGTGTAGGAAAGACAACACTAATCTCTCATGTTGAACATTAGGATACCCAAGTGTAGGAAAGACAGCACTAATCTCTTACATTGAATATTGGGACACCCAAGTGTAGGGGAGACAACACTAATCTCTCACGTTGAACATTGAGACCCACAAGTGTATGAAAGACAACACTTATATCTCATGTTCAACATTGAGACACACAAGTGTAGGAAAGACAACACTTATATCTCATGTTGAACATTGAGGCACCCAAGTGTATGAAAGACAACACTAATCTTTCACGTTGAACATTGGGACACCCAAGTGTATGAAAGACAACACTAATCTCTCAAGTTGACCATTGAGACACCCAAGTGTAGGAAAGACAACACTTATATCTCATGTTGAACATTGAGACACCCAAGTGTATGAAAGACAACACTAATCTCTCACGTTGAACATTGGAACACCCAAGTGTATGAAAGACAACACTAATCTCTCACGTTGAACATTGGGACACCCTAGTGTAGGAAAGACAACACTAATCTCTTACATCGAATATTGGGACACCCAAGTGTAGGAAAGACAACACTAATATCTCACGTTGAATATTGGGACACCCAAGTGCAGGAAAGACAACACTAATCTCTTACATTGAATATTGGGACACCCAAGTGTAGGAAAGACAACACTAATCTCTCACGTTGAATGGGGCACCCAAGTGTAGGAAAGACAGCACTAATCTCTCACGTTGAATGGGGCACCCAAGTGTAGAAAAGACAACACTAATCTTTTACATTGAATATTGGGACACCCAAGTGTATGAAAGACAACACTAATATCTCACGTTGAACATTGGGACACCCAAGTGTAGGAAAGACAACACTAATCTCTCATGTTGAATATTGGGACACCCAAGTGTAGAAAAGACAACACTAATCTCTTACATTGAATATTAGAACACCCAAGTGTAGGAAAGACAACACTAATATCTCACGTTGAACATTGGGACACCCAAGTGTAGGAAAGACAACACTAATCTCTTACATTGAATATTGGGACACCCAAGTGTAGGAAAGACAACACTAATCTCTCACGTTGAATAGGGCACCCAAGTGTAGGAAAGACAGCACTAATCTCTCACGTTGAATGGGGCACCCAAGTGTAGAAAAAACAACACTAATCTCTTACATTGAATATTGGGACACCCAAGTGTAGGAAAGACAACACTAATCTCTCACGTTGAATAGGGCACCCAAGTGTAGGAAAGACAGCACTAATCTCTCACGTTGAATGGGGCACCCAAGTGTAGAAAAAACAACACTAATCTCTTACATTGAATATTGGGACACCCAAGTGTAGGAAAGACAACACTAATATCTCACGTTGAACATTGGGACACCCAAGTGTAGGAAAGACAACACTAATCTTTTACATTGAATATTGGGACACCCAAGTGTAGGAAAGACAACACTAATCTCTCACGTTGAACATTGGGACACCCAAGTGTAGAAAAGACAACACTAATCTCTTACATTGAATATTGGGACACCCAAGTGTAGGAAAGACAACACTAATCTCTCACGTTGAACATTGGGACACCCAAGTGTAGGAAAGACAACACTAATCTCTCATGTTGAACATTAGTATACCCAAGTGTAGGAAAGACAACACTAATCTCTTACATTGAATATTGGGACACCCAAGTGTAGGAGAGACAACACTGTTTCCCTGGGCCTCAAGGAAGAACAGATGATTAATTGTGTTTTCAACTGATTGAGTGTCCCAGGTTAAAGAAGAAATAAAACAAACAAACAAACAAACAAACAAACAAACACTAATCTCTCACGTTGAACATTGGGACACCCAAGTGTAGGAGAGACAACACTAATCTCTCACGTTGAACATTGGGACACCCAAGTGTAGGAAAGACAACACTAATCTCTCATGTTGAACATTAGGATACCCAAGTGTTGGAAAGACAACACTAATCTCTTACATTGAATATTGGGACACCCAAGTGTAGGAGAGACAACACTGTTTCCCTGGGCCTCAAGGAAGAACAGATGATTAATTGTGTTTTCAACTGATTGAGTGTCCCAGGTTAAAGAAGAAATAAAACAAACAAACAAACAAACACTAATCTCTCACGTTGAACATTGGGACACCCAAGTGTAGGAGAGACAACACTAATCTCTCACGTTGAACATTGGGACACCCAAGTGTAGGAAAGACAACACTAATCTCTCATGTTGAACATTAGGATACCCAAGTGTTGGAAAGACAACACTAATCTCTTACATTGAATATTGGGACACCCAAGTGTAGGAAAGACAACACTAATCTCTCACTTATTTAAACATTTTTTCTCTGCAAGGTTCTATGAAACACTTATTGTATGGGACGTTTCGAGGACTAAGGTCTGCTCTTTTCATCAGGTAGATGATGCACTGATCTGCTTGAGTTGTTGCTAGTTGATACTAACTTCCTGTTGGTATTGATTGAAGTAACACTCTCATCACTAGAGATCAATACATCATAAAACAGCCCTTCAGAAATTTGGCTCCCCGGATATTAGAGGACAACATTGGGACACCCAAGTGTAGGAAAGACAACACTAATCTCTCATGTTGAATATTGGGACACCCAAGTGTAGAAAAGACAACACTAATCTCTTACATTGAATATTAGAACACCCAAGTGTAGGAAAGACAACACTAATATCTCACGTTGAACATTGGGACACCCAAGTGTAGGAAAGACAACACTAATCTCTTACATTGAATATTGGGACACCCAAGTGTAGGAAAGACAACACTAATCTCTCACGTTGAATAGGGCACCCAAGTGTAGGAAAGACAGCACTAATCTCTCTCACGTTGAAAAAACAACACTAATCTCTTACATTGAATATTGGGACACCCAAGTGTAGGAAAGACAACACTAATCTCTCACGTTGAATAGGGCACCCAAGTGTAGGAAAGACAGCACTAATCTCTCACGTTGAATGGGGCACCCAAGTGTAGAAAAAACAACACTAATCTCTTACATTGAATATTGGGACACCCAAGTGTAGGAAAGACAACACTAATATCTCACGTTGAACATTGGGACACCCAAGTGTAGGAAAGACAACACTAATCTTTTACATTGAATATTGGGACACCCAAGTGTAGGAAAGACAACACTAATCTCTCACGTTGAACATTGGGACACCCAAGTGTAGAAAAGACAACACTAATCTCTTACATTGAATATTGGGACACCCAAGTGTAGGAAAGACAACACTAATCTCTCACGTTGAACATTGGGACACCTAAATGTAGGAAAGACAACACTAATCTCTCACGTTGAACATTGGGACACCCAAGTGTAGGAAAGACAACACTAATCTCTCATGTTGAACATTAGTATACCCAAGTGTAGGAAAGACAACACTAATCTCTTACATTGAATATTGGGACACCCAAGTGTAGGAGAGACAACACTGTTTCCCTGGGCCTCAAGGAAGAACAGATGATTAATTGTGTTTTCAACTGATTGAGTGTCCCAGGTTAAAGAAGAAATAAAACAAACAAACAAACAAACAAACAAACAAACAAACACTAATCTCTCACGTTGAACATTGGGACACCCAAGTGTAGGAGAGACAACACTAATCTCTCACGTTGAACATTGGGACACCCAAGTGTAGGAAAGACAACACTAATCTCTCATGTTGAACATTAGGATACCCAAGTGTTGGAAAGACAACACTAATCTCTTACATTGAATATTGGGACACCCAAGTGTAGGAGAGACAACACTGTTTCCCTGGGCCTCAAGGAAGAACAGATGATTAATTGTGTTTTCAACTGATTGAGTGTCCCAGGTTAAAGAAGAAATAAAACAAACAAACAAACAAACAAACACTAATCTCTCACGTTGAACATTGGGACACCCAAGTGTAGGAGAGACAACACTAATCTCTCACGTTGAACATTGGGACACCCAAGTGTAGGAAAGACAACACTAATCTCTCATGTTGAACATTAGGATACCCAAGTGTTGGAAAGACAACACTAATCTCTTACATTGAATATTGGGACACCCAAGTGTAGGAAAGACAACACTAATCTCTCACTTATTTAAACATTTTTTCTCTGCAAGGTTCTATGAAACACTTATTGTATGGGACGTTTCGAGGACTAAGGTCTGCTCTTTTCATCAGGTAGATGATGCACTGATCTGCTTGAGTTGTTGCTAGTTGATACTAACTTCCTGTTGGTATTGATTGAAGTAACACTCTCATCACTAGAGATCAATACATCATAAAACAGCCCTTCAGAAATTTGGCTCCCCGGATATTAGAGGACAACATTAATCTCTGATATTACACATAATTGGACACCCGGATGTCTGAAAAATAACATATCTATTTTGCTACGTTAATTAATTAATTAATTTGATTTGATTGATTTTAATTAAATTAACTTTATGTCGTGCGTAAAACAATACCCGAGTGCTCAATTATGTGAAACGTCAGTGATTAATGTTGTTTTCCAATAACTGGATGTCCCATACAACGTATCATCACCAACTTACTAACGATTGATTGATTGATTGATTATTGATCGATCGTTCAATTATTCAATCAATCAATTCATTAATTATTTAATTGACTGATTATATTTTCTTAACCAATTAATTAAACAACATTAATTAATTTAATTAAAATCAAACAATCAATCAATTGAATCGCTAATTATTTAATTGTCTAATTAATTACTGAACCAATTACTTAATTACTTAATTCACTAATTAATTGACTGATAATTAATTACTTAAATAATTGGTTAAGTAATCAACCAGACAATTAAATTAATTAATTGGTTATAATTAATCAGTCAATTAATTAATAAGTGAATTCATTGATTGACTGATTTTATTTAATTAGCTAATTAACTAAGAAAGTAATTGGTTAAGTAATTAATCGGTCAATTAATTAGTCAATTAATTAATTAATTAATATATTAATATATTTTTGCGATACAAAAAAAATAGAATTGTCTCTAAAAAATAATTTTGGTACATATTAGCACCAACAACACACATGTAAAATATGAGCGTGCAGAGCGTTCTCGTTCAGCTTGAAAAAAATTCTTGAAATTTCAGCCTCTCTGAGCCTTACTTGCAAATGGTAAACTTTGGAGGTGCATAACATTGTGAGCCATCATCATCCCAACCTTCATTTTGCATTTTTTAAAGTACCAAATGGTTACATTACAAAAACCCAGAAAAAAATTGGGATCTTGATGGCGCACAAAATCAGCAAATCAAATGATTTGATGAAAAGCGCTCTCGTGCAAACTTCAAAGCATCATAACGGGCTGCACCATCAAGACCCCAAGTCTGAACAAGTTTGAAATTAAAGACCTCCATGGCAAGTTTCATTTTTCAGCAAAGAAATTTTGGGATTTCGTTGGCGCACCGAGTTAACAGAGGTCAAAGGTCAAAATTTCCTATTTTCGCACATTTTTGCACGCCTGTGTTATCGCGCGCCAACGTCACCTGACTCTCCGAATAGCATTTCATCAAAGAAGAGGTAATTCTCTGCAAGTACTGAAAAAATTAGCTTGAGATCTCTTGATCTTCATATTTTTCTGATTTTTTGAAAATGGACTCATTGTGGAGGTCAATAATTGCCCTCTTTTCCCCTCATTAATGACGTGTAGCACAATGTGGGCTTTTTACTGCATCACAAAAAGATGCGCCAACAAGATCCCAATTTTATTTTTCATCGTCTAGCATCTTTGGCAACTGGTAGACCAAAAAAAAGTAACAGCTATTTGGGATCAAGTGGGCGCACTAATATAAAAGAGGTCAAAGGTCAAGCTTTGTGCCAAAGTGACGTATATTTGCCTATGTGCAGCACAAAAGTGGAACTTTGACCCATAATAAAATGTGCGCCAACAAGATCCCATCTTACCCCAATGAAAATGTAAAGTAGGCCTAATTCTGAGAGTTATTAATTAACCTCATTATTTGGTCATTTTAACCTTTAAAAACCCAAATTTTGCGCGCTTTGCGCGCATTTATTCAACTTTTGTACCATTTGTCACCAGTTTATCTTCAACTTATGCCATATTTTTTGCGCGCTTCGCTCGCATTTGTACCATAAACTTCTTTTGTCGCCAAAAGGTGCTGGATTCACTATACTTCAAGACAATCTTTCCAACCCCATCCCTCCCATGTCAAAAAGAAATCTACGCCACTGTTCCGGGGACACATTCCAAGCAGATCCCATGACTCTAACTTGACTCAGCCTTCCCCGTGTCGACATAGTAATTTAATTTAGCATGATGAAATGCCTATTAAAATGACGCATAGGCCTATTCACTGCATGTCAAAGCACAGAGTCATTTGACTTAAACTTTCACAAAAATGCAACATAATTTTGATTATTACATCCCATTCGGAAATACACCAAACATATTGCAGTTCCCCATGCGGAAATACACCAAAAATATTGCAGTTCCCCATGCGGAAATACACCAAAAATATTGCAGTTTCCCATGCGGAAATACACCAAAGTATTGCAGTTTGTCATGCGGAAATACATCAAAAATATTGCAATTCCCCAAGCGGAAATGCACCACAAATGTTGCAGTTCCCCATGCGGAACTGCACATCCCGATGTGCATCACCACATGTGGAAATGCAAGTTGGGATGTGCAGTTCCGCAAGCGGATGTGCGTGACGGAATGTGCAGTTTCACATGCGGAACTGCAAGCGGATGTGTGCAGTACTGCTTGCGGTACTGCACATATCGGTCGGTTGCAATACCTGGTTTGAGACCTTGACGTGTTTTTGAGACCATAACGCGTTTTTGAGACCATAACGTGTTTTTGAGACCTTTTTCTGTTTTTGAGACCTGTCTTTGTTTTTGAGACCTTTCTCTGTGTTTGAGACCTTTCTCTGTTTTTGAGACCTTTCTCTGTTTTTGAGACCTTTCTCTGTATTTGAGACCTTTCTCTGTATTTGAGACCTTTCTCGGTTTTTGAGACCTTTCTCTGTTTTGAGACCTTTCTCTGTATTTGAGACCTTTCTCTGTTTTTGAGACCTTTCTCTGTTTTTGAGACCTTTCTCTGTTTTTGAGACCTTATTATACTATTGAGACATTGTTGTGTGTTTGTTTCTGAGACCTTTCTCTGTTTTTGAGACCGTATTGTGCTATTGAGACATTACTGTTTGTTTTTTTCTGAGAGCTTTCTGTGTTTTTGAGACCTTATTATACTTTTGAGACCTTGTTGTGTGTTTATTTCTGAGACCTTTGTGTGTTTTTGAGACCTTATTGTACTTTTGAGACCCTTGTGTGGTTTGAGACCCTTTTGGCCCTCACGGCCGCCCATACACTTCAACGTCGATAGGAATGCGAAAAGTTCCGATTTGCTGTATGCCCGTACTCGTACTGCAGGTGAATACTTGGAGCTGCTTCGTAAAACTTAAGGGATCTAAAATGAGCATTTATTGCGTTTCGACAGTATTTTTTGTGGGATATGAGAGCACCTCAGACCTATCGAACTGCATTCTGAATACGAAGCATGTCTTTCTGATATCAAATAATTTTCATTTTTTGAAAATCACAATATAATACAAATGTTATGACAAATTATAAAAATTGATATTTTTCAAATTTTGATATATAACAGTCCTCGAAGTAAATTATATAAATCTAATGACATATTCTTAAAGTGTATGTAGCAGGGAGGAAAAGCCGACGGTCAATTGAAAATTTTGACCTTTCATATTGAAGATATGGAATTTTTTCCCAAAAAGACCTAATTTTTTTTGGTGTTTTTTTTAAAAAAATCCATATCTTCTATACGAAAGGTCAAAATTTTCAATTGATCGTCGGCTTTTCATCCCATCTACATACACTTTAAGTATAAATCATCAGATATATAAAGTTTACTTCAAGTACTGTTAAATATCAATAAATTGTGTATTAAATTGCGAATTTCAAAAAATCAAAATTATTTGATATCAGAATGACATTCTTCGTATTCAGAATACAATTCGATATGCCTGATGTGCTCTAATGTCCCACAATAAATACTGTCCAAACGTTCATACCCCAGCCCTTAAGAGCTGCTTGGTAACTTGTTGTTCGTATGACCGTACACTGGATTTGTAAAATGTCGAGAGGGAACAACTGCATTTATAAGCTTTTGCCCCGGGGGGTTCACTCCCGGTCCATTGTGGCCTGTACACCATCCGCGATAATCAACTTTTGAAAAGCACCCTAAACAAGGATTTAACCCTTGGTTAAAACAATACCCTAAGCGCCTGATTTAACACCCTAAACAGGGATTTCATTCCTTGCATCAAATTTCATACCCTAAATTTCATTTCCGCGTATTAGCAATTGCAATTTTGCTACCCTTTTTTCCAATTTTTCATGTTTTTAACACCCTAAACACGCGCGTATCGTGCCCACCCACGAAAAACTACCCTTTTACGCGTTTTCATTATCGCGGATGGTGTACAGGCCACAATGGGAGTGACCCCGGGGCTTTTGCAGTATCCAGCACCAGAGCCCGGGAGGCAGCACTCACAGCTATAATTAAGTAAATTTAAATAATTACATATACCCTTTAAATAATTACATATACCCTGCAAAAGCAAAACTTTGTGTTTTTTAACAAAACAAATCCAGGGACCGATGGTTTCCTGGAATTAATCAATAAATCGGAATAGATCATGAGATGACACGTATGCAAGCTACGAGTATAGGCACTGTATGAGGGTCCTAAAAGTTTTCTTACAATTAAAAAGGGTAACACATATTGAGCGTGTTTAAAGTGATCCAGCTTATTCGTTATTTTTTTTATAGATTTTTCAATTATTTTAGACTTTGGAATGATTTATGAAATTTTCATACATATAAATACGTTTATTAGAGAACAAGGATCACTTCCAAGTCTTTTTGTGGTAGGCCTACTCTAGGGGGTTCCCTCAGAATCTCACATTTGAAAAAAAAAAAAAAGCGCCTCATCGTTTCCTCGAGCACTGTTTGAAAAGACCGAAAACTACTGACAATGCTGATTTTACATTGAAAAAAAAGGGAAAAAAACACACCTCCCTCCCTCATCAATTCATGAAAATCCTCTGGACGAGAACCAAAATATTAATTTTATACGGCCTAAGTATTACAAAAGTCATTGTTATTGCAGTATAGTCTGTTATAATAAGGACCTTCACAATTGATTCTTAGTTTACTGTTTAAGATTTTAAAAAAAGGCAGAGGTAACTTTTAATTATTAATTTCTTATTTTTTTCTTTATTTTGAAACGAGTGGTCACAGCCCAATATCAACGGTACATTTTGGCACCGCGGATTTCATTTTTTTTGGGTGCAATTATGGTTGATTTTATTATACATTGATAATAATGTAGGGGTGCTCTTTGTTTGTTCAGCATCATAGTTAAGATGATCAAGGTAAGAAAGTGGCAAACTAATGTAATTAAAATGTCATTTTAAAGAGAAAATGTCAAATAAAAATCAAATAATTAAATATTTTGCAATTCTCAATTTTGGATGCGAGAGGGAAACGGTAAACTCAAAATCAATTGAAGGGCCTAAACACGCACGCTCATTGAGTATAGGCCTAAGTATTATAAATTCAAACATTTTAGGATATACCTTCAAATTCCTAAATTGTTTTGTAGCTTGCAAACTGTGATTATTTCTGATATTATCAAGCAAATTTACCAGTTTTCATACATGGTTATACTATGCTGAAAACAAATTTGGCCATATGCTTAATTTTTACTAAAAACAATAAAATACAGCGTAAACGTGTACCATTCTTTATAATTTTATTCAAATATTCCGGCTTGATCAGATTTCATATTGGTTTTGCTGATACTAACGATGACAAAAACACATTTACTTGATTGATTGACAAAACATTCTCATCTTGTTTATAAGACAATAAAATACACGCTAATGATAATTACAATGATAATGAGATTTGTATAAAAGAAGGGTACAACTGCTTTGTATTTTATTATTTTCAATATACGCCATTTGTAAAATGGCCTATTCCATTGAAATTCCACACTCCCCCTGATGACAATTTTAAAAACAACTTTTACAGGGGGAGTATGAATTTCAAATAGAATGAACATAAAAGGCAGCTGCATTTGAATTTGATATACCCTCTGAGAAAGTTTCAACACGCATCTTCCACAAAGGGAGGGTAGGGGAGAGCGGGGAGTGTTCGCCCTAGGGGCAGGTTCGCCCACCCCTTGTTTCTCAGCACTACGGCTATCAGGGAAGTTGGTGATGGCAAAATTAGGTGACATAGGTCATTATAAACTTCTCATATTCGCTACGCGACATATAGGGACGTGTTCATCGAACTGCAGCCAAAACAAAAAAATTACACCAAAACGTAATTTTTTCTTGCATTAATAATGTTGTATTATCATTAATACATAAATACAGATGGTTTTAATGGAAATCTGTATTTGGAACATATGGGATTTGTTAAAGATTTAATGCAGTTATAAACTCCTTATGCGATTTGTTATTTGCATACCCTGAAGAAAATACAAAAATGTGCACCAGGGGCACGTTCGCCCTTTTGAGGATGGGGCATGTTCGCCCTATATCTTCCCCGGGCGGACTTACCCCAAACTGGAGGGCGGACCTGCCCCATCAGCGTATTATGCAAAATATTGATAATTATACCATTAAACAAGGTATAACTACTGAAAAGCATATTTTCAAAGTTATGTGGTATCAGTATTACTCATACCACCGTTTATGTCCTAATCCATAGTCCCCCTGAAGTTGTAAACATGATACGTTTAAGCTCACTTTTGACCCCTACATTTTACACTGACCCGACCCCTGTAACAAATTTAGTGATTCCTCAGAAGAGAATGAATGCCCTGTATATACTCTTGCAAAATGTTTGCATTGAATATGTCATTGTTACGCAATGTTTAAACCTTTTTTGTGATTAGGGTGAACTTACCCCAGCATATGGGCGAACCTGCCCCAATATGGGGCAAGTTCGCCACTTTGCAAAACTTTTTTGTTTGCTTTATCCTGTTGCTATTGTAAGGCCTATAGTTCTGAGATTGTGGTCGTGTATAGCTAAGACATAGGGCTTTTACATGGGCTAATCAGGTCATCCCGAACCTTAAAATTGACATCACTAGGCTGGTCAGAAAAAAATAGGGCGAACACTCCCCGCTCTCCCCTACCGGGTATAATAGACTTGGTTAATGAGCTAATTCCATTTGAAATTCATACGCCCCCTGTGGAAGATATTTTCAAAATCTTCCTCACGGGGAGTGTTGACTTTAAATGATCAGCCCAATTGGTGGTTTTTTTAAGTGTTGAAGTTATAGAGTTACCGTTAGACGCCTAAAGTTTTTAAACATTCATTTTAAAGTTATTTAAAAATTAAAATACATGTTATTTGCAGGATTATTTGCCAGAACAATAAGTTTCTGAGGTGCATCGGCACGGTGCAGGAGGTGCAAGATATGAGATGTAGTTAGCTTGTATAATTTTAGGGTTCCACTAGTTCACCCGTAGCTGTGAGAGCAACTGCTAGCGATGCTGTTTCACCCGGCCCTGATGACCCGTTTGACTTTTTGACATGTTCACGTTAAATTGAAGATTTTTTACCACTTTTAAGCCCGATTGGGCATACTCGAAAATTTGACCCCATTATAACTTTTGATCTCAAGTGACCTCGGCTTGATTTTGTTCATGCTCCCGTATTATGGAGAACTAGGCGGTTACCCGTATTTCGCGGTTTTCGGCTATCATGGTTATTGGCTTTTGTAGATCCCAAAATCAGGGTGTGTCCTTTGGCTGGGATCATTTTCCTCACAGCTGAGCTCAATTGCAGCTTTTTGCAATTTGACCTGAATTTCGCCCTCTATTTGCTTGTAGGCCATAAAGCTGCTTCAAACTCCCTGAAAATGACCAGGCTATATGGACAAAAAATATTGCATTTTGGGTTTTGATGCTTTGAAATGTTTTATTTGTTGGAATATTACCAAAATTCATCCCAAGGCATCGGTTTTCAAGTCTGCAGAGGCATATAGTGTTGGAATTGACATAAATCCCCAGTGAGTTCCAGTGCAACATTTCTAGAAGTTATCTGATATGAAGATATACAAATAGCTTAAGGCGATTTAATACCCCGATTTTCATCAGTACCCATCTTCTTTTTTTTGTTGCAAATTTATAAAGTAAATAAATATGTTCATCATCTCATGTCCTGAACTTATAAAATATCTCTACATAAAAAGTGGTTTTAAACCATTTTAGAAAATCATTTTAGCCCTATATATTTTTTTGTTTACTGTATCCTGGTAACTGAGATGTGTGTTTCATAACAAACTATAATTTATTCTATTGAACACGTCCAAGTAGAATACATGAATAGAATACATTAAATCCTTTGTTATACTATCTATAGAAATATACTCACTGATTATAACAATGAATAAATTAAATAGGCCTAAATAATCTCTTCCACATAGACAACTAATACTACACCATGTATGTATCTTCTATAATATGTAGTTAGGAAAAGAGATTAAAAAAGGCTATAAGGTCATCAAAGGTCAGGTTATAGGTCAATTGGTTCAGGTCAAATTCAGGCATCAATTTGGAATACATGTGATAGTATACAAATATTGACTGCTATGAGGGGCATGGTTAAAATTATAGGCCCAAGGTGATCTCAAAACCATGACTATGCCCCGAGGCGTAGCCGAGGGGCATAGTCATGGTTTTGAGATCACCGCGGGCCTATAATTTTTTGAGATCACCGCGGGCCTATAATTTTAACCATGCCCTGAATAAAAAGCAGTCAATATTTGTTTTATCTCTAAATCTTAAGATTCTTGTCATCTGATTGGTTAAGCATCGATTTTGGGAAGAAATTAATAGTTTCAAAGCGAGACGGCACACAGATTACAATCTGCGATTTATGCGTAATTATAGCGCGTGAAAACATTAACGCGTGCGTAATATCATTTTACGCTGGGAAAACGCGCAGTTTGATCGGGACGCACGTGACCGGTCCATAGTTCATTTCCATGGACCGGTCCATAGTTCATTTTGCGGGCATAGTTAATTCAATGACTGCACTTTCAACCAATCAGATGACAGGAATCTATATACCTCATATATAGATTCCTGTCATCTGATTGGTTGAAAGTGCAGTCATTGAATTAACTATGCCCGCAAAATGAACTATGGACCGGTCCATGGAAATGAACTATGGACCGGTCACGTGCGTCACGATCAAACTACGCGTTTTTCCCAGCGTAAAATGATATTACGCACGCGTTAATGTTTTCACGCGCTATAAATACGCAAAAATCGCAGATTGTAATCTGTGTGCCGTTCGCATTGAAACGATTAATTTCTCTTCCCAAAATCGATGCTTTTAACCAAACAGATGACAAGAATCTTAAGATTTGGTATATAAAACAAATATTGACTGCTTTTTATTCGGGGCATGGT
This sequence comes from Amphiura filiformis, assembly GCF_039555335.1. Classification (NCBI taxonomy): domain Eukaryota; kingdom Metazoa; phylum Echinodermata; class Ophiuroidea; order Amphilepidida; family Amphiuridae; genus Amphiura; species Amphiura filiformis. Next base: position 50,825,014 of record NC_092628.1, on the reverse strand, counting down.
TAAAATTATATGCCCGGGGTGATCTCAAAACCATGACTATGCCCCTCGGCTACGCCTCGGGGCATAGTCATGGTTTTGAGATCACCTTTGGCCTATAATTTTAACCATGCCCCTCATAGCAGTCAATATTTGTATAATATAATCTGTGATATCATACATGTCATAATGAGGCATCAATTTTGATATTTTGTCTGTTACTGGATATATAATGGAAATGTGTGAGGTGGATCAGGGCTGTGACACTCGTATTCAAACCCTGTATAAAAATTGAAGTCACTTTACGGCAACTTAATTGACACATCGGCAGTTTGAGTGACAGTTGCTAGGCTTTTTCAGTACACCTAGTAACGTCCTGGTAACGCTCAGGCACCTTAGCCTAAAATTTACGCACGGTTCGCACAACAACGTTGTGCGTACTTCTGCCACGGTGGAACAGACTTATCCTATATTCAATTGACAAGTTCGTATTTGATTGACAGTTGCTGGGCATTTTCAGTACACCAAATTTATCCAAGATGGCGCCCATCGACTGCCATTTTTCGGAAAAAAAAAAAAAAAAATACAGCTTATTTAGCCAGTCTCGTCATAGGGTCCTCGAACAGAATATTTTCCTAGCATATTGAGCTAACTCCTCAGCTGTTTGGTTTTTCACGATATGATAGTAATAGAAAGATTCGACCAAATATTCGCCGTTTTTCGCCATTTAATTTTTTTGGAAACGATGACGTAAACATTGCATCATCTCTTCCACAGGTTATACACTCATACACGTACAGGGGTACTATGCCATCACATGCATTATCGCGCATAGGCTGAATGACTGACTTCATTTGCGCAAACGAGTGGCTTATCCTATAGTATATTAGTACTCGAGAATCCTTGGGTGGATATACTAAAATATCTTGGGATGTAAATGGTGAGTACAACTTAGATTGCCTAGTTGAGTTGGATTGGGCAAATAAATATAAAATAGTTACCAAAATCACAAAAATGAAGCTTACGGAAAACTACCTAATATGGTGGTATAGGTGACAAAAAATACAATCTTTTTCAACATTGCTGTAGTGTGGTTGTGGTAACCTGTTACCTATGGCTTAATTAAGTTTCAGTGACATAGTGTTGCAAGTTCAAAATACAAAATATAGCTCGACATTGAAAATAGAAGCATTTTAACCGGTTCGTTTTTTGATAGTTGTGGAGCACCAAGTTCATGAAGTCATAAAAGAAATCAGGGACCACTTATTCCCATTTTACATATCAACATGATTTCCCTAATGTGTTAGCAACACATATCCAAAATTTTAACGAAATCCGTTGATAGTAAGCTTTCCAAAATGAAGTGAATTTAAATCATCAGTGATGTACCTCCTTTTGGCTTCTATCTTCAAAAGCATGTAAGCTACATTGATACCGATGCCACCAATAAAACGAGAAGATTTTCCCTTCATTTTGCATACCACTTTGTCCAATTTTTTTTGGTAATTTCTTCACAAAATGCAAAAAAATGCAAAAAAATATCAATGGGTGTAGTACCCCCTTAATTACATGCATATAGTGGTGTGTTGCCATAATATTAATGTACTGCATTATGTTGCTGTACTTTTTAAAATAATGTTCCTCCAAACTTGATGCTATATGGAATAGTATAATTTTAAACCATTTTTTTCTCTCTAAAACCCAATGCGTACCTGCCCATGGTCGATGTTATTGAACTTTCTCCATCCACACATGCATATCTCACTCAGAGCTCATATTACCATCAATAGACTGTTGATATGAAACTAGGATTATACCATATTGTGACAGAGATTGCTTAAATACATTAACCCTTAATAAATGAAGAAAGAAAGAGTTTTCAGTTAAATAAATAAATAAATAAATAAATAAATAAATAAATAAATAAATAAATAAATAAATAAATAAATAAATAAATAAATAAATTTGATTAATTGATTAATTAATGTCATCTGAGGTCAAAGGTTATCAACCAGAGGTCATCCGTGGTCAAAGGTCATATGGGGTCATGCCGCTAGGATTATACCAGTTTGTGCCAGGGTTGAATTATAAACATCTCAAAAAAGTAACTACCCCCTTAAATAATGGCCATTATTCAAAAACGAAACTCGAAGAAATGGCAAGAGCAGAATGTAAAGAACAAGCAGGAATCAGATGAACAGGTGAACAGAGAGAAACAAACAAAGAACAATGAAAGCAAGACTCTAATGAACACTATTTCAATGAGCAAGGCTAAGAATACACCACATTTCGCCATAATGCATTTTAGAAACGCTTGCTGTTAGAATAAGAAAAATTTTAATTGTAATTATTGCACAGGTCACGGCGACCCTGTGACCTTTCCGGAAAAGCCGAGTGGCAGGTTTTTCAAATAAATATTTTCTGTGTAAAAACTGTACCATCAGATAGGTAATGGAATATGTGAATATTAACTGTACATCTATCACAACAATTTTTGATAACAACTTGCGTCACAATTGATCTAGTATAGAAGGTAGGGAATTTATTTCAATCTTATATACGCCATTTTTTTTTGGAATTAAGTGAAAATTAATTCTGTAAAAACTGTATTTTTTTAATGTAATTTTCACATTAGACCCGACAAAAGATTACCGTTTTGTTGTTATGATAATCTAATCTTTTGATTTCGTAAATAAAATTAGGGGTCTAATGTGGATTTAGGATGCAAACTGGAACAATCCAATGCCTTGTCAAAAGCATTTGCTTCAAAATGGAGTTCGGATGCACTTCGTAATACAACTTCCGCCACACTACGGGAAACCACATGCACAGCAGAGCACGTGGCCGATATCAAATTATGTATTGTGTATGTAGGCCTATTCATAGGACCCTCGTATTAATTGTCTCTATGCGCTTAAGAATTCAACAATATAAATAATGGTAGCTTTATTATAATACACATTAATGTTTTAAGCCGATAAAATTCCAAAATATGATGTAGTAATGAAGTTGCGATTTATTAATAATATATGTTTAAATTTTCACAATGACACTATCAAGTCCCTCGTGGACGAGCGGTCTAAGGCGCTGGTCATATGGTATACCGTACGTGATAGCCAAAGCGGTTGGGCGTGAGTTCGAACCCCGCCTCTGCCAAACTTTAAAAGAAGTAAAATTAGGCTAAGAAGTATCATTCACCAAAGATATGGTCACCACCAAGTATTGAAAACAGACGTGAAAAACGGATTCACATCCAAAACAACAAGTATGTGTGCGTGACAAAGTTTGGTCCAAAATTGCTAATATAATTCATATCAGACAATTCTTTAAAGATGAGAATGGCATAACAAGACCAACACGGAGAGGATTTACAATGAATAAAAATGAATGGGACTTGTTTCAATTATCCCTTTCGCAAGTCAATCGGTGTATTAAAACCATGATGAAATAAGATGATGATGATGAAATGACAAGATTGTATTTATTTATGTATGTATGTAAAAACAAAAACAAAAAAATTATCACAAAATAGTTTTGAGTTTGAAGTTTGAAAAAAAAATTGTCACAAAATAGTTTTTGAGTTTTAAGTTTAAAAAAAAAAAACAGTTACAAAATACTTTTGAGTTTGAAAGTTTGAAAAAAAAAATTGTCACAAAATAGTTTTGAATTTTAAAGTTTTGAAAAAAAACCCAAAACAAAACCAAAAAACAAAACAAAAACAAAACATTGATAAACAAAGTTTATATAAGAAAATGTATCTTGGTAACAGAGTATGATATTTGTTTTGGTAAATAAAAAGTACAATACATGTATCTAAAAACATTGATAAATAAAAGATGATGTAAGAAAATGTAACATGGTTACTGTGTATGTTATTTGTATTGGTACCATGGTATGATTGTATTTGTTTACGTAACATGGCAATTACACCATAACAAACTATCCAACACATGGATATCTTTTGCATTTTGATCTTGCATCTGATTTGAGTTCAAATGTCCATCCAGCACAGTGATATTCTTGTTTGTTTCCTCATGTGACAGTGTTTCATTGTCTTTTTCTGTAGATTCAATTACTTGTTGAAGAATTTGGTCAACTTTCTTCTGTTCCTGTTCACGAACTGTATTGTCCAACATGAGTTCAAAATCCAAAGCATGGGGTAATGAGTAAAATTCACCCTGCGACTTGAGCACATCATTATGCATTGCGACTAACACCAGTCCCCGCCTCATCATATCCTATGTTGTCTGGGAGATCATCTGATGATGTCAAGCATCCCCATTGTGGATGTGGTGCATCGGTACCCAAATCTAACATTAGTGGCTGTGGTGATGGTGGATGGGTGATCAGACTCATAGAGTCATCAATGTCTCTCTCTAATGAAGCTAGTATATCATCATTTGGACGATAAAAGTTCATTACATCAGTGTAAGACATGATTCTGGTTAGATTCCAACTACTATAGCACAGTATATCAAGTAGAAACTATATGTAGGTGTTCTGCGACACTCTTCTCGAATTAGTTTTCTCAGGTTAATGATGCAAAAAAGTTAATGTAACATTTAATGCCATTCTATTACTATATATGCCAAATGAGTATAGGGTGTATCATAGCAACCACACAAACAAATAAATGTGTACCCAAAACAATTATTACATCATAGGGTAACCATGACGTCATATACAAAAGGTGACGTCATGAGGAAATTACGCAAAACATCAATTACCTCAAATGACCCAACATCTACTCACAGTGCTCTCACCATTGACGCGTAACCTCTACAAATAGTGTATGTTAGAAGTATAGGCAATTGCCTAGTTAACGTCGCTGTGTGAAAAATAACCGGCCAATATTTAAAGTACTCTTCTGAAATTCTAGAAAATATAGTTTTGTAACATGTCCTAAATTTTTAGCTAATTTAGATGTTTGGAAATATTCGTACTTTGGAGTTTTAGTTTATGTTATAGGTAATATGACATTACCTTGTTAACATCACTGTGAAAAATAACCCGAAAATAACCGGCCAATATTTAAAGTACTCTTCTGAAATTCTAGAAAATATAGTTTTGTAACATGTCCTAAATTTTTAGCTAATTTAGGTGTTTGGAAATATTCGCACTTTTGTGTTTTAGGAAGGATATGTAAACGACAGATAACACCAAAAAATATGAAGACAATTTTTCCAAACCGTGTTACGGTACACATCCTTTATTTTTCTCATTTTCAAGAATTCTGGTTAACAATATGCACACTATTGTCTCATTTCGTGAACAAAGGCCCAACACAGTATTGTTACCTTGCGATTGCTTTATAATCGTTCACCCAACTGAAACTATAATACCAGCTCATTGCTCATTGCACAGGTAAAACAGAAACATGTGTAGTGTGGATTTAACCAGAGAAGATCTGATGTAACATAGTTGAGCTGTTTTCAATGAGTGTTATCTTGGTTTAATAGCTTTTAATGGGGTGTAAGTCCTGCAAAGGTCGTGGTGAATTCTAATGTAGACATGACTGCATCATGAAGTGTAAGAACACCCTATTAAAACATGTGTCATAATATTAAATGCAGAAAGAGTCAAAATAAAATGTTTACAGGGCACCTATCTTGCCTAAACCCTAGAATGGATGAAAATGAGAGTTTGAAGTATAAATACCATATGCTTTGTATTGTAGAGATGGGGGGGGACAACTTTCAAGGAGGGCAAAACTTAAGACCAATATGGGCTAAAAAGAACCAAACATGCCAAAAATCTGATATTCCTCGGCGGCCGGAAGCTTCCCACATTGGTAAGATGGTTGGCAATAAGGAGGAAGGTGACAGCTTCCGCCTTTGACTTCTGGCTACGCTACTTGCCAAATACACATTTTGAGTTCAATTGGGATGCATTGATGCAAAATTTAAAAAAATGATGAAAGATAGACATGAGAAGAAGACCATCCACAAATTGTATGTTGACAATTTTGACGGGAAAGGAATTTATGATGCAAATGAAATTTGAATGCGGAAGCTGCTTTTTATGAGAATTTTCATACTCACAAAATATTGAAGATGATGTCATAGACACACTGAATCCTATTTTTCTCGACCATCTCTCCCTAAGCTTAATAATAAAAGTAGTTTACAAAGGGTCACCTATCTGTACAAGAGTGTTGGAATGCTGTTAAACAATGCCTAGTAATAGGTTACCTGGCACTGATGGCTTGCCATAATGTGAGTTTAATTAAACATTCTGGACACAGATTCAATAAATCATTCTTTTAATACAGCTGCATTATCTGTCTCTCAGAAAAGGGGCATAATAACCTTATACCAAAAAGTATTATGTACCATTGTATTTAAAGAATTGGCGTCCCATCTCGTGTTTAAAAATGTAGACTATAAAATTATTACAAAAGCTCTTGCACATCGCTTATAAAAAAAACTCCTCATTAATATGATCAAACAGGTTTTATTCAAGGCAGGTATATCGGTGAAGAGTGATTGAGGACAAAAAACTGTGTCGCCCTCTCCTGATTGGTCAGTGATATTGTTGGAAAGACAATGTGAGGGCAGGCGTCACTTTCTGAGCCTGTAGATGCATTCAGCAGTCTGCACTTTTCTGTTGGAGCTTATTCTGTTATAACAGGTACATTTATGTTTTAGTCATTTATTTGGCAAATAAATGTATATCTTGTGATTTGTACTCGTTTTGCTACTTGCTTTCCGTTCTATTATGTGTTATTTATATAGGGCATGATGCAGTCATGTCTACAGTAGAATTCATCTCGACCTTTGCAGGACTTAAACCCCATTAAAAGCTATTAAACCAAGATACCACTCATTGAAGCAGCTCAACTGATTAAATCAGATCTTCTCTGGTTGTGTACAAGTGTCTGTTTTCAATGTGCGACATCGCAATAAAGCTGGTATTACAGCTTCAGTTGGGTAACTGATTATAAAGGAACGAAAGGAAACAATGGTATGTGTACCATTGTTCACGAAATGACACAAAGACCTGCTTTTTGTTAACCAGCATTCTTCAAAATGAGCAACATAATGATTGTTGACTTAACACAGTTTGGAAATAATTTCTTCATATTTTTGGTGTTATTTGTCGTTTACATATCCTTCCTAAAAACACAAAAGTGCGACCTCTCCAAACATCTAAATTAGCTAAAAATTTAGGACATGTTACAAAACTTTATTTTCTAGAACCTATTTAGAATAATTTAAATGTAGCTTTTACCGTTTTTTTGTGGCATCCTTCAGAAGTGAGCGGTCCGATACCAATATTTTCGGTCAAATCTCCATTCAATTAACACGGGGAGTTGGCTAGCTATGCCTTGCCCTCACTCATATTTTACAAAAGTGCGACCATTTCTGAACATCTAACCTAGCTGTAATTTTAGGTCATGTTAGAGAAATATATTTGCTAGAAGTTTTGGAGAATAAATAAAATATTGGCTGGTTATTTTTCACACAGTGATGTTAACTAGGCAAGTGTCCATTCTCCCAACATACATCATTTGTTGAGGTCACACGTCAATGGTGAGAGCACTGTGTATTGTGTATAGGAAAACGGACAGTAACTGCAGTATGGCTTATTTATCGGAAATCACTCACGATCCATATACCACAGCCTGAATAAATCAGTACGAGAACTTCGAGTGTTCGATTTCATTATCATCCTGGCATAGACGTTATCCGTGTTCTATAAGTTGCATATCTATAGGCGACTGCTATACCTTGTTTAGGACTTTCAAAGACAGTACCCGCATGTGCAACCATGACTGCTTCAAAATAGCCCGCCAAAGTCATACAGGTAACTCCGAGGTCGCGCATTGAATTGGGTTGACTGAGGAATACTACGGGAATCAGCGCCTTTGTTAGAAGTCACGCATGAGTAAAGTGGATAACCTCTATTGTGGCACCCAAGTGTAGGAAAGACAACACTAATCTCTCACGTTGAACATTGGGGCACCCAAGCATAGGAAAGACAGTACAAATCTCTCACGTTGAACATTGGGGCATCCAAGTGTAGGAAACACAACACTAATCTCTCATGTTGAACATTGGGGCACCCAAGTGTAGGAAAGACAACACTAATCTCTCACGTTGAACATTGGGACACCCTAGTCCAGGAGAGACAACACTAATCTCTCATGTTGAACATTGGGACATCCAAGTGTAGGAAATACAACACTAATAGAGAGTTTGCGAAATGAAGTTTGAAACCAAAGAGCTTTTAAATAGAAATAGAGTCGCAATAGATTATATAATCTTTTGTTCGTTTGATGCCGATTAGAAGTTGCGACAGGCTATTCATAAAAGTGGTACCATTGTTTCGATAAAGGGGCCTGGGGCCTGCCGGCCCTGCGGCCTTGATGTTTTTATTGATGGTGGGGACAGCGGTCACACTAGTTTTGTTGATTTGCGGGGGCCCTTTTATATTGGAACTCACCTGGAGTGTTTAGTTGTCGTATGGGAGTCGCCGGCCTGGGGCCTGCCGGCCCTGCGGCCTTGATATTTTTGTTGATGGTGGGGACAGCGGTCATACTAGGTTTCTTGCCCTGCGGGGCCCTTTTATATTTGAACTCACTTGGAGTGTTTAGGTGTCGTATGTGAGCTTCCGGCCCGGGCCTGCCGGCCCTGCGGCCTTGATATTTGTTGCTGATGGTGGGGACAGCGGTCATACTAAGTTTTTTTGCCTGCGGGGCCCGTTTATATTGGAACTCACTTGGAGTGTTTAGTTGTCGTATGGGAGTCTCCGGCTCTGGCCTGCCAGGCCTGCGGCCTTGATGTTTTTTGTTGATGGTGGGGACAGCGGTCACACTAGCTTTGTTGATTTGCGGGGCCCTTTTATATTGGAACTCACTTGGAGTGTTTAGTTGTCGTATGGAGTCACCGGCCTCTGGGGCCTGCCGGCCCTGCGGCCATGATGTTTTTTGCTGATGGTGGGGACAGCGGTCACACTAAGTTTCTTGCCCTGCGGGGCCCTTTTATATTTGAACTCACTTGGAGTGTTTAGTTGTCGTATGGGAGTCTCCGGCATCGGGCCTGCCAGCCCTGCGGCCTTGATGTTTTTTGTTGATGGTGGGGACAGAGGTCTCACTAGCTTTGTTGCCCTGGGGGGCCCATGTATATTGGAACTCACTTGGAGTGTTTAGTTGACGTATGGGAGTCTCCGGCCTCAGGCCTGCCGGCCCTGCGGCCTTGATGTTTTTGTTGATGGTGGGGACAGTGGTCACACAAGCCTTGTTGCCCTGGGGGGCCCCTTTATATTGGAACTCACTTGGAGTCTTAAGTTGTCGTATGGGAGTCTCCGGCCTCAGGCCTGCCGGCCCTGCGGCCCTAATATTTTTGTAGATGGTGGGGACAGCGGTAACACTAGCTTCATTGCCCTGCGGGGCCCTTTTATATTGGAACTCACTTGGAGTGTTTAGTTGTCGTATGAGAGTCACCGGCCTCGGGCCTGCCGGCCCTGCGGCCTTGATGTTTGTTGATGATGGTGGGGACAGCGGTCACACTGCGGGGCCCTTTTACATTGGAACTCACTTGGAGTGTTTAGTTGTCGTATGGGAGTCACCGGCCTCGGGCCTGCCGGCGCTGCGGCCTGGATGTTTGTTGCTGATTGCTGGGACAGCGGTCATACTAAGTTTCTTGCCCTGCGGGGCCCTTTTATATTTGAACTCACTTGGAGTGTTTAGTTGTCGTATGGGAGTCTCCGGCGTCGGGCCTGCCGGCGCTGCGGCCTTGATGTTTTTGTTGATGGTGGGGACAGCGGTCACACTAGCTTTGTTGCCCTGCGGGGCCCTTTTATATTGGAACTCACTTGGAGTGTTTAGTTGTCGTATGGGAGTCACCGGCCCTGCGGCCTTGATGTTTTTTGCTGATGGTGGGGACAGCGGTCACACTAAGTTTCTTGCCCTGCGGGGGCCTTTTATATTGGAACTCACTTGGAGTGTTTAGTTGTCGTATGGGAGTCAACAGCCTTGGGGCCTGCCGGCCCTGCGACCTTGATGTTTTTTGTTGATGGTGGTGGGGACAGAGGTCACACTAGCTTTCTTGCCCTGCGGGGCCCTTTTCTATTGGAACTCACTTCGAGTGTTTAGTTGTCGTATGGTAGTCACGGGCCTCGGCCTGCCGGCCTTGCGGCCTTCCTGTTTTTTGTTTTTGTTGATGTTGGGGACAGCGGTCACACTAAGTTTCTTGCCCTGCAGGGCCCATTTATATTGGAACTCACTTGGAGTGTTTAGTTGTCGTATGTGAGTCTCCGGCCTCAGGCCTGCCGGCCGTGCGGCCTTCATGTTTTTTGTTGATGTTGGGGACAGAAATCACACTAAGTTTCTTGCCCTGCGGGGCCCATTTATATTGGAACTCACTTGGAGTGTTAAGTTGTCGTATGGGAGTCTCCGACCTCGGGCCTGCCGGCCCTGTGGCCTTGATGTGTTTTGTTGATGGTAGGGACAGCGGTCACACTAGCTTTGTTGCCCTGCGGGGCCCTTTTACTTTGGAACTCACTTGGAGTGTTTAGCGCTCAATAGCGCTAATAGCACTCCTTACGCGATTAGCGCTAATAGCGCATCTCACGCTAATGAGTGCTATTAGCGCTAATAGCGCTAATAGCACCTACCATCCGTAGAAAATAATAAATTTTAAATTTTGCAAACGATATACTAATGAGCGCTAATATCGCTATTAGCACACACTACGCTATTAGCGCTAATAGCGCACCTCGCGCTAATGAGTGCTATTAGCGCTATTAGTGCTATTAGCGCTAATAGCACCTACCATCCGTAGAAAATGGTCAATTTTAAAATTTGCAAACGATACACTAATGAGCGCTAATATCGGTATTAGCACACACTACGCTATTAGCGCTAGTAGCACACCTTACGCTATTAGCGCTAATAACGCACCTCGCGCTAATGAGTGCTATTAGTGCTATTAGCGCTAATAGCGTCTACCATTTGCAGAAAATGAACAATTTGGCACATAATACAATGAGTTGTAATATCGTTATTAGCATACCTGTCGGTATTTGCGCCAATAGCGCTATTAGCACGCCTTACGCTATTAGCGCTAATAGCGCATCCCACGTTAATGAGTGCTATTAGCGCTATTAGCGCTAATAGCACCTACCATCCGTAGAAAATGATCAATTTTCAAATTTGCAAACGATACAATAATGAGCGCTAAATCGCTATTAGCACACACTACGCTATTAGCGCTAATAGCGCTAATAGCACGCCTTACGCTATTAGCGCTAATAGCGCATCTCACGCAAATGAGTGCTATTAGCGCTAATAGCGCTAGTAGCACACCTTGCGCGATTGAGAGCATTTTTAGAACTTTTGCAAGTGATATGCTAATGAGTGTTAATAGCGTTAGTGATGAAAATAGCACGACTCACGCTAATAGCGCTAATAGCTCGCATTACGCTAATGGCCGCTATTAACGATATTAGCGCTAATATCGCTTACCTTGCCGAGAACAGTTTTAGCGCTTTTGGTAATAGCGCGCAATTGGTTCACCACAATTAGCACGAAATAGCAGAGGTTTGCTATTATCACGCTATCGGCGATATTACCGCTATTAGCGTGGAAAATACAGAAAATTGCAAATACCGCGCAATTTGCAATTTTGCTAGTGAGCAGCGCTAACGCGCTAAATAACCATCATCGCACCTTTATCCTCAAATCTTTGTTTTAATTTCTTATTATGATAGAAGCCCGAGTTTCATACGTATGTATACGTATTTTGTAATCGTTTTCGTAACGTGTGTTGTGGTCTTGTGGTTTAGAACAGGTCTTTATATCGGTAGGGCCGTAGTTCGAATCTCGAAGAGAGTTTTGTGCATTTTTTTGTGTGTGGGTTTCCTGGTTTCTTACCCTGAACAATTTATTCCAGGCAAAAGTAAAAAATTACAGCAAGTTTTTCATTTTTTTTTCAAACCAGTAACACTAGTGGAAGTTTTGGATGAGAAAACGGACATTTTGATGAGAATCGGCCAAAATGGTGAGAATTTAATTTTCTCATTCTTTTGGATGAGAAAATTCCTGGTGTGTCTGTCAATCATTATTGTCTTATTAAACTGGTGAGAATTGCTAATCCCCGCGAAATAAACATTATTATTTTCTCATCCAAAAGAATGAGAAAATTAAATTCTGACCATTTTGGCCGTTTCTCATCAAAATGTCCGTTTTCTCATCCAAAACTTCCACTAGTGTTAGTATGAACTTTCGTCTACTGAAGATAGCAATATTAATGTGTTTAGTCAATGATGTCTTCTGCTATAAGTATGAACTTATACTTACTCGGGCATGGTGATAAGCCTTTTGATAAATATGAAACCATACTTAATATTAAGCTAGCTTAGTATGTGCAATCATCTGACTTCAGATATGCAAACTGTTAACAACATTTATTTTCATTATAGACTTTTTTATAGTCTATATTTTTTTCATTTCAGCTTAATTTAGGAGTTGTCATGGTTGTGTGTAAATTACTATTACTATTAGATACGTTGTAATAAAACATGATTTTAAATATTTGTATATTAATTTTCTCTGAGGGCTTGCAGCATGTAATTCTATTTTTAACATGGAAAAATTTGACCTCTTATCTTCTCGCAAACTAAGATTATGCATATTTTATCTCTTCAATAAACATTGTAAAAGTCGATTTGGCCTTGGCACGTGGGCCTCATCCTCTATAACAGCAGGTTTACTTTCTTGTTGAATGGAGGCCTCGAGGTCACTGAACTGTGTATTTGGAGATGATGGCTCATAGCACACGTGTTAAGCAAAAAACATACATGAGAAGTAAGCAGGTTACTGTGAGTGATACCATAGAAACGTGCTCTTTGTTTAAACATTACAAGTAACATGAGTGGCAAACATTAATGTTTCATATTGCTTGCAATCCTCCTCCCTCCCCCAAAGCAATGTTGGAGCCAATACTAGACCAATTGTCCGTTCCTGTCTCAGTATCAAAACAACATTGACTGGTGGGTGCGGGAGGGGGGGTTGAAAATTTATTACTAAATTAAATCCTTCATCACTGCCATCATCGTCACCATCACGACTCATCATCATCATCATCATCATCATCATCATCATCATCACCATCATCATCAACAACAACAACAACAACAACAACATCACCATCACCATCATCATCATCATCATCATCATCATCATAAACATCAACAACAACAACAACATCACCATCATCATCATCATCAACAACAAGAACAACAAGAACAACACCATCATCATAATCATCATCATCATCATCATCATCTACACCATCATCATCATCACCATCATCATCATCATCATCATCATCATCATCATCATCATCATCGTCGTCGTCATCATCATCATTTACACTATAGCCACACAAATAGAAATCTTACATTAACTGCAAGTCATCAGAAAAACAAAATATTTAAAACAAATTATTGTTTTATTACTGCGCGCACAGTTTGCAACAACAACATCAACTGCCAGATTGTGCTCAATTGAAAAAAAAAGATTTTTTAAAGTCTAATATGAAAATTTTTTTGTTTAAATTTAAAAAAGTCCTCTCACAGGGGGAAAGACTTCTCACAGGGGGAAGTTGCCCCTTTGCCCCCTTTGGCTACGCCACTGTATAATCGATAGGTATTTTACCACCAAATTGAACAACAATTGTGACTACGTTAGTATTAACTGTTTCGTCGGAAGAATCTTGACATATGTGACCCGGCAGCACAAATGAGCCGTAAATTCCCTAAATTGTATTCTAAGTTATGGTGTAAAATGTGTACGAAGGTCATATTCATCGGTAACTTAAGCTGGCCCGACATCCGTCTCATTTCGATAGTCAAAAACTAATCAATAATCCTATTGTTGAAGTGGATAATAAGCTTCTACCTTAGATGGCTATAGAACTTTTAATAGCTCTGGTCTTTGTTTGCTTATATTGCTAAATCCTGTTCAAGTGGCGGGTTACCAGGCATTGTATTTTGTACAGGTATGCATAACCAACAATTAACAATGAGAGAACTTTCTTAAACCTCGTTGACTTGGGGATGATTTGAAATGACCGCCAATTATGACTGTTTGATATTTATTGCTAACAATGTGGAAAAAAAGACACATATAAAAACGTAAAAAGCTATAATTTTGTTGAAAGAGCAAAGTTTAACAAACCATAACCCCGCTTCTGGATATCGTTTGAAGTCAAATGATATACCATTTTTAAGTTTATGATGTTTACTTTTTAAACACGAAATAAAAAAAATTGACCGGGGGAGGAATTTACGGCTCATTCGTCGTGGACGGTCACATATGTTGCGTAATGTAGAATTGATAGCTAATTGGGTGTTTACTCAATTTGAACAGAAAACTTCTATTTTAAAGATGTTGCAATCGATTTGCAGCTAAACGACTAACACTCAGCGTTAGAAACAATGTTAACAATAGCTGCCCCAGCAAACACAAAACGTTTTCGACATCATTCGCAAAAGGTTATAAAAGGATGTCAGAAAACGTTTAAATGTCGGGTTATATTAAAGGGTATATTAAGAGTATAAAACGTTTTCATTACCTTAAAAAACAGTTTTTTGATAATCTACTGCTCAGCAAACCAAAACGTTTGACAGAAAACGTTTAAATGTCCGGTTATATAAAGGGTATAAAAACGTTTTAATAACATTCCAAAAAACATTCTTGAAAACTTGATACAAAACATTCTAAACAGAATGTTATTTTGGAGTGAAAAAATATTTAGCGAAAAAAGTTTGCCCAAAATATTTTCAATAACGTTTTAAAAACGTTTTCATGACCTTTATATAACCCGACATTTAAATCAAAAATGTTATTAAAAGGTTTTGAAAAAAAAAAACATTTTAAGAACATTTCTGTGTTTGCTGGGTTCAAATATTTTAACATAATGTTATTTAAGTATTGACACAGTATTTGGCAAAAATAGTTTACAATAACATTTTTTGAAAACATTAAAAAAAATTGCTATAGTGCGTTTTCATACAAAACGTTTTAAAACGTTATCATAATCATGACCTTTATATAACCCGACATTTTAATGTTATTAAAACGTGTTTACCTAAACCAAAAGCCAAAATATAACTTATTTAAAACGTTTTTAAAACGTTTTTGTGTTTGCTGGGTATTCAACAATTGAATACGCTTTATTATTGATATGACTGAGCCTCTGCAATAACTGGCGACCACTAGATTTCTGCGCATGATATTTTATGTCGATCTTGATATCTCAGTGATTTTTCAATTGCATGATTGTTTATCTTATCTTCATGATGGAAATAAACAAAAACATTGATATCAAAACCTCTACTTTGGCAATTGCAACCGATAAGCAAATTAAATAAATACTATTTTCGTTTCATTGATATGCATTATAATAATTGCAAGTTACCTGACGTGACATCGCCTTGTGATTGGTGAAATAAGAAACGTCGTTTTGAACGACTTTCATGTAACAGGTCGATTTTAATGTGGTCAATATTTTTTAAAATACTTTATTAGGGGGATTTTTCTGATATTTTCTGAAATTACTCAAATTTCGCACATCCTTGGTAATTTGCCCGCAAATCACATACCGTAAACGTTCGTCTAATGGCGCTATGGGCTCTCTTGACATAACTATAATTTTAGACAAACTAAAAGTGCCCTCCCATAAAAATCCAACCAGCAAATAATGGCACGTATCCTTAATTTTTGTTGGGATTATTAGAGGAGGGAGGCAAACCGCCCAGGGGCGCCATTAGGCGAACGGATAAAGAATGAAAATAAATATTTTAAAACACAATAAGGTTCTCTTTGTTTTAAAGAGTCATTACATTGGAAATATTAATCGGGTTAAACTCATCTACCCACCTAATCACATTAGACGTTTTTTTAGAGAAATGATCAGTCGAAGTGCATGAAAACCCGTTTAATGCTTTCAGAATATATACCGTAGGAAACAACTTTTCATAGCAAACACAATGGTATTAAAACAATAAGTGTTGTGTTGGAGTATACATTTGTTACTAACTGGTCTCTCAGATTGAAAGCATCTTCTTTCTTACAAATTTCAACGATGAAAACGTTTTGGTTATGCACAGGGTGTCCCAGAAAAAAACAGAACCCTCATTGTGCCCTATTTTTCTCCTATTTTAGAAAAGTTGATCAAATATATTTTTATATGAAAATAAATCTTTTATCGTTAGCTCACAACATCTGAAGAAATGTACCCGTTTTTCACTCTGTCCACGGAGGAGGGTTGGCTACTTCAACGATTGAAAAGGAGTACTCGTACCATGCAGGAATACCAAATATTCCTTAATGATAACTTTATAAAAATAACAATTTATTTAGGGAATGGATTTTACCAGATGGGCTATGAACTTTGTTAAGTGTCATTAATTTGTGGGCAAATGGATGTGGGATGGGACATCTTTTGCTATTTGCAATTACTTTTTTTTCTTGGTCTTTTTGTTTTATTCTGTTTCTTACTTTGTTGCTTCTAGCTTTCTTTTTTATTTACAACATTCATGTCATTTCTCTCTTTCGCATAAAAGGTAGCTCTGAAAGGTTTGGTATGTCCTTGGTTCTTCTGTAGAAGTGAGTTTACTGTGCTGCTTTGCCCTCTACCTCGTTGCCTCCTTGACGAATACAGGCTTCAGCCCTGGTCCTCATTTGCATCAATTGCGTTGCGTACCATCCTTGTGTGCCAGATACTTTCGAATGGAGCAGTAATATGGTTGGGAAGATCTTGGAGGCTAGCTGGTGGCCCTCGCTCATAGGGTTAAGTACCACTAATTATGTATTACACGGGTTTCAATGGGAAAATGGCTAATTTCGGGTGGATTTTTCACATATTCAGAACTCTCACAGTTAAATGCCACTAATATCAGGTGAAACTATATGATTTAGATGCCAAATGATCAAAAACTCAACATAGGTTGACCTGAGACTTTTCTTGTTTTAACGCACTGAACCGTAAACACCTTAAAATGGCAGTGCGCCCTCCAAGCTGAAAGTTACAATTTTTTGGCTATATAACTTGATCAATTTCAGCGATTTTAATACAGTCTTTTCAGATGCCATGCAAACAAATAGTTACACGTCGTATTTCCATGTATCGCCCAGGCCTATTGGTGGTATTTAACCATAGACGTCGCTTTGGATTTTGTGCAAAAGGAAATCAAGTGGTGTGAGGTCTGGTGATCTTGCCAGCCATTCCAGGCATGACCCATCCCGTGGACAGAGTGAAAAACGGGTGCATTTCTTAAAAAGGGCATATCTTCAAAAGTTGTGAGCCGATTGAAATAATTGTGTTGGTTTATTAAAGCTAAAGAATAAAGGTTTCTTAACAGACCAAAATAAAATTCTCAGAAATAGGAGAAAAAGAGGGGACAATGAGGGTTTTGTTTTTTGGAGGGACGAGGCGCCATTAATAGGAAGCAATGCAGGTGTGTCAAAAGTCAATTTTTTAAAACCGAAATAGAATTTCACGCTACTTGCATATAACTTAAAGCCATAATGGACGATCTTATAATATGAAATTTTTTCAAACCTGATTTTTTTGGCATATATAATAATTATAAATAATGATAAGATGTAGAATAAGCAGAAGTAAAATTTGAAATAAAAACAAAAAAGAACAAACAGTAACGAGTAGAAAAAAAACGAGAACAAGGAGAGTATCAATAAAATCAACCTTACTGTAATAACAATAAGAGCGCAACTCCCGAGGCATAAGTAACAAAAAATGCGAGAGACAGAGATAAAGAAAGGAAAAATAAGAAAGCGAGATACAAAGCAAAAAAGGATACAGAAGCGTCTTGAATTTGCTAAATATAGATTTGAAATGATTATGTAAGAAAATGTGTGCCATCTTAATAGAGTCTTTATGGTTCTTAAATAACCAAATAACAAAATAAAACAACAATGCATTCTTTCATAGAACACAATATTAACACTTTTTCTACAACTATAATTATATTTACATTGAACATGCAAAAGCATGTAATGCAAAAGTGAGTCGTACTTGGTCGTTAACCTGTTATCACTTTTGTTATGCAAATATCATGACACAGAGTTTTACGGTCAGTCAGCAACTCTGATTCACACTTCGATATTAGAGGCGGTTGTTGTTTCAGTTGCTGCATTTCATGCATATTCACCTGTATTCACCTGTCTTCTCGGGCTCTCAATTAAACCAAAAGGCTTATAATGCCCACCTTAATTCATTCAAACTCCAATCCATGGGATATATTGTACTTAGCTTCGAAGAACTTGTCAATTTTATTCTTGAAGCAGTTGACTGTGGGTGCCTCTACAGCTGACTTAGGAAGTGAATTCCACTGGTCCACCACTCTATGTGCTCGTTTTCATTATTTGTGTCGATACTGGATTGGATATACCTAGTTTACCGGGTAGCTGGCTCAATTCTAGAGCAATTACAATTGCGTGGAATATGAACAGAACATGTATATGGCCGCTGATATGAAGGATATAATTATGTTATGCTAAAAGGGATGGCACGCTGAACTTGGTGAAGTACGGGCTGTCTGCCAATCTCGACTCAAGCAGAACCAGAACCATGTTGGAACGCCATTTGATTGAATTTGTTTTGTGTTGCGGAATAAACGCATACAGGTAGGAGTGAATAAAGCTTTCTAGTATTGGCATTGTCATTTTCAGTTCTCACGTTCATTCGAAACGGTTGACATTTAGATTTAGTATTTTACAGGGATATAATATAGCATTAGTTCTTGCTTCTCAAAATTCATATCAATACCAATTCCATTGCCATGAAGAAATTAGCGGACAAAAATCCCGTTTAACCACCGATTGAAAAATACTCACCAAGCTACACATTGGATTTAATAAACGAATCACTTTATCAATTATTGTTTTACCAGAAAAGCTAAATATTTTTGTCACTATCGCAACTTTATTTGAAATCCTAGATTTACAGCACTACCTATTCGTAATATAAACTTGGGTTTTGTGTAAATCACAGTTGTACCATATAAATCTGTACAATTCATACCTGTTAACACCTGGGAGATCGCTATCAGGTGTAAAGTCCCCCGTTTGTGACGTAGCATCGTGACAACTAACTGCGTGACATATCGTTACAACCGCAGCCACTGTTCTTTACATTTGGTAAGTTCAAATCCCAATTTAGGAATAGCCCACTTTTTATTTTTATCTTGTAAAGTGAAAGGATTATCTCAAATGTATAAATTCGTGAATTTAGAGTCAATTTGTCATTATAACATTGGATAGCTCTTAGTGAACACATGTTCAACTGGCATTTCTGCACATCTTACAAAACTTTTACATTCAAGCAATAGTAGCGATTTACGATTTATCATGGAATTGCTGAACTTCAAAACACTCTTTTATACTAGTGAGTATTGTCATCTTATTCTTTTTATCAATAAATGATAACTTGTTGCAGTAATAAAATTGAAATGTATAATAAAATTCTTACAAAAAGTATATAATTATTATTATGCTCCTTACTTAAATCAGGCACATTTCATTTATGTATCTAATATTGGGTTTTTATTGGTTCATTCTATTTTTAAATAAAAACATTTCGTGATTCCTTAATTATGTCAGTTTTGATATCAACTCTTATACGACTCCAAAGTAGTAACGAAGATTATTTTGGAATGCTCGTGTAATAGGTATAATTAAATTTAGGCTGTTTAAATTTGCATTTGAATTTTGTCTTAATAAATTGAATATGTTTTAGTCAGCAATTTGGCTATGTTAATACCATCACATAGGTGGTCAAATGTTTAATTGCTATTACCTGTTTCATCATCGTTACATAACATAATAAATGATGCCAAGAAACAATGACATGTGTAACATCAATAGCATAACTGAGATTCTCAAAATGTAATGCTTCAACAATATGATGAATTTTCATCTAAATCAAACTTAAACCAAAATCTTACTGTACAGTCCATGTAGATTTTGAAGTTGTAATTAAAAACTCTGAAAATTATTCTTTTTCATTAAAAGATATTGGAAAGATTCAAATATCTTACTAATACACAATAGCGAACCATTGCATCTAAATGAAAATGTATTCCGAGTGAAATGAACTACAACACAACGTGGCGATCCAGATGTTGGAAAGTCTACCTACTTCACAACGGCATATTTACAAACAAGAAAACGAACTTACAAGTTTGACAGACGTTAATTTATTTTTATTAATATGTATTTAATTATTTATTTATGTATTTATTGTATTATCATTGATGCCGTCGTATTAAATATACCTTTTACAAATATTGCTACACATCAATATAGCATCATATACCGTCGCTACTATTGCAAAAAAGTTTACTGCGGTCTACTGTGCAAACAATAAATATTGACTCTTCTATAAACAAACAACCTGTTTGCGTGATTCCCCACGTATGAGTCACGCAGAAAGTGACACGAAAGATATTATTAGTAACAGCGATGTTCTTTAAAACCTCTGGCTTTTCATTCCCCAAATCTGTGTCTCTTTGAACATCATCAAGGAAACACATTTTCTGCGTATTTTGAAACCTCTTTATAGTGGAACATTTATATATACATAATAACATATCAGCCGAATTTAAAAATGAGTGTTCAAATATATAGAATAATCTGTTCTGCAGGTAAATTTTGAATTCATTTTTTGTTGCGCTCAGGATGTTCAGAGGAATGTAATGAGAATGAGAAGTTTCATATGTACAGCTAACGATTTGGGTGACAAATGAGTGCTATGGACACTGAGGGATTACTCTTTACAATAATTCACCATAATATTAGTTTTAAACTAAGAGTTCGTGTTATTATAATATCAGTTCTTGAATTGTTGTAATTATATGTAATTTTTCTCTTTTGAATTTGCAGTTTTATTGACCGGTCTGTTTGCACTGAGTTGCAATGCATTCCCAATACACAAGGCGAAACACACCAAAGTTCGGAAAACCAAGACCAGCATACTCACGACCCCGAAGATTCACCTACACAAATCACCCAATTCTGTGGGTAATTTTGACGACGGCAAAAAGCACCAGGACGCTGTGCCGACCAATATCGAGGATTTATACGAGTTCTTGATTCTTGCCTGTCAAACGCTTTCCACAGAACAAAGCAGCCTCTACGAGAATTATGTAAGTATTGACTCTTGGTTAAATTAATTACATGTATATTTACACGTTTGAATGCTATTTCTTGAATGCTGGTATCAGTTTATTGCTAAACGGTTCAGCTTGCAGCTTGAATATCTAGCAAGTAGACTAATATCATTAGCAGTAAAACATATTTTGTCCAAACTTTTTTGGTCATTTTTTGCCTGTGAAGTGGTTTTCACAAGTTTATCATTTTGTTTTATTTTCACAGAAAGCAACACGATTTGGAAATTCGGATATTATAATTCCTCTACTGCCAATGGATGGGCTTCCACATGCATCAGACCTACCTTTGTTGAAGAGACTAAACATGACTGAAGAAGAACTACTCTCAGTTCATCGCCAAAATCTTATTGCATTCAAAGGAGCCGTACAAGAAGTGTATTTTGATGAGAAAAACTCGTCAGATCCGATCAACTTTCTCGCAGCTATGCAAAACATTATGGAATATACTCAGTTTGCTCTTAACAGATTGGACGTGCTGGTGAGTACACAATTAATCAATTAATCTATCAATCAATCAACATATCAATCAATCATTTAATCAAACAATCATTTTACAATAATAATGAAAGAAAGTTAGTAGCCCATACTAAAGCCGTAATGTACGAGTTTGGTCAATGTCTTCCAAACATTTGTAATGTTTACACATGTCCCAACTTACACCTAATTGGATTCAAACCAATTCTGACTTTAAATCTCCATAGAACACGACAGTTAAACGACTAATATTTCATTTTACCTCATTAGTTTAGCTTAAATTTACCAGGAAAATTTTCTGACAGTTGTTACTAATAATATTTTATAACATTTGGCAAAGAATGACCAAATTAAAGTTTAACCAAAATCGTATATTTAAGGCTTAAGGTATTGTCATCATTCACATGATATTTACATCAATATTGTATTGGTTTTTTTTGTGCACTGTTATCTTTTCGTATCTACATGTACATCGCTATTTAAATAAACATAAACTGGCCTCAAAAAGAAACTTATAATTTTTCACACGGTCATATCTTAAAATCTTCTCCATAAAAATGAACAAAATTGCACACAGGATTACTTCAATACTCTACTCTAAACACATGTCAGTAACCAAGCAGTTGTCCAACTGACACAACAGCAAAATGCACTGACATGGAACACCTTCCAGGACCAAAATTCACATCCCAACAGATGTTTTTTGTTGGGTTCCAATTATTCGCCTGTACATGAACAAAAATTACACACAGGATAACTTCAATACTCTACTCTAAACACATGTCAGTAACCAACTGACACAACAGTAAAATGCACTGACACGGAACAACTTCCGGGACCACATTCCAGGACCACACACCAAGCAGTTGTCAGTTGGACAACTGCTTGGTTACTGACATGTGTTTAGAGTAGCGTATTGAAGTAATCCTGTGTGCAATTTTTATTCATTTTTATGGAGAGGATTTTAAGATATGACCTTGTGAAAAATTATAAGTTTCTTTTTGAGGCCAGTTTATTATCTTGTTGTTTTTTGGCAACCACAAGAGCGATCAAATTACTTAACGATTGTATTTCATCATTTCATCCATAGATGTATGAATTGAATCTTACGAATCTGCCAACACCATCCGAACCAGTGTTGTTTGAGCCTGAACCAAATGAAGCTGTACGAAACATACGCGATTTGTACGTACTTCAAGAAATGTACTTGTACCTTCCAATTCCATTGGTAGACTTTCCCAGATTGCAAAAGAGCCATGAAGCTACTCCAGCACCACCTACCACCAATCCTCCACCATCACCTGATGTGTATATGGAATATGAACTACTTATTGAAGAAACGTCAGCCTTGTTTAAGTATGCTGGAAAAGTTCTGGAAGATTATGTAAGTATTATTATCAGAAATTTGATTATCATTCACAGGAACGATTTAAAAATCATTTAAGTAAAATATTGTGCTGAGTCGATAAACTCGACGGACATATAAATTATAATGAAAGCATATTGAAGAACAGATAAAATAATAAGACTAATTGTTTTAGCATCAAGTATTATGTATTACACTTTTATTCTATATATTTTTTTTCTTCTTTACAGCAAATGGATCGTAATGGTGGCGCTATATGTCAGAATGTGGATCTTCCTGGTATGCCAAATAGAGCTGAGCTTTCTCTTCCGAATAGGATTCACATGACAGTAAGTTGCTTTGTATTATTTAACTATTAACTCTTTCAGTATGTTCTTTCATATACACACGAGCATAACCAAACCTATACATGTGTAATAAGTACCAGAAACTAGAAAGCTCACATTGATATGACAATTGAAAAAAAAAGCGTTTTATTTTTATTATTAAATTGATCACTGTTATTGCTACCCCATTGCAGGAGGAACAACTACTGAAAACCCATCACTCAAACATCTACATTTATAAGGAAGCTATGGGACACGTTATCGTAGATGAACAATTATCTACCAGCCCCAAAGATTTCACCGTTGATTTTGAAACCATACAGTTGATGAAACAGAGAGTCCTAAATCGAGAGGAGAGTGTGGTAAGTATTTATCTTAAGAATGGGAAATCAATGTCCTTATTAAAATGGCCTATTGTATTCTGTTCAATTAAGTGCCTCCTTTAAATGTGAACACCAACGGTGTGGATGAAACTCTCAGCGCCTAGCAGGGGCATGATAGACACTAAATATTGAAATTCGACACATCGGATGATAATCGGAGAGGATACATATTTCAGACAAATATAAACAACTACCTATATCCCAAAATAAAATTCTAAAATGTGTGACCTGTTATGAAATATCTTACACTATCCTTTCTTTTCTAATTTATAGATGACCTTGCTAGATATTACCCTAGACCTGCTACCAACTAGTCAAGTTGTTCTTCAACCTGAGGAGAACGAGGCCATACGGAACCAACGAGATTGTTACATTCTTCAAGAGATGACCCTGTACTTACCGATGTGCCTGCAAGATTTCCCTCGCCTGCAGAACAAACATAGTGAGGCAGAGCCAGTAAAACGCTAAGTCTGTCATCGCAAACCATGTAGGCATCATTAGTGTTCATACTGATATGAACAATTATATCGCCGTGGATAGCTGTTTCTATGAAATTCTTCTGTGGCTTTTTTCTTTTATCCAAAAACCGGTATAAGGTTTTAACAAAAAAAGTAGGCCAGTTTTATGGCCAAATATATTTACAATTATGAAATAAAAATGTATAAATCATATTGATTTGAAAAACATATTTATGCTTTCTAAAAAGAAATACTATGTTTTTGTATGAATGAGGTAAAAAAAGTAAGTAAGCAAACTATTATTTCTGGCTTTATGCTGAAAGTGCAAATTGCCTTTATGTAAACTAAACTCTTTTATTATGTAGATATATTTATAAAATCATAATCATGTAATAAACAATTCTTTCTATTAAGGATAAATTCATTACATTCCTTAAAAACAAGCAAGATATAATCAAAGTATCTTCAAAGATAATTATAGACTGAGATAAGAGTTACTCAGGAAAATAAGACTTATTTAGTGTATATGAGACAATACTTCTTTTATGACTGTATGAATTAATATTAATTCCCGTGATTATAAGAATCGAATTGCATAACTAATTAGGTAAAAAAGAGGGGAATGTCTCAACTATAGAGATGTATTTTCCCGCTGTTAGCTTAAAATATTCTTATGAGTATCAAAATGTATATTGTTTTCACTTTTTTAAATGGTAATGTATTTTCATCTAATTAATATTAATATTCTTATTTTTTCCAAAGTTGTGTGTGAACTTTGTGAAATAAAGCAAAGTATTCTATTTAACAAAACAATAATATTTGTATTTTTTATTTTTATTTTTTTATAAAACATTAGCAAACCATAGAGTTTAGATAATGTGTTTGAGGTTGATATTACAGAGTAATCTAAAATAAGAGTTTTGAATCGTAACCATGGTAACCATTCCCAGTATTAAATATTTATCTTATTTATTAAAATTGGAGTTAAGCTCCGATTTTCTTTGAAGTGCTTTGTAAATGTGTGTCATTTGTAATTTTATATTTATATCCAAATTTTTAATATATTTGCATCTTTATTTGTTACAAAGTCTCATGTCAAAGACGAACAAATGTATTGTCTAATTTTCTACAACTTAGGCGATATCATGTATGAGGCTAGATATAATAGATAATACATAATAAGAGTTCTGAAACGTTAACCAGTATATTTATTATATTTATTTGCTGATTTGTATTGCTTGGTTAATGACGAAGAGAATTGTGCTTTGTGTGTTTCTGTAATGTTATACTTATATTAAATTGAAATGTATTTTAAAAACAATACCAAGAAAAGTATTCAATTTAAAACCAAATCTGTAATTGTGAAATGTATGGTGCTATTTATTAAAGGTGCACAAGCTTATAAGGCTTTGAAATCACATAGGACTGTACATAACATAGAGATGATCAAAAATGAGAGTTTTGAAATGTAACCAGCAGTGTGTCTAATTTATTCAGCTCAAAATTAACTTATGATACATTTGTATGACTCTTGGTTGTCATTAAATGACATGTAATGCTGTGTAAATGTGTGAGTTTTGATCGCTAAATAACATAAAGTGTTTTGCAAATGTATGTGTTTTGTACTTTTATATTTATATCTAAAATTGTAATATATTTTCATCCCAATTTGTTACAAAGTCGCATGTGAAACATGCATCAAATGTAGTCCATATCAAACACAAACAAATGTATTGTGTAATTTTTTTAAACTTTGAGGCTGTATCATGTATGAGGCTAGATATGATAGATAATACATAATAAGAGTTCTGAAACCTTAAACAATATATTTATTATATTTATTTCAAACTATCTCGTTAAGTTTATTGCTGATTTATATTGGTTGGTTAATGACAAAGAGAACCAAGAAAAGTATTCAATTTAAAACCAAATTTGTAATTGTGAAATGTATTGATGCTATTTATTAATGGTGCACAACCTTATAAGGCTTTGAAATCACATAGGAGAGTAGATGACATAGAGATGATCAAAATGAGACTTTGGAAATGTAACCAGCAGTGTGTCTTTATTTATTTGGTTCAAAAATACCTTTTTGGTAAATGACATGTATATGCTATGTAAATGTGTATGTGTACGAATGTGCACAGCTTTCAGATAAAATATCTTTATCACCCAGATGTATTGTAGGCTAGTAGTATGAATTTATACAATATTGTCGTAGGTGTAACAAAGCTATTGTATCTATGGATCTCTGTGCCACATAGAGCGATATTGTGTACTATATAACATTCTCAGTATGATTTGCGAATACATGAACTATAATTAAAAGTAACAATTAAAACTCAGGTAAAATTAAAAAGCAGCAGTTATTGTTTTCACTATGCATTTTAAGTTGCATTTATTATAACCATTGACGTGTTCATATATTCTAATAAAATGTTTTGAAAAGTAATTTGTTGTCAATATAATTATACTTAATGTTGTAGACTCCAGCTTTGGTATTACACAGTCAGATTCGAAAGAATGACGCATTTTTGACTGCAATTGACAACTTTTATTTTTACCAATATCAGCAATTTATACTTTTTGGGTTATTGGATGCACCATCGCTTTGAAACGATGGGAATGAGTCAAACTAATTGTTTTAAATTTGCTTCTTTCATCGTGACATAAGTATTGCTGTTTATTTGCAAATAGGTTTAAACAATCTAAATAATCCCATGCACGATCTTAATTTCAAAATGATTAGGTTTTTTGTTTGATGGAAGGAGGCAGCCAAATACAAAAAATAATTAAATATCAGATTATGTTGTTCAAGTCCAAAGATTTACTCACGTTTTAGACGTTTCATCTTCCGTGCGGAAGATTTCATCAGTAATGCGCCGATACAGCCGCTGCACCACCTCTGGTCCTCCTACTCTCATCCCCAGGGTGTGTAGTTGTTTGCAGTAGCTGATCGTATACATGACTCAAAGAATAAGTTCCTTCATCGCGATTGATGACGTTCAGGGGCGTAAATCCATTTTTGAAAGTGGGGGGGGACACAATGAAAATTATTAGTCATTGATAGTTCGGCGCGACAGCGCTGCACGTCGCACCCCGCGACGTAGGGGGGGGTGTATGAGGGGGGATGTGCCCCCTCAGAAGTAAGAAACTTTTGCAAAATGAAGATCTAATTGAAGCCATTTGGTGGACCATTTCATTTTGGCACTATTATTGTGTAAAATTTTAGCTTGAAACAGCTGAAAAATTGTGAAATGACGGCCTAGTAACTTGTGGACAAGTCTTCACTAAAACAGAAGCGCCAGCGACCACTTGTTTATGTATACGCAGGGGGGTGTCTGAGGGGGGATGTTGCAAAATGAAGGTCCAATTGAAGTCATTTGGTGCATAATTTTTACACTGTTATCATAAAACAAACAAAAAGGGACCGAACTCAATTTGCAAAATAATTTACTTGAGATTTGAGATTCGGAATTATTACTAAAGCATGCATGGATTGATGTTGAAGTCAGCATTGAGCCCGTCTTAAAACTGACTTTGGTGATAAAATGTGACGGGCCCTGCATATCGACGGGCCCGCAGTACAGGCTTTTGGGCCGAGGACCCGCCTTCAAGCAATTTGCCCAAAATAATCACAGGCCTATAATATAGTATACTTACGATCGACCCGGCTGTGCGGATTTTTAGGTATGGGCAGTGATGGGCCTACTCAATTACGTGCAATTTAACATTTTTTCTTCTCTTTTTCTCCCTTTTCTCTTCTCCTTTTCTCTTCTCTTTTTCTCCCTTTCTCTTCTCTCCTTTCCCTTTTTTTTTTGGGGTGGGGACCAAAATGTGGGGGGGACATTTGATATTGTGTCCCCCCCACTTTGAAAAGTGAGGGGGACGTGTCCCCCTGTCCCCCACCCGATTTACGCCCTTGATGACGTTGTCCCCCCGCTTTCTGATCCACATGGCCTCTCTGATCAACTGAAGAAGAACTACTCTCGGTGCATCGTCAAAATCTTATTGCATTCAAAGGAGCCGTACAAGAAGTGTATTTGGATGAGAATCCGATCAAGATCCGATCAACTTTCTCGCAGCTATGCAAAACATTATGGAATATACTCAGTTTGCTCTTAACAGGTTGGACGTGCTGGTGAGTACACAATCAATCTATCTATCTATCAATCAATCAACATATCAATCAATCAATCAATCAATCAATCAATCAATCAATCAATCAATCAATCAATCAATCAATCAATCAATCAATCAATCAACCATTATACAACAAGAATGCAAGGCTGGCCATACTTAGATATGGTCAGCATTGTGATCAATTGTCTAATTGTATACATCTAATGCGGCCCATACACGATCAATTTGATTGATCAATATCAAAGACCCTAGATACAAGAGTGGATACAAAATCTACCATTGTGCACTGTACACACGAACATAATAGTGATTTTATTGTCCAACCGTCAATAAAATCAAACTAGTTTAGATTTCTTTAATAAAATTGAAGAGAAACATTAGTTTGTATCCAGTCCTGTATCTAGGGTCCCCAATTGATCAATCAAATTGATCATGTATGGGCCGCATTACATGTTCTTGATACACAAATGATACTTATATAAACAGTCTATTGTTTCCTGTGCACCGTCATCTACACCAGTCACGAAAAGAGACTCGTCAGTTATTATGGTCATCCTTGCTGTTCAACAACCTGATAATTTTTGATTATTCTGAAATATACATTCTGTTTAATAGTCTTTGCTTTCTAGTTTGACACCCTGTTCGTGAAAAATCGAGCAAGAATTGACCAAGATAAGCGCCTCCAAACCCTCAAATCCCAAAATCAAAAGTTGCAATTTTAACGATTCAATTGTGCCTGATACATTGTGTGCTTTAGTGATTGACCCGTTGTGCTTGTGTGCAATACAACGATACGTTCCTATTGAAAATCGTTGAAATTGCAGGTTGTTGAAGAGCAAGGATGACTATAACTGACGAGTTTCATTTTGTGCCTGGTGTATTCGTATCTATGTTATAATCGAAAAGACGATTTTTCCTGGTTGTTCCACAGGAGTTACCAAATAAGTTAATAATTGCCTTTCACTAATTTGATCCATAAGATGTATGACTTGAACTTCACAAGCCTTCCACCACCATCCGAACCAGTGTTGTTTGAGCCTGAACCAAATGAAGCTGTACGAAACATCCGCGATTTATACGTACTTCAAGAAATGTACTTGTACCTTCCAATTCCATTGGTAGACTTTCCCAGATTGCAAAAGAGCCATGAAGCTACTCCAGCACCACCTACCACCAATCCTCCACCATCACTTGATGTATATATGGAATATGAACTCCTTATAGAAGAAACGTCAGCTTTGTTTAAGTATGCTGGGAATATCCTGGAAGAATATGTAAGTATTATAACTAGAACTTTGTTTTTTATTGACTTGAATGATTTAAAAAACATTAAGGTAAAATATTAGATTGAGAAGATAAACTAGACGGAGAAACAAATAATAAAATGCACAATAGAAAGACGAATTTGTTTTAGTATCAAGTATTATGTATTAAACTGTTATTCTACCTGTATATATTTACTTTGTGTGCTTTTTTTCATTACAGCAAATGGATCGTAATGGTGGAGCTATGTGTCAGAATGTGGATCTTCTTGGAATGCCATATAGATCTGAACTTTCTCTCGCGAAAAGGATTCACATGACAGTAAGTTACTTTGTAATATTTAACTATAAAAGCTTTCATATAAACACAAGGATAACCACACCAATACACACCATACAACATACCCACACTCGCGCCCAGACCACCCAAACCCCAAACACAAGTATAAACACGACAGAAACAGTATTTACATTTAATGGATTATTGGACTGCTGAACAATTCACATACCAAAATACATATGCAAGGAGTATTAGAAACCAAAAGCTTACATTGATATTTTAAATGAAAAACAAAAAAATAAAAACTACCATTTTGTTTTTCAGAAACACCTTTTGTAAATCATTCGCACCAACTTAATTCAATAAAGTGAAATTTACTTTTGTAATGCAATTGATCACGTTTATGATTACCCCATTGCAGGAGGAACAGCTACTGAAAACCCACCACTCAAACATCTACATTTATAAGGAAGCTATGGGACACGTTATCGTAGATGAACAATTATCTACCAGCCCCCAAAGATTTCACCGTTGATTTTGAAACCATACAGTTGATGAAACAGAGAGTCTTACACCGCGAGGAGAGCGTGGTAAGTGTTTATCTCAAGAATGGGAAATCAATGTCCTTTTAAATATGGTCTTTTGTAGTGGCAGATACTAGTGCTATTTTCTGTTCAATTAAGCACATTTAAAAAAATACATGTATGATATGATAACCACCGGTGTGGATGAAACCATTTCAGCGTTTAACAGGAGGGTGTGTGATATAACACTGATATTAAAATCAAAGCAAATACCCGAGCAAATACCTCAATTGAAAACTCTTCATTATACTTGCTGAAAAATAATGATATATAAATGATTGATTGATTGACGATGATTGCATCCAAGAATAAAATTCTGAAATATATGACCTGTTATGAAATATCTTACACTATCCTTTTTTCTTATTTATAGATGACCTTGCTAGATATTACCATAGACCTGCTACCAACTAGTCAAGTTGTTCTTCAACCTGAGGAGAACGAGGCCATACGGAACCAACGAGATTGTTACATTCTTCAAGAGATGACCCTGTACTTACCGATGTGTCTTCAAGATTTCAATCGCCTGCAGAGCAAACACAGTGAGGCAGAGCCAGTCCGTCGTCGCAAACCAAGTAGATATTTAGTGTTCGTACTGATATCGGCATGGATAGTTGTTTCTATGAAATTCTTCTGTGGCTTTTTTCTTTTACCCCAAAACCGGTATAAGGTTTTAACAGAAAAGTAGGCCAATTTTGGGGCCAAATATATAATATTATTTATAAATAAAAATATATTAAAACATATTGATTTATTATATCATAAATATATCGTAAATGCAATGTGTATATCAAATTTATTTATTATATAATACATAATTGCATTTGTTACTAAAAAGGAAGCTTTGAAATGCAATGTGGAATGAGGTTGAAATAATTAAATTACATAGCTGCAATTAACCCGTGTTTTCAAGTAAGTAAAGTTTTTGCCTTATTTATTTTATCTATTTCTATTGATGACCAAGACGCTCAGAAAATACCTAATATTATAATGATATATGCGTACGTTGAGCTTTTGACAATCAGTGTGACCAAGAGCCTTAAGCGTAAGATTTTGTGATTTCTGACCGTGTGGTTCGCTGATTTAAGTCTACCGCGAAATTCGTGGACGTCCAAGATTGTATCTTGAAAGTTAAAGATTGTATCTTGGACGTCCAAGGGTAGGCGTATTGTGTTTGGAGCCTCTTGGCCATCCATATATCCTATATTAAACGAGGAAAGTCGTTTACAAATGTGTGTGCTTTGTAATTTTAATACACTCATAGTTATTAATTTGTAAAATATTTTCACTATGATGAATTATTTATATTATTTATTAAACTTGTATGAAACATCAGCAGTATGTTATTCATTATTGAGTTTGATTAAAATGACGTGCTTTGTAAATCTAAATGAGTGTGCTTTGTATAATTTGGAGATTGAATGAAATATTTTACTTGTACGCATTCAAATGTATATATTTGCTACAGAAATAGCCCTAAACTTTATGTATTCAATGTCATCGTAAGTTGTTCCTTGACCATTACAAACATTTGGTGTTTTCGACTAAGTTCCTGATGGCTTTGTCGGTTTCGATGTATTACGCATGTGAGGTATGCAAAGTGTGTACTGTATAGTTATTGTTAAACCACTATTGCATATTTAGAGATCCAGATTAAAACCAATAGTTAAGTTTCAGTGGTTTTGGAGCGTAAAGATATTTCTTTGGAAATGTCTCCCTCCAAATAAAATATTACCTGTTCCAGAACCTGACAACCAACCCGCATCCCCACCACGCATTCCCACCCCACACCCCTTATATATTTTATATATTTGACGTTTCCACCGTAACACTCTTCTTATAAACGGGAGTCATTTGTTCTGAATTTGTTCACCTAATCGGAGACGTTTTAAGACAAGAAAAATAAAAAATAATATAGTGCTTATCATGGAGCCATACATTCAACGTAGTTTTAAGCCTTAAGAAACAAGAATTAGAATAAGTTTCCTAGTTTGTTGAAAATATTGTATAAAATATGGTAATCAACAATAAAGACCCTTGACTGCTTCTCGATAATAACATAAATTTTCTGCTTTTACAGCGGTACATTTTTACCGCCATCTCATATCTCAGTGAAACTCAGTATTGTCAATTGAAATAGCGCCCACACGTGACCAAACTGAAAAAAAGCTGTTTGTCAAATGAGATATTTTATACACAGTAATAATACCTGAAAGCTGCTGAATAAAGAGAACAACATAACATGCTTTTTTTTTTACGGTGAGCTTCATAAATGCATCGCAAGGTGGGGACTATAGTAGGGGTCCCCACTACTACGGTCATTATCCTGTCAGCGAGTGAGAGAGTACAAATGCAAGATGTAGGAGATATGAAAGTGAAATAAAATGTGGGGACGAGAATAATTTGACCCCACTATGACCCCCCTCCCCACAACACACGACCCCACTTTTTTTTATCTCACTTTTTAAAGGAAATACATATCGGGAGAGATATTTTGAACGACAAATGGAAGTAGGGGGCCCTCTATAGACTGGTGGCAACGGTACAATCGTATTTGGCTCTGTTTATCTCTTTTGGGCCCACAAACAGTGGGGACGTCCCCACGTTAACGGTTTCGTAGGATAGAGAGAGAGAGAAAATGACAGAACATTTGAAAAAAAAGCTTACTACACTATACTACAATATTTCTATTTTTAAAACAGAAAAAATGTTTCATGTTTTTAGGCTATCTACTGAAGATAACATATTTTAATCTCACTTCAGTCGACATAACATAAATTGATTTACAAATGCTTTTAGAAAGATAGTTCCTGAAGTCTCTGCCTTTCGACTCCGGCAGTGTGAGGTGAAGCCCCATCTTGAATGAACTTAACACCTGGGATGAAACCATTCTGTAACTGCCCATATCAAATTTTGAAACATCGTTGAGCGGTAATTCTTCACTATCAAAGAACGCTGATACTGTGGATCAATTCCAATAACTCAGGTCTAACCTAACAGACACCGTCTGCAGTCTACAACCATTCTGCGACTTTGGCATTACTCTGACAACCAATATTTATTAGATCATTATATTATGAGTGAAGAAATAGGCAAGGAAAAAATAAAACACTGATTTCTAAGATTTTCAACATATCATTCTCACTTAAAAGGTAATTGTAGTAAAATGGAGCTTTGAAAATGGTGCGCTACTGATTCAGCGTTACGATAAAAAACGCTTACTTTACGTTAGAACTTCTGAACGAAATGTGCTATCTTTATGATCTAAATTTCTAAGAGAAGATAAAACTATTATAATTTCAAATATTTAAACAATTAACCCCAAACTGGTACAAAAATAGTACAAGAAAAATCTGTAAAAATGAGAAGTCGTCGGTACCAATCATTTCGATACACC
Source organism: Amphiura filiformis (assembly GCF_039555335.1). Lineage (NCBI taxonomy): Eukaryota > Metazoa > Echinodermata > Ophiuroidea > Amphilepidida > Amphiuridae > Amphiura > Amphiura filiformis. The sequence goes on along the minus strand of NC_092628.1, from coordinate 50,791,167 downwards.
CTGTATAAGAAGCATGGGGATCTCCTTTATTATGTAACCCATACAACTTATTACAAGTCCTCTTATGCGTTGTGTCAATATTTAAGAGCAAGCACGACTCACCTTAAGCTAAAGATGTAATCATAAAAATTGTGGTGTCAACTGCGGCAAACTTTCGAAAACCGAAGTGGGGGGTATATGAAACTAACACAAGTTCTATTTTAGTTCACCTTTTGTAATATTAATAGCAAGATCTGCGTCTACGTCTACGATTTTATTCACCAAAGGCAAAGAAGACAACGTCATAGAACCATTTTAGACCATATTCAAGAACTCATGACGGTGTTATTCATTTTATAGCTTTAGGTGACACTGACAAGCTTACAATAAAATTTTATAGTCTGTTGCATTTTCAAATCTTCCAAGATTACATCAGACTCGACTATAGTGGGAATTCCAATTGAATGAACGCAGCTTTCAAACCGTGACGACTTTTTGTGTACACTGCGCTATGTACGCCAGCATGTGCAACTGTGCGCGAGTAACGCGGAAGTGATTCAAACCATGCCAACACACTCGTGATTGGTTAGCATTGTATCCAAGGTCGTGCGTTCGCGTTGTAGTTTGAAATGCGCGATATACGATCGCGGTTGGATCGAGTACAGCTGTTAAAAGCTGTGTTCATTCAATTGGAATTCATACTATAGCTGAAAAGTTTGTGTCTGTTTGTGATGAGGTTTTGTCTTTTTGTCATCTGATTATAAGTCCACTGTTTTTTAAAGTTCACAACAATTTCTGTTAGAAGTCTAAAATTAGATATGATCTAGACACAAATCGGGACACAAATTGCCAATTTCGTACACAATTTACCTATTTACCTTATTTTCCCATCGTCAATTCCCATTCCCAAGCCAATTAATGTAGTTTGTCTTTATAGACTCAGGATGTATGGAAACATATTACGACTCAAATTACTTTACTTATTTATTGTTTAATCAGTGCAGAGTATAATTATGTTAGATTTAGGTAAATTATGGATAATTTTTAACACGCATATTTAGTGGTTTCATATTGCTTGTAAACAACATGTATTAGAAGCAACATTTCAGATCTTGTTCAAACCACACCAAAGTTTTGCCTTGCTTATAATATTGCATAAAAACACAATTGGATCTATCTGAGATGTATGGTTCTCGAATAAGCAAAAAGTCGTAATTTGGATCCAAAGGGTCATAACCTAAAAAATCCGCTAATTTATTTTTAAAAATATGGTCCCTCATATAGTATCATTTAATACCAATTTAAATAAAGAATAGTTGTGAATGTCTCGTTACATAGCCAACCGGGTGAAATGGTATGAGCTTGGACCATTTAGTTTACAGCTGGATAACTATAATTGAAGACCGAATTAAAAAGACTAGTTTGCGTCTGACGTCAGGGCAAAGGCGAGACGTGATTGGTTACTGACCTGCGCAGTACGGCATTTTTGGTCTGGTTGACAGGACGTCATACGCAAACTAGTCTTTTCAATTCGGTCTTCAATTATATTATGTCACAGATATACTATTATCAGCTCTTAATAGGCGGGAATTATTTGGTTTTTGTTACCGCGCGAGTCAATAAAGTTCCAACTAACGCACGCGTAAATTCACAAAAGCGCGCGTCATTCACGCAAAACGCAAAACGCAGTTCGCGTGGGTACTTCGCCTAGCTGAGTGTACGCTATTCTGTATCAATCCACGATGTTATGAGTCCCGCCTATTACGAGCTGATCAGAGTATAGTCTAACCCAGCAAACACAAAACGTTTTCGACATCATTCGCAAAAGGTTATAAAAGGTTGTCAGAAAACGTTTAAATGTCGGGTTATAGAAAGAGTACATTAAGAGTATAAAACGTTTTCATAACCTTAAAAAACATTTTTGATAATCTACTGTTCAGCAAACAAAATGTTTTACAGAAAACGTTTAAATGTCGGGTTATATAAAGGGTATAAAAACGTTTTAATAACATTCCAAAAACATTCTTGAAAACTTGATACAAAACATTCTAAACAGAATGTTATTTTGGGGTTGAAAAATATTTTGCGAAAAATGTTTGCCTAAAATATTTTCAATAACGTTTTAAAAACGTTTTCATGACCTTTATATAACCCGACATTTAAATGTTATTAAAAGGTTTTGAAAAAACATTTTAAGAACATTTCTGTGTTTGCTGGGTTCAAATATTTTAACATAATGTTATTTAAGTATTGACACAATATTTGGCAAAAATGTTTGCAAAAATAGTTTACAGTAACATTTTTGAAAACATTTAAAAATATTGTTGTAGTGTGTTTTCATACAAAACGTTTTAAAACGTTATCATGACCTTTATATAACCCGACATTTTAATGTTATTACAACGTTTTTACCTAAACCAAAAGCCAAAATATAACTTATTTAAAACGTTTTTAGAACGTTTTTGTGTTTGCTGGGAAACTATCCTTTTTTGAAATCGTCATCACTTTTGAATACTTTTGTGTGGTTTAAACAGAATTTGACCTATATACCCCTCGAACCGTATTGACCTTGACCTATTTGGTGATGTTATCTACGCTACGTAACAATATATTCTTGATGATGCGAACTATTCTTAAATTAAATTGTTTTTGCAAGATGACCAATTTGAGACCATTTTACCTATAACTCTAGAAGCATACGTCACATAAAGACTAAACTAAACTTTTTCCGATCATTTTGACCAAAGTAACACATTTGTGTGTAGTTGATCAAAATCTGATTAATACTGAAATTTGACTCCTATATGACCTTTTAGGGCGCTTTTTGAAGCAAGGTGTAATTTGCCGCCAAAGTTATATATTTGACGGTCCTCAGCAGAGTTATAAAGAGTAGCAAAGGTTGTTTTAAGGTAAGATTCATATTATAACTATTTTCTGTTACACAGTTTGAGGCTTTTACCATGTACTCTGATAAAGTTGAATTTCAAATCTGAGTTACGCATCTATTTCAACTGTTTCGTAAACAAGCACATACATAAACAAACATAATGAACAAGCATCCAAGCAGAATAGCAAAAATATATCAAAAAAAGGAACCAAATGAGCCGATAACCGATCAATGATACCTTAACCGAGTGTGCCCTACAATTACACAAAGAAAATAAGGAACCAAATCAGCCCGATAACCGATCAAAGATACCTTAACCGAGTGTGCCCTACAATTACATAAAGAAAAGCTTCGTGTGTATACCTGACATACTGACATAAACATAATCTTACGTTCAAAAAGTAGTCCAAGGGATGAATGTGTCTTGATGCTAATGACGTCATTATATAAAAATAGTCTACGAACATATATGTCACGGTATGTGTTACATGTTTACTGCCGCTGTCTACACATGACCCTTTGTTGATCCAAATTGATTCGAACCATGTAGATATGGGTTATCCATTATACGCTTCGTTTGGAACCGGTTATTAAATTATGCTGAGCATAACTGCAGCATCTATATAGTGTAGGTTTTGAGAATTGTATTCGGATCTCATTCGGTAGGATACGTAGTCTTGTGGTTCTTGAGTATTAAAATCACTGCTTTACCTTCAACATTTGAACCTTATTTGAAAAATTTCATATAGGAAGCAAGTAATAAAAGAAATGGAGCTACGGACGCCAATATCCAAAAAGCGTAAGTTACTCTTCGTTCGCTACTCTACAAATTGATATCGTATATAGACCAGGTTGAATCGGATCCAAATAGTGCGTGTGGGCAACTGACTCTCGCCTTCTTAATAACCGTCATCATTCTATAAACATATCGGAAAGCCTTCTGGGTATTGTCCGCTTTTATCTAATAGTTCACCGTATTCCATGATGGCTTCGTTTCTTGCATTTACTATTATTAATGTTATCTAAATTTATGTTATCCGAATAGTTGAAAAGATGACATATAACCATGTATTACATCACTTCACTAATATTAACCGTCACTTTAGTGACATTTTAAGACATTTAAGCCTAATATCGTTTCAGTGAAATTTCTATGTACAGATGTAGGCTAATTTAACAAATCGCGATACATAAGTTTAACCAAAACAGATTAAAGTTTCTTCGAACGATGTGCTTAAAAGCAGATTAACCCTCTACCACACGAACAAATCATGATTAAGTCATGCTTAAAAGTATATGACTTATGTACCTGGAATCTATGAAATTGAATTTGTAGTAAACACCTAGGTTTTATTATCATTGAGGTATAGGACTTTTTATTTTTTCGGAGAAGAGCAGGTAGGGCAACTACTTGATTATATTTTCTACATGTTCATACTACTAACTCTGAAAATTGTAGAAAATTTGGACGGGTCATTAAAAAAAAAAAATCACATTTTTGTTACTAAAATGGGGGTTATATCGCCCTCAACGGGTACTCTCTCCATAGGGCTACATCAAAGACCATTTTTACAAAATGGCTCTAAAATAAAAACGCCCCGTTCATTTTCCCTCAAATTTTTCATATTATGATGTAGATTTAATATCTGGAATGTAATGCAAGTGGTGTCGTTACTGCTCTTTTAAAATCAGCTGCTAAAATACAGGCAGTTCTCTTGACATACGACGTATATTATTTGGACGAGAAGCTGAACTGAATGAAGCCTGTACTTGTGGATGAAGATCCTGCCAGTAGATAGGGTTCTAGAAACTGGTACTCTGATAGCATGGCAAGGCATGGACAAGCTGGAGCGGTAGCTCTTCTGACTACAAATGGCTTTGGTAGCAGTGCCGTCAGATCTGGTGGTCTCAAACTGGTGTGCATTTTGTAGAGGACTGTTGCTGCAACCACTTGACGTATTTAACGGAGATATGTGATGTTCAGCTCTGCACGCCTATGATTTGAAGGGTCTTGCTCTGGATAGAGTCTAGTAGAGTGATGGCACTGGCACTCATCCAAAACAGTGAGGCATATTCCATCACACTGCAAACTTGAGCAGTGCCACTGCCATCAAGTTTATTTACAACTCTCCTCAGAGCACCCAGCTTCTGTCCTGTCTCTAGCTCCTCCTTCTCAGCCAGTTTGATGGTACCAAACAAAAGATCTATTTGGTCGGATTCATCTTTCTTGATATTATCATTGCCTTACATTGTCGATGGCTCGAAGGTCACCTTCCATCCGTCTGTCCAGATCCTCATTTTCTGTCTCTGTTCAGGGTTGTCTCTAGATGTAATCTCACTGAACAAGGTCATCAATGAAACCAGAGAACAAAAGTGGGTCCAATATCGACCCCTGGGGAACTGATGCATTGCTGGATGAAGTACTTGATGACTGGCCAGATAAGACAAGATAAGACAACGATCTCTCAGGTAGTTCCTAATCCAAATGAGCACTTGTCGGATACTTCTTTTACCGTTTTGAGCAAAGGCCATTATGCCAGACCTTGTCAAATGCTCCTTTGATGTCCAGGGCAATCAGGCGCACTTCGTTGCCTATGTCCAGGGAGTTGGACCACTCTGGGGTCAGAATGGCGAGGATGTCAGCTGTGCTGTGATGTGGCCTAAATCCAACCTGTCTATCTGATATTAGTTGGTTTCCAAGGAGGTACTTCTGAAGTTGGTTCTATATAAGTGCCTCCATGATCTTCTTGATGCTGCAGAGCAGAGAGATGGGGCGGTACATAGATGGATTAGACTTCGAGTCTTGTGAATAGAGATGGCTTCAAAACTCCCTTGGAGACGCAAAACAGCAGGCTGAGTGGTCTTGCAAGTTCTGCGCTGCACTCCTTTACGACTCTTGCAGGGATTTCATCAGGACCAGTAGTTTTATTTGGTTTCAGATTCATGAGAAGCTTCCTAACATCTGAAGGCTATCTTTTCCATTGAGCATGTTGTTGATTGCTGAACTTCAAGAGCAGATTCTTCTGCGCTGACAAGCTGACATTTAACGGCAAAGGTCTTTTGATGTGGTGTAGACTTGACGCCCATCCTTCAGCACTGGTATATCAACTCTGGTGGACTTACGAGACGGGGTGTTAATATCAACGTATTAATAAATGACCATTCGGTCATACAAATCAGGACATTGGGGGCATTGTTGGGAAGAGTTGAATAGCATCCTTTCTTTAACCGTTGTTTGTGTCAAAATTTCCAGGATATATTTGCACTGATGGTCAACCAATCCTGTTTAAAATGTACGAAAATGAAGAATGTCCACATTCTTGCACAAAGCTATATAGCTATTTCTATTAACCAACGAAAAAGTTTTGAAGAGTATTGCCAAAAATGTGAGCACGGTGGCCTTAGGGTTTATTAGGGAGTTCAATCCATGACTGCGAGATTGTGGGCTCGAACACCACCATAGCAAACGTGTTGTGTGGTAAGACACTTTATCTCGCTTGTCCCACTCCACCTGTGGGAGCTGGTCGGGGTCAGCCATACCGGTGTCATTATTGTAGGATGCCAAAGGGTATGGTCGAAAATGTAATTCGCTTTGGAAATCCAAGGCGCTATATGAATGCCTACATTATTTATTTATCTAAATGCCCGCAAAATTATTAGCGTAACTTTGCAGTTAGGGAATACCATCAAACAATTTATGATACCTATCATATTTATGCCGACAACATACAACTGTATGTCAGATCATTAAACCCTAAAGATCATGTCTCCATATTGTCTGCATTAAATAGATTCATTTAGTGTATAAAAGAACTGGATTTATAGCAAAAGGTAATCTGTGCAAACTCAATGAACAGAAAACTAAGACAATTCATACCGGCCACCTCCTATATATTGCTCTGCTGTTCAAGGACAATACAATGTTACCCTCTGAGAACGTCCGCAATCTAGGTGTCATCTTTGATTCGCAGATGTCTATGTTAAACCATGTCAAATCATTATGCATCGGTCTTAACTTCCAACTTCGCAATATCTCTCGCATTTGAAGATTCTTGGACTTAGACACTTGTCATCTCCAGTGCGAGCCCTAATTCTGTCCAGGCTAGATTGTGGAAATGGGTTTCCTGGATCCAATAGATCTGATATCCAAAACTGGGCAGCCAACCTGATTTGTCAAGTTTTGAAAAGGGAGCATGTTATTCGATATCTTCACCAGCTACCTATTGATGCTAGAACCACCTTCTTAAAAGATCCTGGTATTTGTTTTCAAGAGATTACACCTAGCTACCTGACTACCTGATTGTCCATCCCGTGCAGGCCATTTTGTCATTGCTGAATTTAGAACAATTTACTGGTCACCATCAGAAATTCTGCAACAAATAATTGTTTGCAAGAGAAATCTGAAATCACATCTGTATCCAACTGCCGTATTTATGCCGCGCGCTCATTGGTCAATCGTGGCTACTCTGAATTTTGCATTTTGTCATTGCTGAATTTAGAACAATTTACCGGTCACCATCAGAAATTCTGCAACAAATAATTGTTTGCAAGAGAAATCTGAAATCACATCTGCATTCAACTGCCGTTTTTAATATTTATGCCGCTTGCTCATTGGTCAATTGTGGCTACTCTGTGAATTTTGCAGTTTTCAAAAAAAATGTGTGTATGCATATATGTAGGAAAATTGAAACATAATTCCATTGAAATACAACTAGTAGGATATTATTATAATCACTCATCGCATATATATATATCACGGTTGTTTGATGTATATAGAATTGGCTTCATTATTAACTAAATGCAAACTATAGATGGCGCTATTTATCCTAAATCATATTTCTTTATTTGCAAGGGGTAGGTGATTAATACTGCCATTAAAACAGCTGGAATAGGTGAAACAAGCAACAAGGAAATTTTATAAACATATTTGATCAAACAATAAAAGGAATTATCTGTATTAAAAGCTTGAAAGAGTAATTTCCAGTTACTAAATAGCGCCACCAATTTTGTCATTAATAGATACATTTTATATCCGAAAAAGCTTTTAAAAATGCTATAAAAGTTAATAATTTTGTAACAAATGGGAAATTAAAGTTGAGAATGACTCAAAAGCATTTGTATACATTAGCATGATATCACATTAAGCTGTTTGGTTGTGCATGATGTTTTGTTTGAAAAACTAATAAATGATCCCATCAAACAACCGTTTTCGTACCCAATTCATACACTTCATTCGGCATCGAGTCGACTATTCGAGTCAACAGGCATTCGTTATTCAATCTATTTCCACTTCAATCTTTCAACGATTCGACGTCAAATACAATTGTTTGTTTTTCGTCAACAAAAACGAAAAACTCGCTGGATGACAAAATGAAAGATTGAATGATGAATACCAGTAACATTGAATATTCCAATAAAAACAAGTATGAATCGGGCCTTTTGTTTTCTGATGTCTAATATATTTGAGCTATTTCCGTAACGAGATGTCCTTGAATTATAGGAAGCCCGGGATAGGAAGCTACTTATTACGAATAAGCATAGATTATAATCTGTATTTGTTCATAAAAACCTGTTGACTTGAATTACATCGTCATAATGTGAAACTTGTCTTTTTGCTAATCTTTCCATCTTATAAATCTCTCAATGGATTATACCGTGTCATTCTTCATGTACATCATAGATTGATGATATTTCTAAATAAAGATGTAATACTGATTTTAGTTTTATAGCATATTGTACTCATTTATTATAATTTCATGCTTTGCTCGCACAATCTACATGATCAATAGGGGTTGTTGACATGTTGCCTATAATTATGTCCTTGATTGAGCTACTTCGGTTTTTTGTCGTATATCTGGTTGCAAATGTCCGAAGAAGTAATCCGTTGTTGTTGTTGACCATTCTGAAATATATTCAGCAAAAGCTGTGCTTTAAAAATATCCATGAACTTTCTGAGCACTAAACACACGCGGCCTTGATAGACAAGCTGTTTAATATGAATTCTATTAACTCTCTTTGTAGCATCTATTATTCTTATTGAGAATGACAATGTAGAAGTTTCAGATATTGACATCACTTTCTCCTGAAAGAACTGCCTCTGGTGTAGACACATTTTCCAAATATCTTGTACCATTATTTCAAAATAATTTTTTCTCATTTGTACATTATTTTATTTATTTCACAGACAATACCTGTATATTAGAACAATCAACGTATTTCGTTAGCTTTTGATCTGTTGACCGACATTGTGACGTTTTTAAAATTCAAAATGATTCAATGAACCTTTAGAATGAACCTGTCATAATTTTGAGTGTGAGAAAACTCTGTAATATCTCAATAACGCTTATGTGGCATTTCAGGTGCCACAGAAAAGCCAAGCGTTATTATTGCCCGAGTAAAACTGTGACATTATGTTTAAAGCAATATATAAATATTGAAAAAAGCACAACATAATAACAGCTTCAAATTCGTTTACATATTTGATTAATCACTGACGATGGACAATGTTTTTCCAAAACAAAAAGCCAAGAATGGATATTTCTTTTACAATCCTGTGTCGTAACCATTATATTTTGTTTCCTTCGTCGGTACAAGCAGTCTGTCGCATATGTGACGGGCTGTGCACATCTGGCAATGACACTTACTCTTCAGGCTATTATCAATAATTGGTATGTATCGTTGAACGGAACCACATTGACATGATGAACTTTAATACATGGTAATATTTGTTAAACACATGAGGTCACTCTACAATTTCACATCCATATACACAGGTTACTGAACTGTATGCAATGTTGTAGGTGTTTTATGGATGAACGTTATTATTTTGACGTGCGTGTAAAATATTACAGGCCTCTAATCGCCCTCAGAACGGAGACGGCAAGAAAACAAAGCAAGCAAAGCGTCTAATTACAGGTGGGAGGGGGGAACGAATATATAGCCTGCGTAGGTGTTGAATGTTGGTACGTTTTCTCCGAACCACAACGGCGACAGGCTGCTTTCAAGAACAGGTTTTGGCGAGGATCAATATTTTATATGAGTTAAATTTAGATTGAAATTCAAATATCTTGTATAATAAAGGTGACATTAAGTTTCCTGAAACATGAATTAGTGAATCATTTGGCCAAATTGACACTTTTCAACTTTAAAGTTCAAGGTTATTAGCTGTTATTACTGGTATTTAGCGCCGGTATTGGCATGTATAATATATAAAACCAACCGTTGAAATGACGTCATAAACATCTTCGTTCCTTTGCTGCTGATTGAAAGTTTCGGAAATGGCTATACCAACTTTTAATAAGCAATAACATGTCGCCAATCTCTACAATTATCATTTTATATTCATTATGGCGTCTACTCAAGGGTCGTTTATGAATGGATATACACTCGGTATAACTCCTTTGTTTTAACTGTGTATTGGCCCCAATATGTCTAAAAGGATCAGTTAAATTTCTTATTGCAACACACATTGTAAAAGAGAAATTTCTGAAATTCAGTTTGCGAGCATATACGATCAATGGTATATAAACTGGCCTCAAAAAGAAACTTATAATTTTTCACAAGACCATATCTTAAAATCATGTCCATAAAAATGATCAAAAATTGCACACAGGATTACTTCAATACTCTACTCTAAACACTGGTCAGTAACCAAACAGTTGTCCAACTGACACAACAGCAAAATGCACTGACATGGAACAGCTTCCTAGACCACAATAATTGGCACCCAACACAAGAAATCTGTGAGTAAATGGAATAGTGTGGAACAAGACCTGTTTCTTGAAGAAACTGTGTAAAAAGCAGAAGTAGCCCCGTTACACATTATTCCACTTACTCTTTGGAAATAATCACCTGTGTAAGGAGCTTGTACGCATTTTCACAGATTTCTTTTGTTGGGTTCCAATTATTCGCCTGTGAATGTGGTCCCGGAAGCTGTTCCGTGTTAGTGCATATTACTGTTGTGTCAGTTGGACAACTGCTTGGTTACAGACATGTGTTTAGAGTAGAGTATTGAAGTAATCCTGTGTAATATTTGTTCATTTTTATGGACAGAATTTTAAGATATGATCTTGATTTATTTTTGAATTTGCTTTTAAAAAGCCAGATACCTATGTGACGAAAATGATTGGAAATTCCTAAACTGTAAAAAAAATGCTACATAATCTGATTAGGTCGAGTAACTTAAGTTATAATGTACAATTAATGTTGTACTAATGTTGTTTTATTTATTTTTACTACGAATGATGAAACAATTAGGTAGGATTTCTGTCCATTTTAGGCCGAAATAAATGAAACACGTGACCATACCCGCCGTTCAACACAATTATGTGTAGATTGAAACATGTGTATATGTTTGCAAAAAAAAAACAGGTGTGAAATTAAAAACAAAATCATACATCATGGATTAAAAACCTATTTGAAGGCCGGGGTATTTACATACACCCCCTCTTGTAAATACTGTCAGGGGGGTGTATTCCAACTGGGGGAGATTCATACATCCACATTCAAACTGGGAAGATTTTTTTACACAAATCTGACAGCAACCGCCATAGTGTGGAGGTTGATCAAATCATAAAATGGTTGGTGGTATACCCCCATCTATGGCTCAACTCTCCAACTGTGGAGCTCCACGGTTGTTAGCAAACTCCACTTTGGTATGTGGAAAAACACACACGCCTCCACAATTTGAATGAGTTACAAACGCACCCCCACCCCTACATTCACATACACTTACATCTTTTATTGCATAAATTACCACAGTAATATGCAACACATACACACCCCACACACCCCTATAGTACCCCTATATACACACTGTCTCAAAACAATTGTGCAAGTAAAAAGCGCCGTCTGTGGTAATTTGAAAATACCGTTGTGACAGGATGCTTACATCAACGTCAAGGGCGCAGTCTTAGCTCTCAAATGCTGTTTGTTCTGCTCAATATGCTCGTTTTAAATCACAATTGTGCCACTTTTACTAGGGAAGAGGGCTGTACATGTAAATCAATGATAGCTGATGTTGATGCTTCTAATGCACTTCCCCCTTCGGGGCTCGTGCATTAGACGCATCAACATCAGTGCGCGTGCATTATTCTGTCTAATTTCTCCCCCAACAAGTAATACGCGCTCATTAACCTATAAGTGTGCAATATTTGTTTGTCTTTTAACATGTCTTGAGTGACAAAGAAAACAGTATTTACCATGATAAAATCATTGTCATGCACATGTATTTAATTTGACAGCAGAATGTGAAATATCTTTTAATCTGTTTTAAGTGGAAAAAGAGAATCATATAATACCTGTATCATGATAAAACAGTAAAAACAGTAAAAGCAATTTTTATTGTTGTGTAATTGATGCATTCTTTTGATTTCACGAAGGAACTCTTGATAAACTTGACGCTATCATTGATTTACATGTACAGCCCTCTTGATCTTCCCTGGTAATAGTGGCACAATTGTGATTTTACACTTTTGTTGTTAACTAAACATATCTCGAGATTAAAACAAGCAAATTGAACAGAACAAACGGCATTTGAGGGCTAAGACTACGTCATTGACGTTTATGTAAGCATCATGTCACAACGACATTTTCTAGTTGCTAAAGCTGCTTATCACTTGCACAATCCTTTTTGAGACAGGCTGTACAGCTAGGCTTTTATTAACACCATTTAATAAAGACAATATTGAGCGGGTATGATGATAGAGCAAAAACAACATTCAATAATTCAAATAGCATAAAAAACATTGAAGAGGCAAACAAATATAAATGCAACAATTACACACTCATTTGGGAAACAGATATGATATAAGTTTTGCATGAAGATGAAGAGTATTGGCTGTGCGCAGGGCTATCGGGAGCTTGTTACATAATCTTGGTACAAAGAAATAAAAAAGATCTATCAGCAGCGAATTGGCGCTTCCGTGGATATAGATGTTGGGTTAGGTAAGTCGGGTATAGTATCTGCAGTCTATGAGCGCAAGCTAGTACGAAACGATGTAATATAAGCAATAACAGGTTTAAAATTGATGTTTACAATTTGATTAATCACAGACAATGGAATTTTTTTTCCAAAACAAAAATCCAAGAATAAATAGTTTCTTGTATCTAGAAACCGAGGTATGCGCGAGATGTTACAAAGTTGAAAAGTGATGGATTTGACACCTATTGTCTTTTTAATTACTTATTTATTTTCAGTAAATTAATATTAAAGGTGAAGAGATTGCCTACATCTAATGCCTAATGAATATTCGAACCTCTAGGAATATACTTTAGCTCTACCGGTGTTCAAAAAAGGCGATTTGCCATTCTTCGCTGCGATTTTCCTCCCAAATAATTGATTTTGTCCTGTATACTATATTCTACACTTCGACCACTGACTTTTTTTTTGCCTCAGCAAGGGATAAAATTCAAAAGACAAAACACATGTAGATCGTCAAGCTATATACCCTTAAGGACTAGGATAGGGTCCGCAATGAGAGCTTGAATATAGGATTCATAGCTTTTGAATATTCTGATAAGATATTCGATCCAGGAGGAACGAATCAAGGTTCACTTGCTTTAAATCAATAATTCTTGTCAATAAACCCTGTTAATTACTTTTGTATGGCGACTAATAAACAAACTGTTTCCGACTTTTATACTGAATCAACAGTTTCTGTGCTGCCACGCATTTACGCAGCAAAATATACAATCGATATTCTAAATTGTCTTAAGGGTATTGCTTCACTATTTGAGTATTTAATCGGTAGAGGTAATTAGGTTAAGAGAATGAGCAAGCAATGTCTAAATATTAACGCTAATTAATAATAGTAAGCAGTTACGATTGACAAACATTATGATGACGCACTTGTGATGAAATCCAATTTGCACTTGTAAAAAAAGTCATCGACCTTTTGGCACATCAACAAAAGATATTGAGTAATAAAAGAAGCTAGTGGATTAACAAGCCTTAAAGCAGTATTCAAAAGCAACACAGATCATCAATGTTTCATGATTTTCTTTCAAAAGGATAACAGTTTCAAAATGGATGTTTGTTACTCTTTACATTAATCGATTAACAATAAAGTGAAAAGAAAATGAAAATAAAAGAGATCAGGAAATTATATCGTAAAAATTTAGTATTAAAATGCTGTATGATGGGTATGATGAGTCTTGATTACGATATTTGTAAAAAGTAAAAAGATTATAAAATTTCATGCTTGTGGGCTTCCTCACTGAACATAGTGTACAATAGTATATCGAGGGTTGAGAGCCAGAAAGCCTAACTCACAATGGATTCAGTTGTGAGTTAAGGCTTTCTAGTTCTCAACCCTCGATATGTAAAATGATGCTGAATATAAGTGCCTTGCTCTATCAACTGAGAAAAAAAATCTTGTTGGTAAGATCACGACAGTTATACCGTTCATATACTTAAGACTCACATGCAGGTTATTCTGGCAAAAGCCTTTGCCGCTTTAGTCTATCGTTTCATATTGCGTGTGTGACTTAAACTAAAGCCTTATATGAGAACGTTCAAGTCAACAAGATTGGGTTATCTGTGATCTGTCTCTGAGTCTGATTCTGAGAGGATGAACTTTGTGGCTACATTTCTAAACATGCTAAAAGGTACTAGGTAGAGTAGCTTTAACGTTTATCTTTTTCCACCCACATCTCCATGTTGTACAAAAATAGCAAAACATGATAAATACCAAAGAATCTAAATCTTTATGATAAAACTAACCAAGAGTAAGATTATCAAACTGCAACTTTTGCTTTACATTGTAATTTTTACAATCTTATATATTCTGCAAACCACATATACTAGCAATTTTTTATTTCAAGATATCTATAATATCATTCAGAAATAAGAACAAAAATAACATTGTGTTCCATCTGAAGTAGATAAGTGGTTAGCAAGTCTATTGTTAGAATAATAATTGATGTCTTTTTGGCAAAGATGTTTAAAATTTTGTAACAAAAAATTGTTTTATTAGTGATTTATTAGCAAGCACAAAACGTTTAAATGTCGGGTTATAAAGAGAGTATAAAGCTGAATTTATACTCGATCGCTTTTGCAGAAAAGCGATTTTCACGCATGCTCAATGTTTACTTACATTTCCAGAGCGTCAAGCCGATCAATCGATTCAAATCGCGGAGGCAAAAACGACGTCGCTTTTGCAAGTTGAAGAAATCTCAACTTCCCAGCGATATCGCTTGACACGTGAATGCATCAACCAATCATATACAACCAACTGGATCTATTATTTGGCTAATTAATTTACCTTTCTCGATTTTTAACTTTTGGTGATGAATTAATTCAAAGCAATAATTATTGACAGCAATTGATGTTTTAAAAATTTATTTTGTGGCATTTAGAATATTTTAATTGTCGTCTGCAATCGCTATCGCCGTGATAAGTATAAATGCAAAAGCGACGGGCGATGCATCGCAAAATTCGGCGACTGCAAATCGCTTTTTCAAAAGCGATTAATCGCATCGCTCGGCGATCGAGTATAAATTCAGCTTAATACGTTATAATAACATGCAGAGTTGTAACTTTCCGTCAAACTCAATAGATGTACGAGAAATAATCGATATTTCCAATTGTGGCACGCGTTGATTTTGAAAAATTGGCAGTCGGAAGGGAAAAACGGTGCAATCAAAACGGATATTCTGACAAAAATATGATATTTAACCCCGTATGATATACCTTAGAAAGCAAAAATCATTCATTACCGAACTAAATTTATATTTCTTTGTGTTATAAAACCTTCAAAATATGCTCACAGGCCAAATTCAGGCCTATCAAATTTTTACTACGCATAAATTTAACACCAGGATTCGCGTGATCAATAATAAGCACGTCGCTATAAACAAAGAATTAGAAACAATTTAGAATAAAGAATAACAAAATCAAAGTTTGATGGAAATCGTATATTAAGGCTTTAATATCCTTATGACCACTGATGATGTTAGCAATGGGATGAGTGTAGAGAGAGAATGACTGTGGCCGATTACCATGGTTGTTTGATGGGATCCTTTATTAGTTTTTCAAACAAAACATCATGTACAATCAAATTATAGGCTTAAATAGCTAAAAGTGATATCATGCTAATATATACAGATGCTTTTGAGTCATTCTCAACTTTAATTTCCCCTCTTTTACAAAATGATTCACTTTTATAGGTTTTTGTTAAAGCTTTTTCGGATATAAAATGTATCTATTAATGACAAAATTGGTGGCGCTATTTAAATACTGGAAATTACACTTTCAAGCTTTTAATGCAAATAATTCCTTTTATTGTTTGATAAAATATGTTTATAAAATTTCCTTGTTGCTTGTTTTACATATTCCAGCTGTTTTAATGGCAGTATTAATCACCTACCCCATGCAAATAGAGAAATATGATTTAGTATAAATAGCGCCATCTATAGTTTGCATTTAGGTAATAACGAAGCCAATTCTATATACATCAAACAACCGTGACAGAGCCTTGCGGCAGGCCGAAGTTCAAAGTTTGCGAATCAGACAGTATACCGGCAACATTCACCCTGTTTGTGCGATTACTCAGGTATGACTTGAACCAGTCACAAACATTACCACTCATTCCGAAAACACTAATCAATCTGTTTTATGTTGCATTGTACTTTGAGAGATTAAAGAGGCGCTTCGTGATCATCAGCCTCATCCCTACATGTATACTAGTCCGGTATCTACCCCCACAGAATTCTACCAAACTAACTTTTTTAGCTTCCTTTTATGGTTCTATAACACATTCAAGATGTTAACAAAAATAATTCCCGGCAGTCCGGCCATATTCAAGGTTAAAGGTCAACACAGTTGTCAAATTTCAAAGTTGTTCAAATCTGGTTAACAAGCACACCAAATTATTCCTCTCATTGCAAGGATTCAGAAAAAGTATAGTTTGACCTACCCGCGACATACCGTTCTTAAATTATAAGCAAAAACGTCAAATTTTGGGGAGTGGTCAGTTGCTTTGTCGGTTGCTTGACAAAGACATCATCAAATTTGTGTGTTCGGCTGTCGACAGCCCGAAGTTACCGCAGAGTTACCTATGGGCGGTGTAATACATGGAATGTCCAAATCATCTGAATATTTGGAAATAAGCTCTTTTCGTGGATAGCTACTGAACCATTCCCTAAAGATAATGCTATGTAACATCCCGCAAAATGCCATTAAATACCAAGATCTCAAATATCTGAAGAAGAAATCCATCCAATATGTAGCGATTGCCTTTTCTGAGATTCCATTTTTTTACTTTCCCATAATGCGAGTAATAAAATTGAATTACAAATACAATAAGTTCGGCCTGCTTCGCTACCATTGGTTTCACGCACAGTTCGTGGTCATCATCAGGCAAATGGATCTGTCTTTGGCAAGGAAAGATGATTACTCTTTCTTCCTGCGGTCCGGTGGTTTTGATTCGGTGTTGTTATGACGGCATTAGAAGATTACTTCGGATCTTCGATTGATTGCATTGTGCGTAGTTATTGCTAGTTTTTCCACTGGGCACAAATTGCATTGCCCTGTTTTATACCTATTTGTGTTGGATTTTTTCATTACGCCCCATCGTAATGTGTAGTCTATTTTTCTATTGCTTAAAGCCCCGTATTTGTAATAACTTAGAGTTTTCATATGGATTTATAAAATATCGCTAACATGAGATCAATGGATGGTGATAAGAGTTGCTAAAGTTATTTGGTCGCGTTGTTTAATTAAGCGCTTTAGCGCACCGTCTAGGATTGCATCTAGGAGTATTATCTTGAGTGTATTTAGAAGGTAAAACTATCCATAATATATAGGAAACGACGATAGAGGAACAATGTAGATCCACAAATAATAGTGCTTGTTGTTCGCTGAAAAGAGTGAAGAACACGTAAATGTTAACTCGACTTTTGAGACGTCTTGTACAGACTTGACATTAAATATGGAATACTTTTTCGCAAAATTCCATGACTGGTCTGGTAGAGGTCTGCATAAACGGCACGGGCTAAATATTAATTGGGTGTGTCGGGAGATAGTGTAAAATAATTGTTCGACAGAAAATGTGCTTTCCATTAGTTTACATTATGGCGCTCATAATGTAATAAATTAGCCTAAAATGGCGGATTTAAGGAGACTGAATTTGAATTTTGTGGGGTAAAATATCTGAATTTGAGCAACATTATTCTGATATTATCAAATTTATTGAGGTTTGAGGCAATTTTATTGAACCTAAATACCAATAAGTGTTCGTCAGAACTGAAATTCACCTGTGATCTACCAGTTTGGAAAGTGGGAGGAGCTTTAGAAAATATGGCTCTATAAAGTGGTATGCACTCGGAAAATTTGAATGGTCCCCTGGGTCCAAATGTTATAAACTTACTGTACCCAAAGAAACAGTGTGAGTTCATTGGACAACCAGGAATCCGCACAATTGTTTTTGTACAGTACGTTTATTACATTTGACCCCAGGGGCCATTCAAACTTTCTGAGTACGTACAGCTTTTAAGAGCCCTATTTTTAAGCTCCTCCCCTGTTCAAAAACTTGGTACATTGTAAGTCTATTTCAGCTGTGATGAATGCCAGTTGCTGACGAAGTTTAAGAAATATCACCTCAAACCCCTATGAATTTGATAATAACAGAACCACGTTGCATAAAGTCCGAAATTGTGTCCCCCCACAAAGCTCAAATTCAGCCTCCCTAAATCCACCATTTTAGGCAAATTCGCTACATTATGAGCACCATAATGTAATCATATCGAAAGCACATTTTCTATCAAACAATTATTTTACACCGTCTCCTGACACAGCAATATTAATATTTGGCCCGTGCGGTCTATGCAGACTCCATCCAGACCAGTCTTGAAACTTTGCGAAAATATTCCATATTAAATGTCAGGTCTGTATATCTTATCAGATGTTGACTGTCTATTAATGCAGTTGTAGGTCATCTCTCCTTGGTTTTCATTTGTATCTAAGGTGACCAAGGGTGTTTTATATCCGGTCTAACTCCAATTGAACCTTACTCCATTATGCGATTATGATCTATGCAGTCATTTTGTGCATCCGTCTTCATTTTTATGTTGTATTGTGCTGTGAGAGATTAAATACGCAGCTCTCAAAAACACACCTGAAGCAATACAACCAATATACTAGCGATTGCCTTTTCTGTATAGTGTTTTTGCATGGATGGCAACAATCTAGCATCTTTTTGTGTGTGTGGGTTGGGGTGTGTGTGGGGGTGTTTTTGTGTGAGTTTTGTTTTTAAAATTTTAAACATTATTTTTTTTTGGGAAGAGAAACTGAGACTGGTGATATTTTAATCTTAAAAGTCCATAATACCAATAATATTGAGGGTAAAATCAAAATATAATCAAAAATTTTTTTTTACCAAAGTAACAGTGAGTACATTTGCTCTGATAAACATGGCAAATCTAATGTTCACTCATGTTCCACCACAAATCTGAAACAATTCTTACGGAAAGTTAACTGTTTCTACAGAACATTTTGACGGAAAAGTTCAGTCCAACGTTTTCTGCAAATTGCCGAAGTATTACAAACCTATTTTGACAACATCCATATAATAAAGGACAAGTCATGAAAGATGAACTAACTTTGGAAATGAATATACAGGGTGATCGTTGTCCGTTATATGTGATAGGTTTACATTGTCCCGCTTACAGATTGGAAAACAAGATCATTTGATAAAGACGCCAAAAAAAAAATTTGCACACGGATGTTCAGTAGAATCATTCTTTCTCGGCACATCTAAGTGCAAAAGCCATTCCGTATACCTTAAAGGGATTTCAGCGTCCTTTGAATAAATTCTAATGTCCATTTGAATAAACATTGCATAGCTTAATTAGGCATTACACAGGGTGGTCCTAAAAGTACTTAACCCAGTTTCAAAGGTTAATGTCTCAAAGTATGTTTCTAATTGTTTTGACATATTCTACATGACCATCTCTCTATGAGTATTTGGTGAAAATATGCGTGAAAAAGAATTTATATTGAAAATTGAGTCAAATGGTCAAATGTAAGTTTTTCCACACGTAAAGCCTGTGGGTGATGTGTCATAAGTGTTGTGCAATTTCGTCGAACTCTGCGTGAATCAGAATTGATTCTCATTACTCATCTTGCAAGAATCAAGAGTGAATCAACTTTACTTACTTCTTTGGGAATAGGGATGAACTTAGTTTGGGATGAATTTGTGAATTTAGGAGAATTTTGATTTTCGCAAAGTAAGCTTAGACAAATCGTTGCGAAAATCAATTATTTATAGCGCCAACTGAACAGATCTGTGTACATGCATGTACAAATCATTTTCTTTTCTAATTTAGTTTATGGCGTTATATAAAATTGGTGAAGGAAATTGGTTTTATTTTACATGCCTTCATTACCAAATGTATTACCTGTGTATTGTACCATAATATAATAGTGTAAGAATTTTAGAAATAAACCATAAACGTACAAAATAGCGTTATAACGCAAATTATGCCCAAAAAATAACAAAAAAAAAAAAAAAAAAAAAAAAAACAACCCTCGGGTGTCTACGCCATAACGACTTTTCCTAATCGTAGGTCCATCCTTTTCGCTCGGATAGAACCGACCACCAAAAATGACCATAGATGGGGATTGGTGAGGACCACCATAGGTTTCTACAGTAAAAGTGATGTTTATTTTGCTCATGTAAAATTATTACAAGATACATCGACTTTTTACTTGGCAGTTTGAAACAGTCACATCCTTTCATATTTAGGAGAAAATCCGGTGAAATTTGCGTGTTGTGCATGTTGAATTTTGAGCAGAAAAACAACTTTTGTACATTTACGAGGGTACGCTCACATTATGCATTGCCTAATTGTGATATTATATGGGTAATGTTCGTACAATAACAGTATATAACATTTACAATAGAAAAGTAGGGGGAGTGGTGCAACATCCCCTTTCTTAGTCCTTGTTGCAAAATATGGATCAGTATAATGATGGCTAAAAATTGCAAATCTTATTAATGAAATAACTAATCGGTAAATAGCATCATAAGAAAATGTTAATTTCTACATAGGGTGTTCCAAGATGCCAGAAAAACCTGGTAAATTTGGTACAGATCATTTTACTCACCCTGTTGTCACTCGACTCATCACATTATACTAGGGGGCATTGATCGCTTAGTCTAATGTTTATCAATATATTTCAGCTATTTTTGAATTTGGAACAACCACGGTAGATTATCATCTGTAATATTTGTTTTTTGAAAAATCTGTTGACTTGAAATACATCTTCATAATGTAAAAAGTATCCTTTTTTTACTAATCTTTTAATCTTGTAATTCTCTCGATGAATTATAACAAAGAATTGCGTATCATTTTCAGGTTCATCTATAAATTGATAACATTTCTAAAAAAGATGTAACTGTGATTTTAGTTACTAGCATGTTGTACTCAATCACGTCATATGGTTTGATGCTTTCTCGCACAATCTATAGGGGTTGTTGACATGTTACCTAATGATAGGAGTCCTCGATTTAGCCACTTCCGTTTTGCGTCATATACCTGGTTGCAAAGGACCCAAGACGTAATCTGTAGTTGTTGTTGACCAATCTGTTTTCGTTAAACCGGTGAAACATATTCATGCTATGCTTTAAAAATATCGATGAACCCTATGACCACAAAACACGTGGCCTTGATAGACAAGACGTTCAATATGAATTCTTAAGTGGCTGGATTTTGGTGAATCTATTGATTCTCTTGGTATTGTTCTTATTGAGAAAGTCAATATAGAAGTTATCATGTACCTCAAAGAATAGAGGTTATACACTTTACTCATGCGTGACTTCTAACAAAAGGCACTAGTTCCCGTAGTATTCCACATTCAAACTAATTCAATGCTCGACCTCGGAGTTACCTGCATGACTTTGGCGGGCTATTTTGAAATAGTCATGGTTGCACATGCAGGTACTTCTTTTGAAAGTCCTAAACAAGGTATAGGAGTCGCTGGTAGGATATGCAGCTTATAGAACACGGATAACCTCTATTGCCTCTCTTGTAGACAATTAAACAGTTTTTTTACATATTTTGCACCGATAACAGGTGTCACAAGTTGTATAATACCATTTTAAGCTGGAGCACTTGATCTGTTGACCAAAGTACGAAATTGGGGTATTTAAACATAATTTATTTAAAACTGATTCAAAAAGCCTTTAGAATGAACCGTTTTCGGAGTGGCTGTTTGACATGTCATAATATTGAATTTAATGTACTGATTTCAGAATTCAATCTTATCTACTCGCGTTGGCTAATATGTTTCAAAAAGTGGCATTTCAGGTGCTAAAGAAAAGCGAGGCGTTAACATTGCCCAATAAAGTTGGGTTACTCCTTCATGTAATTATACACGAAATTAGGGTTAGGGTTAGGGTTAGGATTAGGGTTAGGATTAGGGTTAGGATTAGGGTTAGGATTAGGATTAGGGTTAGGGTTAGGATTAGGGTTAGGGTTAGGGTTAGGATTAGGGTTAGGGTTAGGGTTAGGATTAGGGTTAAGGATAGGGTTAGGGTTAGGGTTAGGGTAGGATTAGGGTTAGGGTTAGGGTTATGGTTAGGATTAGCTTACACGCAATAATTACATGAAGGATCGACCGAAAGTTGTCACAATAATGTGAAAATATTAAAACAACTCATAATGTAAGCAACAACAGCTTCAAAATCGATGTTTACAATGTGGTTATTCACTGACAATGGACAATGTTTGTTTTTTTCAAAATAAAATCCCAAGAATGAATAACGTTCTTTTTAAAATCCTATGGCCCAACAAATTTTGTTCTCTCCGTACAAAGCAAACTTTCGCATATGTGGCGGGATGTGCACGTCTGGCTGTGGTAGCTGCTCTTGAGGCTATTACCAATAATTTGTATGTATCGTTGAACGGAACAAAATTGACATGATGAACTTGAATGCATGGTAAAATTTGTTAAACACATGAGGTCACTCTACAATCACATCCATATACATAGGTTACTGAACTGTAGGAAGGTGTTTTATGGATCATATGAATGTTACTTATTTTGATGAGCGTGTAAATTATTACAAGCGACTAATCGCATTCAGAGCGGAGACGACAAGGAAAAAAAACTAGCAAAGCTTATTACAGATGGGAGAAGGACTGGCTACAGCCTGCGTAGGTGTTGATTCGTTTTATCCGAACCTCAATGGCGACAGGCTGTCTTCAACAACAGGTTTTGGTGAGGTTCAATCATTCATAAATTGACATTGAAATGCAAATGTCTTCATTAGTGAATCATTTTACTAAATTGACACTTTTCACCTGTACAAGTTCAAGGTAATATTCTCTGTGAAAACGTAGTTAATAAGTGCCTCTTAAAATATCGGTATTGACATAAAAGAAACTACACTAACTGTTGGAATGATGGACTTCATAAATGTTGTTACTTCGTGGCTAATTGAAGTGGACTCTGATGGTTGAAGAATGGACTCTGATGGTTGAAGAATAGAAGTAGGGAAAGTTTCTTGCCTTGCTATGGCTATTGATTGACTAAACCTATTTCCCCACATAATTACACAGACACCGTGCGTACCATGCGAATGCACCGGTCTAATAACCGATATAATTAGGCATGGGAAAATGTGATTGGGTTACGTTGGTGCCTATTGTGTGAAAATAATGAATCTATTGATGAGTAGCTAATCAGACGTTAAATTGAAGTACCCACATATTTACCAAGTAAAATTAATTTCAAGCTCCTGTTAATAGTACATTCACATATGGATGAAATTAAAGCGATCGTATGATAGAGGTGATCAAGTGGGCTTTGAACGAGACTTTGTATTATTTTACAAACAATACATAATTGTATTATTTTACAAACAATACATAATAATCAGATTACTTCGAGCATTTTCTTTAGTAGTTTCGTCAATTTTGTTTTATCAAAATGATGACACAATATTACTAATAACTAGTGTGGTCTTACATTCATGTAATCTTCACGAATTTATTATATCCCTAACCCTAAATCTAACCCTAAAACCAATTGGTGATAATACTTGAATGCAGGTAGAACCAAAAGTTTGATGTCCAAAATAAGCATGGACTATCCTCGACGTATAACATGGCGCTCTATCTTTTCCAGATAATAATTAAAAAACACAAATAATGAATAAAGGTACCCAAAACGGGTTAACAGGTATTGCTTTACCTTTTGAGAATATTGATAGAGATAATTCGTTATAGAATAAACAGGGAATGTCTAAAAAGAACGCTAATTAAAAAAGGTAAGCAGCGACGATTGACAAACGTTTACGCACTTATAATGAAAATTTACACTTAAAAGCAGTTATCAACCTGGCACATCAACAACATATATTGAGCTATAAAAGAAGCTAGCGGATTATTAAGCCTTAACGTGACTGTGTACTCTAGACATTGTTTTTTCGCGAAATTGAGTTTAAAAAAAATGTATTTACTTTGTTATGTTTTTATAAATACAAGGAAATAAAATCCAGGTTTGTTAACTCCAACTGCTCTATTTTATGGATTTTATTTCACTATTTCACTCTTTTCCGCAATTTAAAAGGAAAGAAATGTTTGTTGTACCATCGGGGTACACGCGCGCAACAACGCATGGCGTTTTGTAGTCTCGCAATTTGTTAACACAAAGATACGCTACGCATACGCAACGCTTATCTACATGCGCGGCGCATCTTATGGAAGCACCACGGAAGCACTGATTTCAAGCACTTTTTCAAGTTCTTTCCCCCGATTTAAACATCAAGATATGAATAGATTTCGCCCAAACTTCTCAAGGGGCTGTGGATGTACCCGATGTTTGCGTAATGTAAGGTAGAAAAACGAGAACTGCTGCAATCTCCTGTGAGCTTCGATCAATGTGCAAAATGTGACCACTTTAAACTTCAACGGCTTTTATTTCAATGTTCATTTTCTCGGTAAAATGACGATTTAGGTACACGATAAATCAATAAATACAGCATCTATAGGTAAGCAATTATGCTCATCATAAAAAGCATGATCGACTTAAGGGAAGACAGTATTTATTGTGGGACATTAGAGCACATCAGACATATCGAATTGCATTCTGAATACGAAGAATGACCTTCTGATATCTAATAATTTTGATTTTTGAAATTCGCAATGTAATACACATTTTATGGCAAATCATTAAAAATTGATATTTTTGATATTTAACAGTACTCGAAGTAAACTTCATAAATCTGATAATATGTACTGAACGTGTATGTAGGTGGGATGAAAAGCCGACGATCAATTGAAAATTTTGACCTTTCGTATCGAAAACACCAAATTTTTTTTTCAATTAATCGTCGACTTTTCCTCCCAGCTACATACACTTTAAGACTATATCATTAAATTGATAAAATTTACTTCGAGGATTGTTATATCTCCAAAATGTGAAAAATATCAAATTTTAATAATTTGTCATAAAATTTGTATTATATCGTGAATTTCATAAAATTATTTGATATCAGAAAGACATTCTTCGTATTCAGAATGCAATTCGATAGGTCTGATGTGCTCTCATGTCCCACAAAAAATGCTGTCGAAACGCTCAAAACGCTCATTCCAGTTCCCTTAAGAAACAGTTTTCTCATTTTTTTTATAAATATTTTAGGCATAGGCGTTTGTGAATTTTAAAAAGTTCATTTTGATGCCTTATATGGTCAATATCTCACAAAATAAGGCCAATATCAAAAAACTAAAAAAACACCGTTTTTGGAATGGTGCCTCAAGATTTAAAAAAAATAAAAATTGGAAAGAGTGTTTTTTTGTTATGATGTACCGAGCAAAAAATGCCAAAAATTAACTTTTTTGTGATTTTCGTCATAATTGTTGTTTTTACACCAAATCTGTATTTATACTGAGATTCATTGATGTCTTGCCTTTATAAAAATGTATACTTTTATATGTCTTGCGTGAATAATTACAAAGTTATGGCACTTTTACTACATGCATGTCTGAGAGTACACAGCTGCCTTAAGGGGGTCGATCACCCACCTTTGCACTAGTATTTTGTAGGTCAGAAAGCACCTCAGACATACCAAATTATATTCTGAATACGAATGTCCTGATGATATCAAATAATTTTGATTTTTTGAAATAATTATGGCAAATTATTCAAAATTGATAATTTTGATATTTAACAGTCCTCGGAGTAAACTTTATAAATCCAATTTATATGTTCTTACAGTGTTTGTCGTTTGTCGATTGATGATATACATTTTTTCCCAAAACACTTTTATTTAAAAATGTTAGGTCTGTAAAATGTTTATCTTCAATTGGAAATGTCAAAATTTTCATATGATGGACGGCTTTCCTTTCAACTTTATACACTTTAAGTACATATCATTATAAAGTTTCGAGGACAGTTAAATGTCAAAAATATAATTTTGTAGTAATTTGCCATAAAATTGTTATTATATCCCGAATTAAGTTGATATCAGAAGGACATACCTCGTAAGGCTCGTATTCAGAATACAATTTGGTATGTCTGATGTGCCCTTAGGTCCCACAGAAATACTGTCTAAACATTGCTATCCGATAAATTAAAGTCAAACACATAAGCAACACAAAAATCATCAAAGTTTCATAATTTTCTTGAAAAAGGATAACATTTTAAAATGGATGTTAAGTTTAAATCTTGACATTAAACCATAACAAGGAAGTGAAGAAAGATGAGTAAGATGAGTCCTCATTACAATATTTTAAGTACAGCGATTGTAAAATTGTAAAAAGCTTCCTCCTTGAATACAGAGTACAACATTATAATTCAAAATGACGCTGAAATAGAACTTGTTGATAAGACCGTCATACCATTAACATACTGTTAAGTATAATGAACGTTCTTAAAAGAGCAAAGTTACTGCCGTTCAAGTCTACGGTTTCATATTCCGTATGTCATGTTCCAAGGTGCCAATATTTGATCAACAGGATAATATTTTTCAATACTACTACTACTACTACTACTACTACTACTACTACTACTACTACTACTACTACTACTACTACTACTACTACTACTACTACTACTACTACTACTACTACTACTACTACTACTACTACTACTACTACTACTACTACTACTACTACTACTACTACTACTACTACTACTACTACTACTACTACTACTACTACTACTACTACTACTACTACTACTACTACTACTACTACTACTACTACTACTACTACTACTACTACTACTACTACTACTACTACTACTACTACTACTACTACTACTACTACTACTACTACTACTACTACTACTACTAATAATAATAATAATAATAATAAATTAGAATTAATGCTGCATTTTTCTGGAGTAAGCCTTTACTCGCCATTAAATTTATTACGGGTTTTATTAATTCTGATTAGAGACCTGAAATCAAACTTAATCGATTCAAAAAACATTATCTGGATATTATAGGTGGAAACTCGTCGGTTATATAAGTGGAATATTGTCCAGGTGCAGCAGATGTTGAAATTTGAAGTTAATACAAGTGCGTTGTCACCCGGGCAACCATTATATTTCCTTGAATATACTATTCTATAAAAGTGTGCGGAAATGAATGGTTTGAATAAAACCAATGTCTTGTCGAGGTTCAATAATTTGTAGTTAAAATGGTTAAGCAGATTTTTGTAATTAGCTATGACCCAGAGCCCTATGTATCTTTTTCGTCGAGGTGTTACAATTCTTTTATTCGTACATAACGTGTACTGTGTTCTTTAATATAATGAAAAATCGATTGTCTTACAATGGTAGATGCTTATACCTGGGCATACCTTCCAATGCTTTACCTATGATATCGAAAATAAACATCTCAAAAAAGTAACTAACCCCCCTTAAATAATGGCCATTATTAAAAATGCTTTGGAAGCAGAATTTATATCAGCGCATTTTGACACAGCAAATGTTTAAATATTCACGCCGCAGCGTACATTTAAATCAATGTAACTCAAGATTTGAAAGTTGCAGTAAATTCTATTGATATGTATTCAGCATAATGGAAGGATATCTGCTCGGCTCTCATGGGAATGTTCGTTTTGTTTCATGTGCTGAAATGAATGGTTTGAATAAAACCAATGTCTTGTCGAGGTTCAATAATTTGTAGTTAAAATGGTTAAGCAGATTTTTGTAATTAGCTATGACCCAGAGCCCTATGTATCTTTTTCGTCGAGGTGTTACAATTCTTTTATTCGTACATAACGTGTACTGCGTTCTTTAATATAATGAAAAAATCGATTGTCTTAAAATGGTAGATGCTTATACCTGGATATACCTTCCAATGCTTTACCTATGATATCGAAAATAAACATCTCAAAAAAAGTAACTAACCCCCCTTAAATAATGGCCATTATTAAAAATACTTTGGAAGCAGAATTTATATCAGCGCATTTTGACACAGCAAATGTTTAAATATTCACGCCGCAGCGTACATTTAAATCAATGTAACTCAAGATTTGAAAGTTGCAGTAAATTATATTGATATGTATTCAGCATAATGGAAGGATATCTGCTCGGCTCTCATGGGAATGTTCGTTTTGTTTCATGCATTTGGGGGTCAAAATGTCGGGAAAATTAATATCAATTGTCATTATTCTTATCGTTGGTCAATATTCACTTAATCCCTAGGTGAAACATGAAGAGTTAACACATTTTTAAATGCCCCGCCAAGTTATTTCAACGGTTAAGTTAGATCAGGTTAGGCTGGTCATCTTCGTAACATCTCACCTTCTGAAAATGCCAAGGTTACAAGAGACGATAATGCAACTCCACATAGGGATAAGATAACTAACCAGTTTCTGGAAGGAGAAGGCATCAATCGTATGTTATGGCCTGCCAAATCTCCAGACCTGAACCCGTTGGAGCATTTGTGGGGACATTTAAAGTACCGGGTAGACAAGAGGATCAAGCCAACAACAACTTTGATTGGTCTGGAACAAATTCTGAGACGGGAATGGGCAGCAATAGACCAGGGACGCATCAGACGTCTTGTAAACAGTATGAGGCGGAGGTGCTTGGCAGTTATTCATGCAGAAGGAAGCCACACCTGATATTAACTGATATGAAAGTGAACATTACAACAATAGGTACAAGAGACATTTGTGAAAAACATTAAATCACATGAGTTAAAAACTGAAAATGACAATGTGTGTAATGATATCTGAGTGTTTTTGTTTTGTTGTAAGTGCAATTTTCAAATTATGAACCTCACTACATTAAATTACCCGGTGTTTTATTGTTTTCTGGGCAGAGAGAATTTTTTTCTTTGAAGATAACATAAGTGCGCAGAAAGAAAGACAGATTTGTAATACAATAGCCCGTTTTTGAATAATGGCCATTATTTAAGGGGGGTTAGTTACTTTTTTTGAGATGTTTAGACAGTACTGGTTAAAGAAGGCGCTGCATATGAATAATAATAATAATAATAAAGCAATTTGTGACCCGTTTCATTGAAATCAGAACACTTTTCAGTTTAGTTTGAATAATATTTTGACCTTCTTGTTCATACTATACTAAGCTTGACCGACGTATTACCATTTTAATGTCAAATTTGAAAACTTTTGACAACATGATGTATACACATACACGATTCGGAACGGCATCTCAAAATTGAGCAAGTGCCATTCTCAAACCTTTTCAAAGGCTTATCACATGTAAATGCATATTAAAACTAAGGAAGTAATTGGAATGTCGGAAATAAGCTCACAAATATTGAGATAACATTGGATTCATTTTGAAGATACACACGCATTATATAGAATCTAATATTAATGAACAAAGAGCCATATAAGATACCCAGCCATCAATATTTGATGATCCAGGGTCCTGCTATTAAGTCACTTTTTGGTATGTATGTTACAAATATGACATAGTGTAAGTCTAAGTCGTACTGGCAACGACACCTGCACTAAGTAAGTATTTGTTATTTATGAATTAAATAACTCTGAATAGCAAATAAGGATTACTGGATTACCCTACTTGTACACCAATTCCCTGGCTAGTCTCGAAGTACCTAACTCTATGTTAAAATACTTAAGAATTTTTTACTCATTGCTTCTATTTAAGATGCGAATTTGTAAAGCTTTCTGAAAGTAATGTACGTGTTAACAACCAAATATTATGCAATCTGTTGGAGCAAGAGATGTTTGCGGAAGACGATGATTTCAACGATCCCAATGAATTTATTGCTTGTATAATTCTTGTAGTTTTTTTTTATTTGTTCACCATTTTTAAGATTTGTTCATTGACATTTTAAATAACTGATTATTTTAAATATTGCTTATATTACAACAATTACAAAATCTTACCTATGTGACTACAACGATGCTAGATTGACTATCATCTATTTAATAGTGCAACATAATGCCATTATTTTCTATAATACCTTGTGCGAAACACTCTAAAATGTAACACATCTAATATTATTTGACGCTTTGCAAAGTTTGTGTATCTATCCAATTAGGAAGCGAAACTGTTAGTGCTATATATTCCTAGGTACAGAATACCACTAATTTTCGCAAACTATTGTATCAGAATTTTGAACGCCAAGAAACCCTCAATCCTACTATAATTTGGCTAATGATATATGTATACAGATCGCCAAATTCATACAAGCAATCGAGGAGTGTTATAAACTACATTGGGTTCAAATTGGAGGTCAGAGGTCAAAGGTCAAATTTCAAAAATTAAAAAACTCAATCGAAGTCATCCTAGGTCAAAGGTCATCATTGGGTCATATTTTTAACTTTGTCCGAGAGGCGCATAACTGAAATAATATCAAGGTCATCCGAGTTCTAAGGTCATCTAGGGGCTAAATTATTAACTTCGCCGATTGGGCTTACACTCGGTGAAACTAATTATCCATATAAGGGGAAGATGAACAAAATAAATACTGAGGGGAAGTTGTCAAAAATAAAGTTGAGTTCATTCGAGGTCAAAAGTCATCAAACCGAGCACATCCGGGGTCAAAGGTCATACAACGGGGTTAAACAGTATCGCTATTATGCTGCTGTTCGCGTGCGAAAGGGTTTGATCTGTCTCTCATTACATAGCCTACATCGTATATTTTAATTATTCATTCATGTAACTGTTTTTTGCGAAAGTGCTAATTAAGAAAAAAGTTATTTATTGTGCCCATCTCCAATTAGGTTGTTCTGATAAGGTTGTTTAGGTTGTTCTGATAAGGAAGTTAATGTTGTAGGCTTATAACCTAATCTGCTTTTGTTTCTCTATGTTTCTTAGAAAATGTCATTTATGCAGGTGATGTCTCTTCACCATTTCTTTCTGGAACGTGTTATTTGACCTGATTAGGTTTGATCCCCATACATGTATTTTACCCTAGCAACCATGCGATTGTTTTGTAACGCAAACATATATGTGATGCGATCAAGCAAAATCAGTCGGAACTCGGAAATATTGATATTGAGATATAGCCAAACAAAGGCAATATTTCCTCTTGTTTCCTATTGTTTTGGAAACTCTTTCATTGCTCATATCTTTGGAACTGCTTGGTCAATTTCAATGGGGTTTTCTGCAAAATGCAGCATTGCAAATGATTTTATTATCCTATAAGAAACTGAAAATTTAATATTTCCGAGTTCCGACTGATTTTGCTTGATCGCATCACATATACGCCTCTCGCTATAACATCACTCTTCTTTGTGATTTGATCGTTACCTTTGTTATTATTCTAAACTGACTGTAAAAATCTTGACAAGGGTTGTAAATGTAATTCAGTGTGAAAGGGATTTCTGTATCTAGTAAAAATAACGACATTTCATTTTCACGGTATCCTGGAATACGTCATGCGTCGCCGATGTGTGAAATTTCTCGGCCTACCTTGTCTCACATAATTTATGAGAGTCCTGCTAAACATTGCAAAGTTTTAAAGAATTTAAAAATTATATTTAGTCATATATTTTGCTAGGAACGGAAGCCGAGGCCTCTAAAAAGTTTGAAATTTGACTAAATATGCTATTTATGTGGATAAGCAGTTTCAATAGTTCGCGTTTTAACGTTATATTAGTCTCAGTCTTACGCAAGTGAGAAATGCCACCAACTTCATAAACGTTTATCACTGTTTATATATAGAAAGTTGATTTTCGAATGTTTTAAAATTATAGATAGTATAGGTTGTTCTGATAAGAAAATTAATGTTGTAGGCTTGTAACATAAACCACAAAACACAACTCAATTCCTCCGAGAATCCGCTTTTAGCTTCTTCTTTCGATTATGTTTCTTACAAAGTGTTATTTTACGAGGGTCATTCAAAAAGTTCTACCTTATTCACCACATCTCTGTTATCTTACGTGTTAGGATATTGAAATTACCCATGATTATACTCGAACATCGCGGCTACAAAATCAAGTTATTTAATGAAAATGTGATTTTTGGTTGTTTAGATATGTTGGTTAAAGCGAATACAGATTTGGTACGTCGGAAACAGCTAATAACTGAAGCCAAAAGTTTAGTAGCATATCATATTGTAGCTTTGGATAATCTCCATAAAAATGTTTTTAAGATACGGTTGTCCAACTGCTTACTTCGGATAAATATGTTGTTCTTATTGGAGCTCCCTGCCTGATGATATGCTTGGGACTTCAAAATAAAATAAAACACGTTTTATATGAGAAGAAAACATCGAAGGGTTCAACAGACACACAAATGTTAGGGAAATTTGCCAAATTTCAACTAGACTATGTGTTTAAGGGCAATTCCTAATTATGTCCTTATTTTAAGCAATGAATGCATCTTGACGTGGAAATAAGATGAACAATAATTTGTTAATAACCTTGTATATACTTACAAAATACAACAAATGTGCATACGACTTATTTGATTTTAACTTATGACCCAATTAATACGACTTGAACCAACAAGTGCTCACCCGATCGAAGTCTGTAATTTTCATATAGATGGACAACCTTTTTAATCAAAATTAGTCTTTCTTTTCAGACCGTTTCCGACGTACCAAATCTGTATTCACTTTACCCAACACATCTTAACAACGAAAAATCACACTTAAATCAAATAACTTTTACTTTATAGTCAATATTTAAGAGTATAATCATGAGTAATTTCAACTTCCTGGCAAGATAACAGAGATGTGATGATGGAGGTAGAACTTTTTGAATGACCCTCGTATTTTGTCGGAATATCTTTGTTGAACGCGTAATTTGACCCAATTAGGTTTGGTGTTTTTTCTACATGTATTTTACACTACCTACCATTGTGTCGTAACTTGTGGGATACCACGTTGACGAGAATGTGGGGTTGGAATGTAAGGCAGTGTGAAGAATATTTTTGTAGTTAGTAAAACTAACTAAATTCATACAAAACACAAAAAACAACAAAACAAAAGAAAAACACAAGTTGGATACAGAATATTATTTACACTTGCGATGTTTCGTGGCACCTTTATTCGTTATTTAGTCTCAGACCCGCGCTCAAGTGGGAAATGACGCCACTTTATTAGCATTTGTATAGAATTTGCTTTTAAGGTAATTCTTCCAACTGAACACGACTTTAATCAAAGACCCCTGCAAGGCTAGGGTTCCAATCTATCAATACAGTTACGTTTGTCCTATTTCAATGATATTGGTGTTTAATTATACACACGCTGCACAAAAGTATTGCAACATTGTTAAAATAACTGTAGTTGGGCATTGATCAAATATCCTAGAGATTTCACATGACGTACGTAAGTAAGATTACACTGATAGCCAGAATGGAGTCAAGTGACTCTCAAAGTGGAGTAAACTAGCACTGAGTCTAAAAAGGAGTCATTTGACTGTCACAAGAAAGTCAGTTGACTCTTCAAGAGAGTCAGACTCTGGAATAGTTTGGCTGATGACACCATGGAATGTACATTCTCCCATTCCTAAGGGATGGTGGTTCAGCGTAAATTTCTTCATCCTGTCGTCTGACGATTGCCTATATGGCGTGAAACTCAAAGTAAAGTCTCCTAACTTTGAATTTTTATCTTGATGTACATCTATGTTATGTGTATCACTATTTTGTGCTAATTCCGAACTGTTGGAGTGACCCTGTATGGAGTCAGGGTGACTCTATAAATGGAGTCTGGGTTACTCTAGAAACAGAGTTCAGCCACTACGCGACTCTCTGTCTAAAATGACCCCATATTGGGAGTCAAATGACTCCTGTGTAGAGTCATCAACGGTGACTCTTCCGCGGAGTCAACAAATTATGACTCTTCAAGGGAGTCAGATGACTCCCAATATGGAGTCATTTTAGACATAGAGTCGCAGAGTGGCTGGACTCTGCTTTTAGAGTCACCGTGACTCCAGTTTGGCTTTCAGTGTAGGCTAATAAATGGGATGGCAGTTGTCACTGGCGGTTACATCATGTGTTTATTCCAGTGCTTACAATGACGACTACTTGAATGCAGAGACAAAGAAACTTTAGTTGTCCCCGACTTTTCCAGAATGGTTGCCAAATGGTTTCATCGGATTATACAAGCTATTAGGAAAATGTTTACGCATTGTTGTGATTAGACGAAAATACCGGTCAAAGATGGCGGACGTCTTACAAAGATTAAGGATTTTAAAAAAAGTATTAAAATAAGGTCAAGTTGTTTATTCTCCATAAAGGACATTATGGCACTTAAATACGTAATGAACACACAAGATGGTGCCTTTCAAGGTTATCTGATGCTTTATGGGCTAGCCACGAGACATTTATTTCTTCTGAGTCCTCCAGATCATGAAGGATCTTTGTCTCTAAGGCAGGTAATTTCTTCCACGCGAGACATCCATGAATCATTCTCCCACCACCATTTTGCATTAGCATTCACAATAACATTCACCACCCATCAAGTGTTGATAAAGACAACTGGTATTATTGAAACATACACAAGTAAGTGAACATTCTGGATCAGATACTACTGAGTTTACTCTACCACTCCTGATGAATTAAGCTCGCTAAGAAAGAGGTGGATACCGTTTTGTGGATTTCATTCACCGTAGCACAGTAGACATCGTCGCCTGTCTCTTTAGCATTCATAGTGCCTTGGTAGTGGTTCGAAACCTGGTTATTCTTTTTACTAATGTGCTGTGCCGTTTTTCAAACACGCCCCTGAATAAAATTGATGGCCAAGTACCCCTAAGCTGAACAAAGCTTTTAAAAACGAAATTTGAAAACCAAGCAAGATGGTTTTCACTCTAGGCAAAAGTAATAAGCTGCAGTCCCAGTTCATAACATTTGACCAGAGTAACGATTTTACGAGGAATTATTTTCTTAATGAAATTCGGATTATTATTATTATTATTATTATTATTATTATTATTATTATTATTATTATTATTATCTACGAAGCATTGATTATAAGATTAATTATTTGTGAAATAAATAGTCTTAGCTTAATTAAAAGGCCCATTCAGTGATTTGCTCATCCGGACGATCATAAAAATCATCAAAATTCAGATTTTGGTACCTTTGTCATTGTCATAGATGTGCTAACATAGCCTACAAGTGGTTCAGCTGAAAGCCGTGTATTTAAGATAAAATAAGACATTTTACACGAATCTGTAATTTAGATACTGACAGTATCTAAATTAGCTACATGTATTTGAATGGGGCTTCAACTTTGTCAGTACTGCTGTTTTCTTCGTTTTTTGCCAAATTTGTCATTTCAAAAATACCAAATGACAATTTGAATGACTTATCCTTCACAACATTTAAACAATTTATAAACAATTTTAATTTTTTTACACTTGCGCTGGAATCACTGAATGGGTCTTTAATTTGATTTTTAAGCTCGCTAAGAAAGAGGTGAAAACCATTTTGGGATTTTTTTCGCCCACTTTGGATT
Organism: Amphiura filiformis; assembly: GCF_039555335.1. Taxonomy (NCBI): domain Eukaryota; kingdom Metazoa; phylum Echinodermata; class Ophiuroidea; order Amphilepidida; family Amphiuridae; genus Amphiura; species Amphiura filiformis. Next base: position 50,755,440 of record NC_092628.1, on the reverse strand, counting down.
TCCGTTTCACCCCGTTTTCGACGATCTTCGTAAACACGCAAATCAAAAATTGTTTAAATTTTGTCCCATACGTCCCCATCCCACAATAATATCACAGGAAATGAAGCATACATTCTACTCTACCAGCTTGGCAAAGTGCCTCAGCCCACACAGACACGCACCTCCACCCACACAATTTTTACCAGGCCGGCAGCCCAGCTCAATCTGCTAGACTTTCTACCGACATTGCCTGTGCCAACATTAACCTTGATTATAGACTAAAATGATATAAACTTGCAAATTCAGCGTATAAATTGTCAAGATGAAGTCCTGTTGAAGAAGAAGAAAAAGCGAAGAATGTCCAGTGAGAACACTTTACAAACCTCCGAAAAACTTCCCGGTCCAAATTCCAAATGATGCACACAAGGAACTATCTTATCCCTAACCTCTGACAACAGACCCCTGATACGGCATGTTAAAGTAACACACGATTTATGCTAATTAATCATCAAAGTTAATTCTTAAACCACGAGCTAGCAATAATTAAGTATTAAGTGATCTTAAAAACAAATAACAGTGACATTTTCCAATCGCCCACAATTCCATAATTCTTGGTATTTTTATCAACCTTTCTAAATGTATCCTGTACGATATTTGCCATTCCTCTACGGGCAGAATATGTAATATGGCATGGAGTGTAGGTGTTTTATGGTTCACTACACTGAAGGCATTACAAACAAATATAATTACAATCCTTGGAAAAGGCAAATACAAACATCCAGACTTCATGAAGAGAGGCTTACATTCAGGAGATCAATAAGTCTGTCGTTTACTCCCTCATTAAAGTTCATTACTTTTCCTGTAATAGTAATTCATAACCTCATTAGTATACGCAACAAGTGCCATCCAATCACAGATAATAACTTTTAAATACGCGGACGCAAATGCAGGTCATTGAAAAAGTATAATGACCGCGTCTCGTGACGTAGCTAAATGACCTCGTTACGTGACGTGTTGCGCGTTCGAACAATTTACGCGGACGCTGGCAGCCGTATTTGGACATTGCATGATTGCGTGCTAGTGTGATTGGTCGCTAGCGGTATTTCCTTAATGGGCTATTCGATTTTTTACAGGGAAAACGACAGATAAAGTTAAAATTGTGTTCAGTTTTCAAATTAAAAGAAGGAAATGTGACGTAAATTGAATTAAAAAAGTGAAAAGTGGCTTTTGGACCTCGGAATATCCCTCGGGGCTATTCCTCGGTTCAAAAGCACAATGTTTAGATATTTCACAATACCCTCAAAACAACTGATGCGCAGTCATTAACCTCTAATCAGTACCATCACTTCTGACTTCTTTCTTTCATTATACAGATTAAAGGTAATTATTTATGATACCCAAACAAAATTCTCTTTTCCAGCTTTTTAAAAATCGGATTTCGAAAGTGAAATTGGGTAGGGGAATATTGGAAACATTTCCTAAGATAGGGCGATTTGGGGTCAAAATCCTTTTAATCCTATTTCTAGAAGACTAGATTCTAGATTCCTATTTAGAAGACAAATAGCATTTAACGAAGAACCGGGATAGAGTAAACTTTGCTGCATGAAATGGATACGTTTTCTAGTTCACTTATTATAGTCATCACAATTATTGTACTTAAAGTAAACGTGCATGGTTTGTTCCGATTTAGCTGTTCATAAAACATACTCATCCACATTTACTTACTTGTACCTAGAAAATTATGTACATTATTTATAAGTATATCGGCGATAATCTCATTCCAAGAAAGTGCTGATGCGACGATCAGTTTCTAAATATATCACCTGGGCTTGGTTAATAAACATTGGGCCCAGGTGTGACAAGTCTCTTATGTTTATAGGGTAAACATAGATTTTTAAAAAGAATATAAAAATAACCTGTATAACCTTTACATAGATGAAATAAAATGTGTTATATATTATAGAAAATTGAATCAAATAATATTGATTATGAAGACACTTTTAACACTCGTCCTACTGACCCACTTTTTAAACACAGACTAATAATGGGAATGGTTGCAACCCAATCATTTTCTATAATAATTATACATGTAGACGAATCCAACGAGCCAAGTGATGGTCAGAATTTAGTCGGCCATGACTGGGTCCCCGGCGCACCAAACTGGTGTTTTGACTTCCCAATTGGGTAGATTAAAACCGCTTAAAAATCGATGTTATGTTGTATTGTGTTGTAAACTTTCACCATTCTATTGTCTACGTGTAACACGGGTGATGAAATGCAGTTTAAAATCCCAGCCAAGGACGCATCATTTCATATTTTAGGTGGGATATACCAACCGGGGACCCAGCTATGGCTGCCATTGAGGTGTAGGAATGCGTTAAGTTGGATTCGTCTATACTCTTATATTTGATACCAGTGTATAGCTATGGGTATCTTCTATCTAGTGATACCAAATACCATTCCCCACATATTGTTGCCATGACGTCATAAATTGAGTTTCCCCCACGAATTTGGGTAATTCTGGCTATGTACCAAACTATATGCAAAATTGATTTTCGGTTAAAAATTCTACACGCGCTTTTCACTGGGTTTTCTCCTAAATATGGAAGGAAATTGTTATTTCAACACAGAGTAGAATAATATTACAAGAGTAAAATGAAAATCATGGATTTTGCTGTAAAAACCTATGTTGAGCCGTACCCGTGTAGTAATTTTTGATGGCCGGCCCTATTCTCGGGTAAGGTACTGGGGTAAAACCTTTATCCCTAAAGTAAGCTCAAAGGGTGGATCTACGAGTACCTCTAGTCGTTTAGGCGTAAATTATGGGTTCTTGTTAGGCCGAATGACAAACATTGAGGGGGTTGTTACAACCGTTCGTAGTGCTAGGGTTAATTGGAGAATTTTAGTTTTTAGCAACAGTAACCCAAATAATTAAGGTACCAGTTGTGTTCACCCCTGTATTTCCTAAACAAATACAAATATGTCAAAATTTGTTGAAATTAAAGAAACTGTGATCTAAAACATAAGCAAGAAACGAAATCACAAACTTGTGTTCTGATCAATGAATGTACGACACTAGTTTTAATGTGCCAATCAATAGGACATGCAATGGAGCAAACTGCAACTTTGCATCTACCTTGGGTTTTTCGATCGTCGTGTTTTGGGCGCGCGTTTTTCACTCACGAGCAGAATTATGCATGTCAGGCGGAAATGACGCCCCTTATATTAGCCTTGTTATCTCCTTCATAAAACCTATACTATTCCTCTTGCGTATCCGCTTGATTTTCGTAATATCTGTATATTTATGTATTATGTGTTTATGTATTTATTTCATATCCAACGTTACAACAATTGTACATAAATTGGAAATAAGTTTTGTCTGCTACCAGTAACCCGGGAACGGTAAATACTATATAAACTCCTCAAGTTTGGACAGTTTTTTGCAAGCATATCAATATATATATATCTCAGATTATTTGTGATATGTTCATATCGTGTTGCATATCAATAGACAGTTAATTTATTCCCCTTTACAATGACACATTTGAAACAATCCCCTTTTCACGGCTGCGTACATGTCTCGTAAATGTAGTAGGGTCTCAAACAGAATGTGCCAGATTGACCTTTATTCTATTCAACAAGCTGGAATCCCATATCTTTGCAATCTGGGACCTAATGCAGTCCTCCAAGATGACAACACTCGCCCCCCCCAACGACTACAGAATATGGGAGTAGAGAGAATGGAATGGCCTGCCATCAGTCCATACCTCAATCCGATTGCTGTGCGTGCCAAAGTAGCCAATGCAAACACATTGAATGACCTGCAACGAGTCCTGGTTGAAGAATGGAATGCCATCCCACCGCAACGTCCGATCTGACTGACCATACGCTTTGAGCTTAATTAACAGTCTGTGTACGTCTTGCCTTGCTGACGATTAGATGCGTGGATAAGAAGATAAACAACAACGCAGTAAGTCAACATGGCGGAGACGTGTTCAATTAATACTCAATACTCAAGGGTGTAACGTTTTGGATTAATTTGATTTTAATTAGTCAATTAGTATGAAACAAGCATCTGTTCAATGTCAGTCTCATGTGCCGACGCTGGAACGAAATTGATCCACACATGGACTCGGTTGGGTAATACTACATTCACTTCCGGAGTCACATTACAGCTTGCAGATGTGTAAAGTTCGCAAAAGTAAATTTACTAGCCCGGTATACTAGACAGTATTTAAAGTTTAAACTTCCATATAAGGCATGATTGCGGACTAGTAACAAATGTTAGGTTGTAGATAGAGGAAATACAAATAAGTGTTACTTGATCCTATTATTTCAAAAATAATTTGACGCAACTTGTTCGTCTATAGCTTCAAGGATTCAGAAAAATAACATTTGCGCTATTTTAGTGATATGAAGTAACAGGTAAAAGAGAGCAATGCCATTAACTCCATTGATCGTGGTTGTTTTGATTCATTAGCCACGTTTCATTATTAACCCACAAGCATATCACAGACTAATTAGGTATTTGTGCTTTCACGTCGTCATCTGATTTTTATGTTATTAAAGAAAAATGTACATTCTTCTATGTAACTGCAATTAATACTTCTGACATTTTCCATATATAATATCATATTCATGTCATACTGAAATTCAAACAAGTTCTTCCCTCCATCGCGATACATATATATAAATTAAACATTCAGTTCTATATACAATGTATTGTTTCAAACTTGTTTGTGGATTTTAAATGACGCAAACACCCTCTCTGAATTTACTTTCTGTCATATCTAAAGACGGAGAGGAGGACAAGTGCACCAACAGTTGAATGTTTGATTAAAATGACGTGATAACAAGATAAGATGTAGCTTTAAAACATGAACCGGAGTATAATTATCGTATCTTGACAACTATGAAGTGGATTAATTAGTTACAATTAAGAAGAGTCGCAATTTAACAATTCTGCTATCAATTAAAACTGAAATCAATGCCCTTCCCCTTTATTGGGAAATTATTGCCCTTTAAATTGAATTAAGCAGCCAGTCTGTTCTTTTAAATCTAGTAGCGACCGGAATGCAAAGCTGCATCATGTCAGCAAAATTCAAACCTGTTTAAGTTTACAAAAGCTTTCGTATGGATTTTCAATATGACACAAAGAAAGTGCCCTGTAATTTATTGGATTGCATCACAAGCCGGCTGGGACCAATGTTAACGTTTCTGCGGGCGTTTCTAATGGACGTAGGAGGGTGACAAAAAAGTAATAGTGGTCTCTATTATAATACTTTAATTCAGGCCGAATTTGATTTTAAAAAGGGGCTAACATCCCGCATTTTGTACGTGCAGAATCTTTAATAAGGTTAAAATAGCAACCCGCTCCGTAACAGGAGAGTAATTTTGAATAGTTAGACGGGGGTACAATCATAGCGCCGTGGGAAGCGCAACCGCTTTATTATGTATCATTGATCTTTTCCTTGTACGCCTTTAGAAAAAGTTCCAAACGGTTCTAAAGTGTATTCCTGAGAAAACCCTCACATTTGAACCATTAAAAAGTTCCTGAAAATAGCAGAAACCATTAGAGAACCATTACAGGTTCTACATCCTCTTTAGAGAACCAAAAAAGTTCCTCAGAGTGACCAAATATCCTTTCATTGTTCCTTTTAAGAACTATCAAGGGTTCTCCTGAGAGGACAAAATAACATCTTGGCACCTTTTTTTCTAAGAGTGTTTCTAAGGCAATTTAAAAGATTAAGCAAATAAAACGAGAATTTTCTATATAATTCCTTGTCATAATAGTTAATACATTAGGTAGTTCAATAGTTGACGTAAACCATATTAAAGCTCTGTTCAAAATTACGCCCACATTAAGACTCACATTGGATAACTAATTGAACGTTGGCGGCATCTTTTTTAGGAAAAGAGTGACGTCCAGTCATGAACGTTGGCTAAGTAACTCTATTACTTTACGTAATTAATATTCTATCCGTATTGTAAATGCCAATATTTGATGGAAAGACGCAAGTCACTTAATAAAATACGAATGAAAAAAATATGAATTATTGTCCATAACAATATCGATGCAAGATAAGATTTATCCGTTGGGTTTTTATTTAATAACGCTGTCCTTGGTATTGTTATGATATAACAAAGGAATATTTTTTGTTTGTTTGTTAATTCGGATAAGATTTATATAACATAATAATCAAATATATTATGCAGCCATCCAAAATCTCAATGATAATAATGATGTAAGACCTTGGTAGACCGAAGATGCAGGTATAATACAACGTATTACAACAATGAGATGAAGTTAAAAATGAAATAAGATTAAAGATTACGAAATTTGAACGTTTCTACCGTAAACGTTTGCTTAATGGCGCAATGGGCTCCCTTGACACAACTGGAATTTTAGACACAAACTAAAAGTTTACACTCCCATAAAAATCCCACGAGCAAATAAGGGCATATACCCTTTGGAATTTTTAGAGGAGGGATCTCTCTATTTGTACATTAAATCTACCCCAATGCAAAGGAGCCAAGGTGCGCCATTAGGCGAACGTTTAAGGTATTGCAATAATGGACCTTAGTGACATTGTTAAAACAAGGCGGTTCTCGCCTCCTTTTGCGTCTGCCTGCCTTCGCGATTACCTTTGGTTGCAGAAGTAGCAAAATAAGGACAGCGGTCCCAAACATCTGATTCACGTTGATTCACATCGTTTGTTCTAAGTCAGAGGATGATTTAAGGAAGCCCCATCATGCACTGTAAAAGTGTTATCACTAGAGTTTCAACTGCCACTTTACTTTTCAAATCCCATTGAACTCTGTGCAAAAGATGTTGTTTTAGAATTGCTCGTGTGTCATTATTACTTGGTCGATTTCAGATTTAAAGTGATGTATGCATGAAGGATAATTCACACCTACTGTAGATAACATAAAATGTGAAATCGACTAACTTTTTGAAGGTGTTTTTATTGTAAATATATCTGTCCAAATTCAAATTTAACCATGCACGTGTGTATGCAGTGGGCGGGAAGTGGTGTCATGTTCACTCACACAGCTGTGCTAACCGCAAGACTTGCTGGGAAGTGCTTAAATCATCCTCTGGTTCTAAGTTCCCCGAATTCCTTGATTGACCACGACTACTTCGGACTAGTTTGGAATGCTATCGCCGTTCACGTTTCACATTCAAATCGCAATACGCAGCGGCAATTTTTGTCTCAGAATTTCCAGCTGCGACAAATGTCCAGAAGAAGAAAAAAGCCCCTCCAAGTAAATAATTGGGCGGAAAATTGAAGCTATAACTATAAATTGGCAGTGGAAAAGTCCGATGGGAAACATAAATAGCAGTATCCATAGCATGGGAAAAAGAAATAAGACCTTTAAGCGGGTACGGAAATCTCTGCTTTAAGGGGGTACTATACCCCTGCCCAATTTTGTGCATATTTTTGCATTTTTCTCAAAAATTATAGCGCATTGAGGACAAGTAAGATATGTATATTATAGGGGCAAGGACTACAACTATTGCACTGGAAATTTTATTTCAGCACAGACAACAGTTGTGGAGTTACAGTCAAAAATGAGGGAAAACCAATATTTGCTCAATAAATCAATAACTACTTGCTTTGAGTTGCTGAAATTTCAGTACAGTAGTTGTAGTCCTTGCCCCTATAATATACATATCTTACTTGTCACCAATGTGCTATAATTTTTGAGAAAAATGCTAAAATAGGCACAAAATTGGCGAGGGGTGTAGTACCCCCTTAATATGAATATCGGTAATATTAATGAATAGGACATTTATAGTTTCTTAGTGGTGAGTGATAAGATACTTAGCAGAGTAGTGTCATGTTGTTGTATAGACGAATCCAACGAGCCAAGTGATGTTCAGAATTTAGTCGGCCATGACTGATGTTGTGACTGCCCAATTGGGTGGATTAAAGCCGCTTAAAAATCGATGTTATGCTGTATTGTGTTGTAAACTTTCATCATTCTATTGTCTACGTGTAACACGGGTGATGAAATGCAGTTTAAAATACGACCCCTCCCAAATACGCATCATTCCATATTTTAGGTGGGATATACCCAACGGGTACCCAGCAATGGCTGCCATTAAGGTGTAGGAATGCGTAAAATTAGATTCGTCTATATGGGGCCGTGGAGTGTGTTTGTGGGGTGTGGGTGGGTGGGGGGGGGTGTGTGTGTGTGTAGGCCCTAGGCCCTACTTGCAACATTGCTGAAAAAGAAGATTCCGCAAGTTATGTAAGTTGAACACTGATCCAATATCCTGTCGATTTAACATGACGTATTGGATAGAAATGTTCTTTGCTCAAATAAGTAATTTGAGGCTAAAAAAATGGGATGGAAGGTGTCACTTATGGTAACATCATGCGCCTATTCCAGTGCTTATAATGGCGGAAAGACGGAAATCTGTTTGAATGCAGAGACGAAGAAACTCGCTCCTGAAGGCCTAGGTATCTCAAGTCTGACTGGGAACAATACCAGTGCATTGAAAGGTTAACCTAGGCTAAATAGGAATGAATGAAAGGAAATAAATTAAAATAAAATAAACTGCCCTCAAACTTGACGCGACAAATTTGACTCTGCTGTGTCGTTGCAATGAAGATTATAACTCGCCAGTAAGAAACTCAGGAAATTAGTTTTATTGAATGTATATTTTTTGCATTCTTCCACCAGCCTTACCCTTAACATTATGGCAGTAAACAAATATAAATATAAGTAGACACCTGTCAAATTGACAGACATGTCAAAAATTATTTTACATTCTTAATACTTTTCCATAATGCATATCAATTATTTGATCTTAAATTGAATTAAAATAGCGCCAATTGTTTTTATTATAAATAATTTTGTAGACAATTATATTTGACAAGCTTAGCGGCACTGGTTATGTATTCATCAGTTCTGGTGTCTTGCATTAAACTCATATCATTATTGAAGGGAAACTATATCGTTTGTCTATCTGCTTAAAAAAAAATTAAAGCCCAATCAGCGTTTTTACCTATAATAGGGGAAATATATATGATTCCAAACAGGATTACACACCACCAAATATAAATCTGGTCAAGCGAAATCTATATTATAGTCCAATAAATTCCCGTAACAATCGTGCGAATCATGTTCAAGTTGTTTTTGACCGTTTTGAAGATAACACTCGGTGGATAAAGTACGGGTCAGTCATGAATTTGAATTAAGATTCGAGAATTAATTAATACATGTGCGTTCTAATCACCTCTTTTAGTTTGATAATCAATTCGAAGATTTATATTCTATGAAAAATCAATGGTAATTTGATCTTTAGATCTCTTTAGCTAGCTTAGCAACAGTATGTGTCTCTTGTATTTTGATCTGGGTCGATATGATGAATATTGGATGAATTGTCATTTAATGCACTTCTAAATTGGTAAAATGCAACGTTTTTATAAAAACAAAATCTTGCTTTAATGATGTCAATCCTGTATTGCTACTATGATGTCGACTCCAATTAGTCAGGTATTAAATCACATTATGACATAATTGGGATAAGTATTAGGAAACGTGAGCTTAGTTTTTACCTAATTACAAAGGAAATAAGAATACTTTTGTCGACTTACTTTGAAGAACAATATGGTTGGGTTGAGAATAAATGTCCATGAAAAGTATGAACGTGATAGTAATGATTCGATAATAATAATAATAATAATAATAATAATAATAATAATAATAATAATAATAATAATAATAATAATAATAATAATAATAATAATAATAATAATATTAGAAATTTTAGAAATTAAATATTTCTGAAGTATGAACCGCTAGTGTTTGACTAAAGATGGGAATGACGCAATTATCCTTGCTGCCAAAGATCAAGGTAATGGTAGGATCATCGAGCTTGGTGAATATTTAAAGAATATCATAATTCTTGTTGTCTTGATTTTTTCCGACCAAAAGCTAATGAGGAAGAACAAAAGCATGTTGATGCTTACCCAAAGTCAAGAACAGAGTTCTCATGTTGGCAACAGTATTCAGTTTTTATAAACAAGAATTCCTTCATCTTGGAGGGACACAAGAGGAAATAAGATACACTTTGCAATGCCTGGTCTTAAAGGTATATTATACTTGACAAACGAACAAATAAATCTGGAAATATCTGAAAACAAAGAAAAGAAACATAAAACTGGCTTGTGTCATAGGTACAGGTCAGGGTGACTATTACATTCATTTGGAAGCAACAAGACCACTGAAAGTGTTATATTTAACCATATTTATATTAGTAGTATTATCATGTATAGTTTTCCAGATTTGTGATTCTACTACTGCCTTTGCAACATCTTGCTACAGAGTCATGTTAAACATCAATCGTGTGGATCGGATTCCAAATGAAACCATCTACAATCTGACCAACACCACTCCACTGGTTGCCAGAGTCAAGATTCATCAACTCAAATTAAATTTCTTGGCCATATACTGCGTCTTGAAGATGGCGAGCCTGTGAAAGAGTATGCCCTTTATATTCCACCAAATGGGAATAGGAACCGGGACGGCCGCGCACACTGTACTTACCGTATGTCCAGCAACTCCTGGGAGATACTGAAGGGATGATGCAGCCTAACAAAGTTTTTTCGCTTGCCCCAAATCGCAATAGTTGGAGAAATCTTGTAGTCGCCTGCTCCGCAGCCGACTGATGATGATGACTACATATAGTTATCCAGATATTGACGGAAACCCCGGCCCTGACCCAGCAGCAATGAATTTCTGGGATTTGGGGGTATGACCCTTTCACACATGGGTCAGTTGTTCCTGCGCTTTTCACTTGATCTTCTAAGCTCCAGGTCTTTTGATATGGCATTGCTGTGGCTATACGCTGGCGAAGTTACGTAATTAATCGGATTAACTACCATAGCAATAGGTCAAAACAATTTTGAACATATCGCGCTGCACTACAAGCAGGTTTTGAACTAATCACCTGTGTATGTCTGCAATCATAGATTGAATACAATACTGGTCTTTTCAAAGATACTAATCTTACAGGTGCAAGTGATCAGCATGATATGGTTCAATGCAGACGTTCCGCGTGAACGTATCAGTGCAGCGCGGTATATTCAAAAATTGTTTTGATCTATAGCTATGGTAGTTAATTCGCCAGCGTATACTCTTTATTAGACAGGTGCATTTTACTTCTGGCGATGCTACCTCATTATGTCCAAGATCAATCGGTAATTGCGAGCTTCATACATGTATTAGATATAAAACTATTTTAAAGGCAAATCATATCATTTAACAAAAGTCGAGAAATAAAAATCCAAAAAAATCAATTGCCCAACTCAAAATGGATTACAACAAAGATTAGTCTATCTAAATTACAAAACTGAAATAATTTCGTCTTGACATATGCTACACCTATATATTTTGACATTATCGTTTAAAAAATACCGTTCGGCACTAATATTTGAACACATATGATAGATCATGACCATTTATGGAAATTACAAGACTATACGAACATATCGTCTTGACCTATTATATGAATAATCTCGTTTTTTAATATAAATATAGGAAGTATAATGATTATAATAAAGATCAAATGATCTTGGTACATCAACTTCACTAAACATGCTACAAACACAGACAGCACTGCATGCAATCAGTGAAATTTATTTTACCCTTGGGCATACCTCGAAATAATAACTTAAATGTATAAAAACACGAATCTGTGATTACAGTTTATATATTCCTACGAGCATTGTGCGTCTCTGGCAAAATGAACACTTAAAGTAATGAAAAGGTTTAAATAATTTCAACCACCCTTGGGATTTACCAGTTACCCGATTATTACGTGTTTTGAGTTGTCACTTGCTCCCAATATATGTTATTACATTTATGTCACTTCTATAGAAGAGTGCAAACAATGGGCATATTCACGTTCTATATCTTCTTTGACCTTGATGAGTCTGAAAGCAGCACTTTACATTATTGAAATGTTAAAAAATCATGAAACCTGCTTTACTGTAGCAGTTGTGTACATGATTTGTATTATTAAATGTAAGCTTTATCTTTGATCAGCTCATATCATACAGAGCTGAATTCTTTGATGAATAAATCTGAATTTACATCTGAAAGCTCAATAATTAAGTGTTTTAATATTACTTTGTTGTTTGATATTGAGTTTTTTCTCTGTTAGGAAAAAATAACATAATTACCATTTAGACAAATCAATTTAAGTAAAATAATGGGTGCACCGAGGCAAAATTGGAACACCAATGTATTTACTTACTAGTGACTCTAAACACTTTCCTGAACAACAGATCCAAAAAAGACGGTATCTCTGCCTAATTATCATTTGGTATTCCCTCATCCTATTATCTTTGAGTCTTATATTGTCTTTTATTGTGTGTCTTATTATAGTCTCGGTACAGTAGCCAACAAAATTTTCTTCATTATTACTACTTCATCCGAATCATTAAAAAAATCGCATGTTTCAATAATGCGCTGATAATTAGTACTAGTATAACTCTCACTGTTCTTCTCTTTCCTTTCTCTTTCCTTTCCTGTCCTCCTGTCCTCCTGTCCTTTCTTGTCTGATATGTATTTGTTTGTCTGTCACCCCCCGCGCGTTTAGCAGAGTCCTCATCAATCATCTCTCCCCTCTCTTTCCTCACTGCTCAACAACCGAATCCAAATATATATATTTATATATCTTCATTTAATCAAATTTACTTATTTTCATTTGTAGAGAATAACTTACAAATAGTGTTTATTCATTGTATCAATGATCATTTATGTATGTATAATTTAATATAATTTATTCTACTTAAAACTCTTTAAAATCCATACTATGTATGTTGTTTTAATATATCATATATTTATTGCTATATTCTACTTATACTTATTCATCATGCATTACTTTGTTGTATTAATATTATTATGTAATTGTTGCTTTATTATATATTCTTTATATCAATGGCAATTTAAAATGTATAGTAAGTGTTAAACATGCGCTACATTGCTATGTTACTGGGTTTTTTTTATGTATGCATTGTATCAATGACAGTATGTAGTTCAATGTTGTTCTCGGATTATATTGATTTAATTTGATTGTATTACTTGAATCTATTGATATTTCATTATACCAATGATTCTTTATTGTATTTACTATTATTATTTCACATGTATCCTATTATGTTGTTGAACTGTACATATCACATGTTACTTGATGATTGATAAAGTAAAATTTGAATGAATGAATGAAAGACAAAATGAACATAGAGGAGAAATGGTAATTTGCATATTATTCAAAATGGCCGCTAATACAGCGCTCAATGTCAAAATTGGGTGAATATGGATAATTTACCACAATCTCAGATACTTTCGTTACCTTGGTCATGGTGTTGGTAACGGGGCAAAATAGTAAAAGCCAGTTGAATCATCTTTTTAGTTAGTGAAAGGGTAATTTTTTCAGATTTTTTTCAGATATATAATAAAAAATAACGAAACTGTTAGATCGATATTCGGTCATATGCTTAACTGTTAATACAGAAATTACAAATTGTAATTATAGATATTTTGCCTCTTTACTGTTTGGGAGAAACCAGTTGGGTATTTTATATGAATATTTGTCAAAAGCTGCATGATTGTATTGATTAATACATTATAATTATAACGTAATATTTATGGAATGAATAAATGGATAGACCTGAGACACATTGTTGTAGAGAAGTTTCTATTTCATTAAATACACAATAACAATATTTGTATGATATCCCAGTGGTCATTATGCTGATTACGCAAATACACATGCAATAGTTGCAATTGGAATTACATTAGTCCCTGAAGCGTAGTCAAATTGTATATAAGATAAAATATAATTAATATGATATGATAAAATATAATTAGTTATGAGTAATATGACGTAATGTTTGTTAGACCGAAAGCTACCATTTCAAAGGATGAAAGGAATATAGAGTCTTTTAAGCCCACTCAAGTACTAATCATTGCTTTATCACTTTATTTATTTATGTCGTAATTATACTAATGGTATTCCTACTACTTATCAGCATTTGACAGTGGACCTTGTTTATTATTTATATACATGTACATCCGGTATCAACACTTTGGAAACTTGTTCCAAGCGTTTGGAAAAGTAGTAAGTAAAGAATTACGATATGATGAACACTTTATTTGCCCATTGCAAGGTTCCGCCATGCAAGGAGAACCTTGACCTGGTAGCTAAAAACGTGCCATTCGGATTTCCAAAAAGTGCGAAAATTAACACTCTGGGTTAGTAAACTGTTCATTTTTTCTTAATATTCAGTTTCCTCTCGAAGCGAGTAATCGTTCCCCATTGTGTTTGCTTGTTCTTATGAAGGATGCGTATCCCCATTATACTTTACTTATACTGGAGAAACGACTAAGCATCAGTAACGATCTCCTTCACTTGTGTACTTGCGTAATATCATAAATATGTGTTTGCGTAATATTTTGAATGAGATTTTACCTTTTACTCTACTTTATACTCATCTAAAGAAGTTGATCTTGATTCAGCATCATCTCAACGTTCTTTTAATGATTCAATTCCCAAATTGTCAAATGAAGACCAAAAGAGCTGTGAAGGTTGAGCTCACGATCGAGGAATGTTATAAAATACTTAGTAGTATGAAAAATGGCAAGTCACCAGGTAATGATGGTCTCACAGTTCTATTTTATAAAACTGACTGCAAGTTATAATTTCGGTGAATTCTCAAAAACAAGGCGTCATAACATTAATTTTGAAAACAAAATAAAGACAAACGTAAGGTGGAAAATTATAGACCCATTACTTTGCTTAATGTGGATTTGAAAATTGGGGCAAAAGTCATTGCCGAAAGGATTGCTAAGGTTTCTCCGAAATTAATCAGCTGTAAACAATCTGCTTTTGCCCCTGGTAGATATATTGGGGATGCTGTAAGAACTGTGGCTGGTATTTTATATTTTACTAAAGAAAGAGACATGATCAGACATCCCTGGAATTTTACTGTGTATAGATTTTGAAAAGGCATATGATTCAATAGATCACAAATTTATGCAACATGTAATGAAAAAGTTTAATTTTGGAAGCTCTATTCAGAAATGGATTGATACTTTTTTTTAAATAATAATATCACAAGTTGTGTTATGAATAATGGTATGTCGACCGGGTACTTCCCCATTAATCGTGGTCTTAGACAGACAGGGTGATCCCCTGCTGTCAGCTCTTTAATTTAGCCATTGAAGTCCTCTGTATTCAGATGAATAATAACGAGGACTTTGTGGGCATTCAAATTGATCCTAGCGATCGAGGTACACAGGTAAAAATGTCTTGTTATGCAGATGATATGTGTTTATTTGATAAAGGATATTAATTCAGTTAAATCAGGGACCGTGTATAAAGGGACTGGAAACGGGATTATTGATAGCTATCAACGCACTGAAGGGTCTATTGTTCTATTGTGTCCGATTTGAGCGCTGACATATTGGAAAATGTTGCCAATCAATATTCATGAGAGTGTACATTCAACGTCCAGTTATCGAAATTGGGTGACAGGTGTTTGGCAGGTGTGAAATATATCTGACTGGGTGTTTTAATTACGTAACGTATTAAGGTTTTGGCATCATTAAATGGCTGCCAAGTGCTGTTATCATATGCTTAGATTCTATAATAATAATTATTATTTTCTTTATTCATTCCTTTCTTTTCCTTTCCCTGCTCTTATTCTTTCTTATGCACACACTTAAGCAGTGGCGTAGATTTATTTTTGACATGGAGGAGGGGGGGGGGGTTAAGTACCCAGTACAGTGAACCTTATGGTACAAATTTTAGCATAGGCCTATTGAAACTAAACTGGTGAAATATGGGACAAAAGTGGAATTAATTCGCGCGAAGCGGTAAAAAATGGCTATTAAAATGACCAAATATGAGGTTAATTTTGACAGAAAGCAATACACAGGCGTCAATATTGGGAGGGGGTGATTATATCGACCATCCCCCTGGCAAAATATAGTGGGGATTTATCCCCCCAACTCCCCCCTCCCACGATCTACGCCTATGTAATATAGAGCCATGTGACTGCATCACTCTCCTTCTACCTCTCTCTCCTTCTCCCCTCTTCCTTTCTTTTTTGTGCTATTTATGGCATTTTGTGGCTAAAATGGCCAAATATGAGGTTAATTTTGACAGAAACCAATACACAGGCGTCAATATTGGGAGGAGACCACCCCTGACAAAATATTGGGGATTTATCCCCCCAAAAAAAATCCCCCTCCCCGATCTACGCCTAGGTAATTTAGAGCCCTGTGACTGCATCGCTCTCCTTCTCCCTCTCTCTCCCCTTCTCCCCATCTTACTTTCTTTTTTTGTCTTCCGCCCGTCCCCTACAATCTCGATCACCCATCCGCTTCTCCTCTTTTCACCTCTCGACCCTCCTTCACTACCGCAATTGGACCTGGCTTTTAAAATGGATATTGTGATATTAAGAAATCCATTTGATTTTATTGAACAGGCCTATATCATGATATAACCATGATAACAACACAATAGCTGCGAAGTAACTCCTCAACGAAAGTTTGGAAAGTTTTTTCAAGCATCTGTATCTCCAATCATTTGTGACATATTCATATCGTGTTGCATATCACTGGATAGCTACAATACTCCCCTTTACAATGACACCCCATTTGAAACAATAACATTTTTCACGGCTGAGTACATGCCTTGTGACTGTAGTGGGGTCTCAAAATGAATTTGCCAAATTGACCATTATTCTGTGCAGCAAGCTGCAATCCCATAACTTCACAATCTGGGACCTAATGCAATCCTCCAAGATGACACCGCTCGCCCACATAGCCACAGTAGTCAACGACTACCTACAGAATATGGCAGTAGAGTCAAAATGGCCTGCCATCAGGCCAGACCCGGGGACCAGACCTCAACCCGATTGAACACTTGTGGGACCAGCTTGATCGCGCTGTGCGTGCCAAAGAAGCCCATAGGCAACCACATTGAATGACCTGCGACGAATCCTTGTGGAAGAATGGAATTCCATCCCACAGTAACGTGTAACCAGGTCGGTGAGCAGCATGAGGAGAAGGTGCCTGACTATTGTGGCTGCCTGTGGTTTTTCCACCCGCTATTGAGGTTAGTGGCTAGCTTTGTTTGAGAACAGAATAATGGTCAATTTGGCAAATTCATTTTGAGACCCCACTACATTCACAAGGCGTGTACTCAGCCGTGAAAAATGAGCAAGTTTCAAATTGGGTGTCATTGTAAAGGGGAGTATTGTAGCTATCCAGTAATATGCAACACGATATGAATATGTCACAAATAATTGGAGATACAGATGCTTGAAAAAACTTTCCAAACTTTCGTTGAGGAGTTTAGTTAATTATAGAAAGTGACACAGATAGACCTATATACCTGGCAGCAATGACACGTTGTTACGGATAATCGATCAGCAACTCTATTGAATTTATTTAAATGATGCGCCTAAATTAAGATGGGCGGTCAATAATTCTATGTCGACGGTAAAGTGTGTTTTTGTGTGTATGCGACAACTCGAGCACACCCTTGTGTGGTATTATAACAAAAGGTACCTCTCGTCCATGTAGACGCTTTCACGTGACTTTCATTTGATCACTACCAGTTACCGATTTAATGGCGGAAGCCCTTTGTCTCAAACAAAAGGTACCTCTCGATGAATAGCTTGGCGGAAACTCTAATACGCACAAAGGAACAATATGCGTTACGTAATCTATTTCCTCTCCTTTCTATATCTAACCTCCTTGATAGCTATTGTCAAGCTATTGTTATCAGATTATCTTTCACGACCTTCGATTGTATGCGAGGTGCGCCGAGGGCGCGATGTTTTAATTTTATTATTTATTCATGTTGCTCTACAAAATATCAAAAACACATCAAAGTATTTCAATAGTTAAGACAAATTGTGTAAAATGTCTATCCTTTGTCGAAAATAATTTCTGTGCAGCATCGAGAATCATTTACATAGGATTTTGAAGACAAAATGTGATAATTTTGTGGAGATACAGAATGCTAGAACAAACAAAATTATATTTTTTCTGGAATGTGTACACCGTACGCTTGGTATTCCTACTGATTTCGATACTGAAATAATTGTTAAGATGATGCTCTTTGAAGATTTATGTTGGCATTTCTAGAGTCTGTCATTATACTAGCAAACATGTAGGCTCATTCCGCAATGTACAAGACAAGCCAAGCGCAGTGTTGTAACTGTGCTTGGATTCGTACTAGGGTCTATTGATCAACGTATTATTCATGCTTGCTCAACTGAGGATAATTTGTAAACCAGCAACTCGCATGGTACAATGGATGGAAGGCGTTTCCAGTCCCTCCAGACAAGGTCCCTGGTTAAATGTACTATGAAAGTGTTAAGGGAGTTTCAGTCATGTTCTGGTCTAAAAGTAAATAGCAATAAGACCGAAGCAATGTGGATCGGAAGTGTCAGGGATAATAAAAGCAAACCGCTGGATGTACAGTGGACTAAGACTGTAAAAATCTTAGGAATTTACTTTGCATATGAGGAAAAAGAGGTGATAAATCTGAACTACAATGATAGAATAAGATCTCTGGAATGTACGTTAAATTTATGGAAACAGAGAGAATTAACAGCAATTGGCAAAATCTTGATGATTAAAACATTCGGTTTGTCAAAACTTCTTTATACTTCAGCAATGATTGGTATGCCATTAAGTATTCAAAAGAAGGTTAATGATATCATTTACAAGTTCATCTGGAATGGCCCAGATAATAAACGGTCTGTTTTATGTACATAATTAGATGAAGGTGGTTTGAAAATGGTTGACTTACAAGCAAAAATCAAAACACAATCTGTTATGTGGCTTAAGAGATTAATTATGCCAAACAAATCTGGTTGGAAAAATATCTTAATATTTTATTTAAGAAATCCCCCATTCTAGTTTAATGCATTCAAATTATGGTCAAAGTTTAATTCAGGTGAGCCAAAAAATGCTACAGAGGTTTGCAAACAAGTGATTTGGAATAATAAGCATATTCTGATTGGTAAAAAGTCGATGTACTACTCTATCTAAGTTTGAGGAAGCAGGCTTCCATACAATTTACGATTTCATTGATGACAGAGGCAATTTAAAGAATTTTGCAAACAGGATGGGTGATAACTATAATAGAATCGATGTGCTCAAATGGTTTGGACTGATTAATGCAATTCCAAAAAGTTGGCGTGACATGATTCGTAAGGAGGGGCGACCCTTCCAGAGGACTTGGGCATAGTGATCAACTTATCGAGAGGAAGTGTTCTACTTCTGAAACTGAAGTCCAGGGATGTTTATAAGTCATATATTGATAGTATAAAATCTGATCCTGTTAGTCAATTTTCATTAAAAAGAGTTTATAATATGATCGAAGCCAAATGTTGCGAGTTGTATTTAATGCCTTTCAGAGCTACGCTAGATGTGAGATTAAGATGGTTTCAGTACAGAATTACTCATAACATTATGCCAACTAATGACTGGCTGTACAAAGTTGGTTTGGGTAACAATGATAAATGTGTTTTTTGTAAAACAGAGAAGGAAACCATGGTACATCTTTTTGCTAGTTGTAATATTGTGAACTCTTTTTGGCAAAGTATTCAGACTCATTTTGATTTCATACCTGAGTTTGATGAATTTAGTAAAGTATTTGGTTTACTGGATACAAATGTTAATTGCTTAGCAGTTATTAATCAAATTATGCTCATTGCTAGAAGATATATTTACAAGTGTCAGATGCGAGCAGTCTAAGCTCTCTTTTAACATGTTTAATGGTTTCAAAAATATTGTTGTTGATACCTTGAAGCTTGAACATTTTTGTGCACAAAGAAAATTGAAGTTGGATTTACATTTTAAAAAGTGGGATCCCTTTCTCAGCTTGCTGTGAGGCATTATATCTTGGATATCTCAATAACCTTTATTGTATTTTATGTATACTGTTAAGGTAGTGCTGCACCCTGGCCAATTTTATGCCTATTTTTGCGTTTTTCTCCAAATTTGCTGAGAGGAATGCAAGGATGGTCACCACGGGTTTGTCAGGGGGTGTGGTGCCACCTTAAATCCATAAAAGTGTACTGGAATTTTTTTAAATTCATATTAATTTCATGACCCCATTTATATGCTTGCCTCGGCCCGGTGGTGAATATTGTATTGTATTATATTACCCCTCTGGAACTTGTCTGTTATTGTATATTCTTATTGTATATTCTTTTTGTGCTTGTATCATTATTGTACTGTTTTTATTTGCAACGCATGAAATGATTTAAATAAAAGCCCGGTTTTGGGCATGAAATACAAAAACAAATTGTTTGTGTGTTATTAGACCCAATCTGCTTATATTAGACCCAGTTTTAACAACCGTTTATCAGTGGAGCTGGTAGCCTAATGGATAAGGTGTCCGTCTAGAGATCGGAAGGTCGTGGGTTCGATTCCCATGCCGGGCACATCCCTTGCTTTTTTCAAGTTAGGTTGTGTGCTGGTCGGGATTTGTATTTATTTGTTGTCATGTTTAATTGTACACTTTGGGTTGGTAAACTGTTCATTCTTTCATGTTTACAAAGATAAAATCAAAGATAAAACTTTGAATTTTGACCCAGACAAAATTTAATATAAGCCCCTAATTGTGTGAACTTTTTATTTGTGACACTCACAAGTAAACTAACGAAATTTACTGCTGTAATATACGTTAATATGGTTCGTAAGGGAAGCGCATTGCTAATGATTGTTTTTTGGATGTTTGAACTTGCTTATTTCAAGCCGAAAGACTCATTTCACCCTTACCATTGGTGTCCGGGAGTGAGTGTGAATTTGAATACAGGAAATGTGGAATTCACCTAATATCCAAACTAACGTTTTACGAATAATGTCGAAAACTTTTGTGTTTGCTGGGAATCGGTATTAATTTACTTTTTTACATACTTCAGCTTTGACGCACAACATTATATTTCATCTGCTTACTTTACAAATTAAATGCTAGTCTTGCATAGAACTGAAACTGAATAAATTGACCAAGGGCTACTTAATTAAACAAATCTTTTTCCTTGAGGTAAAACAATTGAGTATGGATGTTCTTTATTAACATACTAACATCCCTTATATTCTCCCACGCACCTGCATTAATTATTAAACCTGTTCCATTCCTTGGCAGGAATTACCATGGACCAGACTGCTTGGTTACTGGTGTAGTTCTTCAATATCATCAGGCGTCACCCGAAGTCAAGTCCAGCTACTATCCCATCAAACACACAACCGAAAACACATTCATAAAACGTTTTAGAAAACATGAAGCAAATTATTCTAACGTTATTTAACTGTGAACTATTAATTTTGCAAGATTTTGTTTGCCAAAAATATTTTGCAATACTATTTCAAAAATGTACTCAAGATCTTTATATAACCAGACATTTAAATGCTATTAAGGTGGTACTACACCCCTTGATAAATTTGTGACTATTTTTGCATTTTTCTCAAAAAAATAATAACACACTGGTAACAAAAGTTATGTATACGTATTATCCAGTTACTACACTTGGAATTTCAGTGACTCAAGACAAGCGGTACGTTATTTATGATAAGAAAAGAGGTACCGCTAGAATGTACCTCATTTCTTAACATATATAATGAACCACTTGTCTTGAATCACTGAAATTTCAGCCAAGTAATTAGATTCCTTGCCCCTATAATATAGCTTTTGTTACCAATGTGCAGATGCAGTTATTTTTTGAGAAAAATGCAAAATTAGTCACAAACTTCAGGGGGTGTAGTACCACCTTAAATCGTTTTGAATAAACATATTTGTGTTTGCTGGAATGTAGCAATCAATATGATTGAAGTATATTTCGGAATATATGATGGAATATAATAGGGAATCATTTTAAACGTTTACAAACATCTCTGACCATGATTTGCCCATAAGAGTATCACGAACGCTAGTTTCAATTCATTATAATTATATGCGCCTACATCAGCTACTAGTAAACCATTGTCGTATTTTATAACATGGAAACTCCATGTTGCACTGGAATAAATGAGGCTAACGTATTCAATGGAGTATTCACTTACCATTTTTGTTTAATATTACCATAGATACTAGTTATATGGTTCCTTTCAAAACACCAACCACAAAATCCATTAGTAAGCTGGTGTATAATCAGCTTCACAATGATATGATAACATGCAGTTTAATATTGCATACACTTGTTTTTTTACTTTGTCGGGTGTGCGGGTCCCATGTTCAAGGTAAGTATTTTCATCAGCATTCATTGAACATATTTTAATATCTACATTACCTTTTATTGTGTGATTCCTTTTGTACCGCATGAAAATAAATCTCAGCATTATTGCATTATTTCATTCATGTATAGTTGTAGTTATATGAATTGCAAAGCTTGTTTCAAAGTCGCCATTGAAATTAAATTTTTATTCGATAAAAATTACTATTCAAGCAATGACAAGCACATTATTATGGGTGAGAAAAAAGCGAAGGCCAATATAAACTCGCTAGATTTCACATAAAAATACACAATAAATACAGTGATATATAATTCTCAACTGAATTAATTATTCAATGAAAAGTATAGTATGGTTGAACAATACGGGATAAACTTCTTTAAGATCTTTAATTACTATGATCTTTATACAGTAGTCAACCACAGCTTCTGATCAGTTTCTCATTAGAGAATGAATTTGGAGAAAACCTTCTGATTATTACAAACACTCGGTGAGCAGCAAGACCTTCCCTCTAAGCTTTGAATCCGATAAGCTGATTATCTATTTGTTTTTCATGAATTGGAAGACATTCTTTGATGTATTACTGAGCTCAATCATCTGAAATTACTGGAGCGTGAGCCACCCAGGCTGGTGGCTCAGCATAGTATTTTATTTACAGAAGGGTTTCTCCAAATTCGTTTCCTAATGTACGAAAGATTATATAAACTTATGTTCCATGAAGTCCACTGATGACTTCGCAGGAAACACAAAAATGTTCTATAACATTAAATGTCGGATTATATAAAGATCATGAATACGTTTTTAAAACGTTATTGTGAAATATTTTGGGGAAACTTGTTTGCAAAATATTTTGTCAACAGTTAAATAACATGTTTTAATAAGAATGTTTTACATCACGTTTTCAAAAATGTTTTTTTAAACGATTTTATACCCTTTAGGCCTATATAATCTGACACTTAAACATATTCTGTAAAACGCTGTGTGTAGTTTAGTGGAGTAACTAGACAAAATATTTTTAACTGAAAGAATCTCGCGCTTTAAGCATACATGCAACAACACAGAAACACTTCACTGTCAATCGGTCATCATAAAAATTCATGTCTTTACTTATTTCATTAAATTTGAGAATAATCATAGCAGTACGTAGCGTAGTTTCAAGATCCCTTAGCTATAGAGCTCTTAGCTAAGGATTGTCAGGAACGTGTAAGGAAAACTTATTTGTCGAGAAGTCGAACTAAGTTTGAATGTCCAGGTTGATGTTTGTCACCTCAATATTAATAAAGTACAATTTGAAACTTTCTATTATCCTGGTGCAGAGATATAAGAACACTGCAATACAGATTGTCCACGAACAGAGTCTCGTGGTAATGTTGATATTTTAAAACCAAAACAACAACAACAAAACAACAACAAAAACAACAACAACAACAACAACAAAACAACAACAACAACAACAACAACGACAACAATATTTGCCCAGTCAAAGATCTGTCATTCCTAGCATTGAAGAACACACAATATTGCAATAGGCAGAAACTTTTAAGTTTTAAGTTTTAAGTCTTAAAAGATTGTTGATTAGAATTCAAGAGTCCTACCAGTTGTGTTAGCTAGTGTAAAACCTATTGCCAAGAGAGGTGATGGTCCTTTTACGGTAAACGTCTAATGATGCTGTGCTTATTTAAAATGCAAGAATTAAGACTCAATTTAAAGAAAAATCAGAAATTATCAGATAAAAAGACATATTTGATTTCTAGAGTACAATAATTTTTCAGAAGACACACATACAAATAATAGTCCAATTTGCACCCCTGGGATTTAATGACACACAATTTTTTGTAAAGTGGTTTTAAGCATGTAAGGTTCAATCAACAGGGGTCAAATTTCAAACTTGGTCAAATTTTAAACTCGAATTTAAGAACGGTATGTGGCAGGTAGGTCAAACTTGAAATGTGAAGAAAAGTTTGTCGCAGGCAGGTCAAACTATTCTTTTTGTGACTCCTTGAAATTTGACTGTTAGCAAGACACTTTTTAATTTTGGGAATATGTCAAACTTGGTGTACATAGACATCCCTAGCAGTTAAAAAATGGTGTCATTAAAAGAGTAGGTGCAAAACAGGCGCTCTTACATCCCCAACTACGAGAGTTGTCTCCATTCCTCCCACCCTAGCTCGATCGGGTATATGGTAGCGGGTGTTTATTTTTCGCAAATATTATGTTATTAAGGGTGGTCCTACGATTAGCGTTCGTCATTTGGTTGTTAATTCCATTTTAATGTAAGTGCTTCATCGTGTCTTGTATTTGTTCTTGTCCTGCTTCTATGTGCAACATTGTTAAAACGCTTGGTAAATACTCCATTGAAAATACCATTAGTTGAGTTGTTCATAGAATAGCAAACATCGGTTAGAAATGCCTAGAGTTTTAACATTGAATACAATATATGCTTTAGTGCAATATCATGAGAAAGCACGTTTTTCAGACTATAGTGTTGGAACACAGCATATCCATTCAAAACAAGATTTCAAGATCAACATTTCTAGCATCTTTTAGAGTAAAGGCTGTGCGTACGTTTTCACGCATCCCCTATTGAAGACTACTGTAATTTCCAAATTTACACCGATGAAGTATTTTATATGTCTTTCCGGGAAACGAAAATGTGTAAATGATGGTAACTACCATTCAGTTAAACTTTTACTTTTCTTTACCTGCCATATGCATATTAATTACAAATTGCTGTTACATCATTACATTCTGGTCAAAACATCATTTACCTGGGAACATTTGTAAACAATTCCCAATAAGCATTAGTATTTAGAATACATTTGTTTTCCCTTTAAAAAAAGACCCACATCTGTATTATATTACTACTTAGATAGAGTACACTACTTTAGCAAAGTGCAACATTTTGAAGACGCAATGAGGACTCAAGATAAAATTCAGGATTATATTTTTTCCATAATTCACATTACTAAAAACTCCAACCCGTTCTTAATAATTATGCCACAAAGCTACTTTCAATTCAATTACACCAGAATAGATGTTTAATATTTGAAGCTTTATGTCCATTTGAATTAAGTAGTAATTCACACGTAAAATGACGAAGTAGTCCTAAAATGTGTATACCAAATAATGGTCTCCCCCAATCATCATTATGCCTTCTTAACACTATGTGTCTTATTACACTTTAGAGGGCAACACCTAGAGGTTATTACGCTTAAATCGTTAACCACCCTACTATAATAGAGGTGGTACATTCTGTATGACCAGTACGGATTGGAAAGTCTGGGGTTAAGCCCTACTCTTTCCGAAACTGACTGCAAGCTGCATGTACAGGTATGGCTCTGTACACGGTACCGACAGCTTAATATCCCCTCCGAAGAATGGAGTACTCTCATGGTTCATTTGCCTATTTCTAAATGTATCATGCGAGAGCATTGGGGTATTTAAAGGGCATGGCTCCTTTCCATGACATTTGTCCCCTTTTTAGTACCTTTCAGTCATTTTCAGACTGTTTATATTGGTTATATTGGTGGAATCTTTGTTTGACCCTATTTCATTGATAGTCAATTTGCGCAATTTTGGCCCTTGCTCTTTTGTACTGCAATCTTATTTCATCCAATTAAAGGTCACACCATAAGGAAATCTGAATTAGATTACCGGTCCGAGTTTGGACTCAATTGTTGAGATATTCAAGGTTAACAAAGTAAACTAGGGTAAGTCTATATGGCAAGCTAGAATGCAATCGAGTGCTAGGTTGGCGGCTCAATGAAATAGGTATGTATATATCCCAATGAGAGTTTCATCTCGCCAACATTATAGTGTGATGTCACATTGTCCTTTGCCAATTCATTGCCATCGTCGATATTAAGTTTAGGAATGGGAGGGAGAGGATTAGGGTAAGTATTATAGTTAGGGTTAGGTTAAAAGTTAAACCCAAAGGACAAAATGGCACATGGACCAAGGGACGCAATGGCAAAAATCTTCAACATTAAAGCCATATTATAACATTTCTGTAAAAATAGATTAGTATTTATTTTCCATAAAATGTTAGCTTTTACTGTCAGATATGTCCCTTTTAATTTTGAGCCGAACAAGTGAGGTAAAGCATAGAAAATTGGAATTTACTACTAGCGCCCATGCATGTTACTCCCGCGGTTGTAATACGGTACGATCGGGGTGTGTGCGTATGTGTATCCCGCACGCCGTGTACGTACTGTGCATACGTGTTCGACCAATATTTCCATCGTAATAATAAAACGCCGGTTCCATCGTTTTATTCAAAATCTCGGATTTTGACAAAACTACAGCACCTAAAGTCTTGATTTTTGCAGAGTATCTTTATTGACTAAAGTACATTACAATCGTGTAAAAACCAGAATTTAAATTTTTTTTGAGGGCGTTCTCCTCAGTAAATGTTATAATATGGCTTTAATTTAAGGTGATATAAACTATTAAATTTTAAGTTTGTAAATAGTTATACAGGCAAAATTGATAAATATGCAAAACCACATTTCACAAAAAGCTAGAATCTTTCACCTCTGGTATCATATGTTTTGAAGTGGTATAATCTTTCCTCACGGATGAACCATCAGATGTGTGCAAAACTGTATTCTATGCATGTACAACTCTCGGTGTGGTTCGAGGTGAACGGAACCGATCTGGATCTTAAGATTATTCGCCATAGAAGTGACGTAATTAATCGGATTAACTACCATAGCAATAGATGAATACAATTTTGAATATATCGTCCTGCACTAAAACGTTAACTCGGTACCTATGCATTGAACTATAAATGTCAAAGAACAGGGATAAAGACCTGTATCGTAATTCTATAGAATATGCATATTATGCTGTTCACTCGCACCTGTTAGAGTGCAATATGCTTGTAGTGCAGGGCGACCTATTCAATTGCTATGGTAGTTAATCGGATTATTACGTCACTTCT
Organism: Amphiura filiformis; assembly: GCF_039555335.1. NCBI lineage: Eukaryota > Metazoa > Echinodermata > Ophiuroidea > Amphilepidida > Amphiuridae > Amphiura > Amphiura filiformis. The sequence continues at coordinate 50,728,241 of NC_092628.1, read as the reverse complement.
ATGGCGAATAGGCTAATGTAAACTATGTTTAATGTAATCCTGTTATCATATATAAATTTAATAACTTAAGAGATCTGGAATGAGCGTTTTGAGCGTTTCGACAGTATTTTTTGTGGGACATGAGAGCACACCAGACATATCGAATTGCATTCTGAATACAAAGAATGTCTTTCTGGTATCAAATAATTTTCATTTTTTGAAATTCACGATATGATACAAATTTTATGACAAATTTTTGATATAATTTATAACAGTAAATAAGTAAATTTTATGAATCTAATGACATATTCTTAAAGTGTATGTAGCTGGGAGGAAAAGCCGACGATCAATTGAAAATTTTGACCTTTCATATTGAAGTTATGGATTTTTCCCCCAAACGACCTAATTTTTTGGTGTTTTGGGAAAAAATCCATATCTTCAATACGAAAGGTCTAAATTTTCAATTGATCGTCGGCTTTTCATCCCACCTACATACACTTTAAGTATAAATCGTCAGATATTTTAAGTTTACTTTGAGTACTGTTTAATATCAAAAATATCAATTTTTAATCATTTGCCATAAAATGTGTATTACATTGCAAATTTCAAAAAATCAAAATTATTTGATATCAGAAGGACATTCTTCGTATTCAGAATGCAAATCGATATGTCTGATGTGCTCTAATGTCCAAAAATAAATATTGTCCAAACGTTCATACCCAATCCCTAAACGTTTGACTTTTTGTGCTCTTCCCCTTTTCCTAAGGCATATAAAATTGCTATATTGTTTTTTGAAATTATATTTCAATACACAAGATGACAAATGATAATCATCCTAATCAACCAATCAATTCATCATGAACAAGCTTTAGGGCACCCTACTCAACGATGCAGAAAAACACCAACTTATCGGAGTTTTATATCCCCTTTGTATGTTGATCCAAGACATACTTTAGTTTAAGTTGAAATTACTATTATACTCAAGGGGAAACACGCACTACATATTTTCTTTCAATCATATCAATGTAAACACTGCGGAATGGAATAATGAGACCTAGTAAATAAGAACCAATGTTTTTGCGATCAATGTTTTGTAATGCAATGTAATGTTATTAAGATGTATACAGACCTGTTACATACGAATTAAAATTCGTATGTAACAGGTCTGTATACAAATATATCTCTTAGATATCATCGATGTAAAAATCCTAGACAAGATATGGGTCATCCATAATTATTCGCGTCAATCTAAAAATACTACTGCATGCATCAAATTTACCTACTTTGTTTTTAGAATACGTTATCAAATATCTCTCTTCAATCGAAAGGACAAGGTACTACTGAATGCATAAAATGACTGAAAAAACCCAAATCAAGTTCACCCGCCTTTGTTTTTATATAGGTTATAAAAATAGCAAAACGAATTGGTCGTGTTTATGAATATTTTTTTGGACGAAAATTGAAATTGAGATATCGCACGGTTTCATTATAGTTTTATATTGCATCCAAAGACTCTTATCACATTGACCTTCATTAGAAATTTCACTACAAAAGATAAACTCTCAATTGAAATTCTAGCCTGAGATTGGTTTTAGGTTGACACTTGTGAAGTTCTTGAGACTTTGATTTTGAAATGTATGGCGAGATTTATATCTTTCTGAACGTAAAAAATTGTTAATAAACCAGTAGATCAGATGTGGTCATCCCCGTGGTTATCACAATGATTATTGGAATGATAAGCACTGACAGCTTTGAATGACAAACAAAGGGACAAACAGTCTCCGTAGTTCTCCATCATGAGCAGATGTTGCCTGGATATTGATTCTTCAATTGTTTACCAATTCTTCATGTAATGTCGGCTACCAAGAGTATACATTTCCAGATAGACAAACAAACCGTAGTGTGGAGTACAGTTTATTTCCAGTTGGCTTGCCCAAAGACATTAAAGAATCATTAAAATTAAGATTTGAATTAGTAAAAAAGAATAGCGGATAAGCATTTTATTGTAACCTAATCAACACTAATTTTAAAATTTTAAATGACCTTGAATTGTCGATACTAGCATTTTATATTGTGACACAAGTTGAAAATCATGTTTATTATTTAATAGAGAATTGAGAAGGGATTTCATCCTGAACGTTAGACTAAGTCAGTAATCTTACAAAGTAAATAGTCACCGTTGAGTGGGATCGTAAGAAGATATTCAACATGGCTTTATGCCTTTAGGTTACGGAATTACGGTACGTTCATACTTTATCTTTGAATTCTGCTTCACAAGCCACTTTGCTCACACAGCATTATAAATTGACATCATTGAAAATGCATCACCAACTATTTTTATATTACATAATACAAAAATGCAATAAGATATTATAGGTTCGTTATCCTTATGGTCATTCATTGACTATTTTGAATTTAAATTATAAGTCTTGACCATTTTTGATCACTAGTTTTCATGGAATGCTCAAAATAATTCAATATACCGTCTTTTCAAGAATGAATTCGTTGTAAAATCGTTAATGATATATTGCATGTTATCAACAATTAGAAATGAGTTTAAATTTCCAATCTGTTGTGTAAAGCAAAATACTATCAGTTTTGGCTAGTTATTTAGATTGGGCCATTTATTTAACTTTTATAATTAGAGTTTTAACATATACGCAATGTTTGTCCATTATACTAAACACCAATCGACGTCTTTCATGTATGACTTTGTAATAATTACACTAAGCCAAAAGAGAAACTTATAAGGCCATACCCAGCAAACACAAAAACGTTTTAAAAACGTTTTAAATAAGTTATATTTTGGCTTTTGGTTTAGGTAAAAACGTTTTAATAACATTAAAATGTCGGGTTATATAAAGGTCATGATAACGTTTTAAAACGTTTTGTATGAAAACACACTACAACAATATTATTTTAATGTTTTGAAAAAATGTTATTGTAAACTATTTTTGCAAACATTTTTGCCAAATATTTTGTCAATACTTAAATAACATTATGTTAAAATATTTGAACCCAGCAAACACAGAAATGTTCTTAAAATGTTTTTTCAAAACCTTTTTATAACATTTAAATGTCGGGTTATATAAAGGTCATGGAAACGTTTTTAAAACGTTATTGCAAATATTTTGGGCAAACGTTTTTCGCAAAATATTTTTTCAACCTCAAAATAACATTCTGTTTAGAATGTTTTGTATCAAGTGTTCAAGAATGTTTTTGGAATGTTATTAAAACGTTTTTATACCCTTTATATAACCCGACATTTAAACTTTTTCTGTAAAACATTTTTGTTTGCTGAGCAGTAGATTATCAAAAATGTTTTTTAAGGTTATGAAAACGTTTTATACTCTTAATATACCCTTTATATAACCCGACATTTAAACGTTTTCTGACAACCTTTTATAACGTTTTACGAATGATGTCGAAAACGTTTTGTGTTTGCTGGGTATATCTTAAAATCATGTCCATCAAAATTAACCAAAATTACACACAGGATTGCTTCAATACTATACTCTAAACACATGTCAGTAACCAAGCAGTACTCCAACTGACACAACAGCAAAATGCCCTGATCATATGGTTATCCATATGCATATGATATGGATCCTGGACCACATTCACAGCCCAATAATTGGCACCCAGCACTAGAAATGAATTTCCAATTTTAATATATACCTTTATAAAGAGTTGGGACGGGGAATTTTTGTTCTTATCAGTGGGTCAAAATTGTTTTCTTCTTTGTCTCACTGGTGGGCAAATCTTGATTATTTATTTTTAAAAAGGCACATCTTCATATTTGCGTTTTTATTATTCAACACATGTATCTGTATCTATATCTGTCGTCGTCAGCAGAATCTCCTCATATAGAGGTAACATTGTGGTTTTTTCCTATTTTAGTTGTATTGAAGAAGCAGACAAAATGAATTTCAATCTTCCTAGAGTAACCTTTTACTACTGAATTTATCAGATGTTATTTTGAGTGACAAAAACTTTCTAATTTCAAAACAAACATTATATACAAGATATTCCAACATTATACAAGGCCATTTTATTTCATAATCTCACAGGACTGCCTTTAAAAGCAAACAACAGCACCGTTATCTAATGTGATTTGTTTATTTCGACCTTCTAAAAACCGCAGGGGTATCAATACATTAATGCATTAATTGAATTCAATAGAAATCGTAGAGCAACACTCGGGACACACTATACACAAAAATGTAAGGCATGTAAGGGACATCCACAAAACCACACCCCACACCCACCACACCCGTATCCATGCCGCACAACAATCACACAAGCCACAAATCTGGTTTAATAATGACCAGTGATGCATTGTTGTGGCTACGAATTATTTACAGTTTACACTACAGGTGAATTACATAACAATGCTTTCAGTTTCTATTTTCTGATTGGCTGTTGTAACTTCAAATGTTTCAAGACTCATTGTTTAGCCACAGAAATTGCAAACCCACGTTATGTTGTATTGACGTCAGAATTTATCGTTTTATATCCTTTCGACATGGTACTTTTTTGTATTTTCAACAAATTCATTTATAAGGTATGATATTCAGGAATGTTACATCTTCCTCTCCTGCCTGCCCCCACAACACACCTACAAATCAATATAAGAACAAAAATTATAGTGTTGAAGCTTATTATTTCTCATAAAACAAAATCAATTTATTATTAATCAAAGCCATAATTATCATTTTATGCCTCCTGGAAAGTAGTACACAAGCATCTTTTAAGTCCTCCAAACTGAAACAGTCATATATTCACAAAGAGCTTTGGAACAAAAACGACAGTTTTTATCTAATAACACCACAGCATGCTTATATATTTCGTGGAAGTGTACTTAATGCGAAATTAACTTAAAATGTACTAATTATCTTTATGGGCTTGATGAGCGATATTTTGATGCCTTTGCCTCAGAAAAAGCTATTACTTGTTAGCCATTACTGTGTTTGTATTGCACAATACCTGTTTACTAGAGTCTGGACACGCCGGGGAATCCATAACCTGTGCTTAAAAAGTGACCGAGTCATCACAATTATGATGTACGAAATAACAAATTGACTGAGACTTAAATTATGCATTACCTAACTAAGTTGTGAGTAAGAGAGCCAGCCCATTAGTATTTGTTCTAATAGTCAATTATCTCTAATATGTTATTAATTAAGAATGGGGCCGTTCTTGCTATCAGAACTTAACTTGAGACAACATTATGTAAAGCACTTAGAGTCTACATCCGTTTGTGTTGAAATGTGCATTTAATACTATTTGTGCATACTGCCGAATATGTCAACTGAATATTTAACACTGGGGGTGAATTAGAAGCAGTGCTCTTAAATCACTCTACTCCCTGCAGTAAAATGTAGTACTAACTTCCAACATGTTTGTTATATTGGGATCGTCAACTTGTTTATTCTAAAATAACAAAAATAACGACTCTAAAAACGTGAAAGCTATGATCGTGTAAATAAGTTGTTTACTTGGCTAAAAATAAGGAAATATTTCATCTGTAATTCCCATTGATTTAATTGATATTGAAAACATTTTTAACTGGTAAAACCTCTAAACTTATTCAAAAGTTATAACTTTGCATGGGTAAAACTGTAATTAAACATAATTTTTCACCAGGATCACCGTCGCAAATCTAGACAATCAGAAAAAGTGATCCTGCCCGGGAATCGAACCCTGGACCTCAGGTTTCCAAGACCTGTGCCTTAACCACATGGCCACGGGAGCTTCGTGAATATACTCGAGAGGATATTGAACTACATGTTTTGTTGAATCATATCGATGTAAACACTGTAGCGTGACACAACAAGCAAGAACCTGTAAATAAGAATCAATGTTAAAGAGATGAATTATTAAAATGGCAACCAGTAAAGCGAAAATAACTGTAACTGTTAAAGGTCATATATGAATAGACATACTGTATGTAACAGGTCTGTAATGAAAACAGGTATGTCTTTTGTACCTTTTGACGCTTGTTTTGCAATTATTCATAGATGTAAAGATTCTAGATAAGATAGCGGTGTCATCCAATACCATTCACGTTAGTCTAACAATGATATAGAATGTATGACATGGTTACAAAACTGAACTTGGTTTTGATTTTTTAAATTTTGATAGTTTGATAAGGTATTTAAAAAAGACATTATCAACGATTCACATTTTGTTTATGAATACCGTTCGAACTAAAATTTAAGTTGAGAAATCCAATGGTTTCATACTGGCTTTATATTGCATCAAAAGATGCTTAACCTTAAAACTTCCAACTGAAATTCTAGCCAGGGATTGGTTTTAGGTTAACACTTGTGAAATGCTTGAGACTTATTTTGAAATGTAGGGCGACTTTAATATAATATTGAGGGAATATACAAAATATTCACATAAGTCTGCAGATTGGACACATGTGGTGATCGATGTATGCCACAATAACTATGAGAACAACAACAACAACAACAACAACAACAACAACAACAACAACAACAACAACAACAACAACAACAACAACAACATAAATACCCCACGGGTATGTGAACGCTTCGGATGGCAAACAGACAGACATGAAACAAAATATGAAGAATCGTACCTACCTAGATTACTTAGATAAGAATTTCATAACCAACCCAATGGTAATGACCTTAAATTGGCGATTCTCGCATTTCATCGTGGGAGTATTAAGATTGAAAACCGTATTCGTTTTTTGTAACGAAATGGTCTCTTATATAGGTGAGGATGGGATTAGTACGAACGTTATTTCCACACGTGAAATAAATTGGCATTGTTGACCGGGATCGTAAGAAGATATAATGTCTTCCATCGTGAGTAAAACAGCAATCTAGAAAGCTTGCATGATGCCTATAGGTCACGGAATTACGGGGTTGTCTTCCTCATAATTTGCCTGAATGTTGTTGCCGTTATTGAAGGAAGGTGAATTATCAACTCTGTTTGATATGAATTTAAAAGAATCTAAACTGCAATGAGGCGTAATGAGGCGTCACTATCAACGAAAAACAAAACAAAGCCGGGCATACTTATCAATACCGAATGTTACATATATTTCAGGTTCTTGTAATTTAAGCTATAAGTCTTGACCATTTTACATTTTCATGGATTTCCTAAATTTCCGACCAAAATAAATTATATCAGTAATTTGCATGCAGTGCCTCTTATCAGCCTGCCTTTCTCTTTTCATTCAAGATTTTGGTTGTAAACTCGTTAATTATAAACTCCTCAACAAAAGTTTGGAAAGTTTTTTCAAGCATCTATATCTCAGGTTATTTGTAACATGTTCATATCATGTTGCATATCAATGGATAGCTACATTATACCCATTTACAATGATATCACATTTGAAACAATCACTATTTTTTATGGCTGAGTACACGTCTTGTGAATGTAGTAGGGTCTCAAACAGAATGTGCCAAATTGACCATTATTCTGTGCTCAAACAACACTAGTAACTAACCTCAATAGCGGTTGGAAAAACCATACGCACCCAGAACAGCCATCACACATTGCTGTGGGATGGCATTCAATTCTTCAACCAGGATTCGTCGAAGGACATTCAATGTGGTTGCATTGGCTACTCTGGTACGCACAACACGACCAAGCTGGTCCATAAGCGTTCCATCGGGTTGAGGTCTGGGCTGATGGCAGCCCATTTCATTCTCTCTACTCCCATATTCTGTAGGTAGCCGTTGACTATCCTGGCTTTGTGGGGCGATCTTGTCATCTGGGAGGATTGCATTGGGTCCCAGATTGTAAAGATATGGAATTGCAGCTTGGTGAACAGAATAATGGTCAATTTGGCGCATTCTGTTTGAGACAACACTACATGCACCAGACGTGTATTCAGCTGTGGAAAAAAGTGATTGTTTCAAATGTGGTGTCTTTGTAAAGGGGAGTAATGTAGTTATCCATTGATATGCAACATTATGAACATTCTTGATTAAGTTCATCAGGACTGAAGTATTCCATTAATCAAATATTTCTTCTATACAAGTTCAATTGAAACACTTACTGTATGGGATGTTTCAAGAGCTAAGGTCTGCTCTTTTCATCAGCCAGTTGATGCATTGATCTGCTTGAGTTGTTGCTAGTTGACACTAACTTCCTGTTGGTATTGATTGAAGTACCACACCCCGGGTACCACACTCATCTCCAGAGATCAATACATCATACAGGTGGCTTAATTTGAATGTGCCATCAACTCAAACTCAAACATCAACCCAAACTATGAACAGAGTGCAGAAGGGGGGGTTCTGAGGGGGATGCACCCCAGATCTGAGAAACTTTGCAAAATGAAAACACAATTGAAGCCATTTATTGGACCATTTTGGTGTTATTATTGTGTACAAATTTAGTTTAAAAATGCCCATAATTGGTGAAATTAAAGTCCAAATGGACAAGTTGACAAGTTCTGACTATTATTAATCATATAAATTATTGTGTTGGGTGTGAAAAGCAGAAACAAAAAGGGGCAAACGTATTGGAAAATATAGGCAAAAATTACATATTCATGAGATTTTTCAGTCATATTAGGTCATAAACTACATTAATTATTGATAACAAAAATAAGATACAAAGAAAATATATTATTAGTTAAGTCAAAAACTTCAATTTGGTGACCACTCTCTGGCTAGTAAGGTTTGACGATTGAATTCTATGGACCATTTAGAAAAAAAAATAGCACACGGAAAAACAGTGGCATGATCGACGGGAATTATATAAATAAACATTATTTTTCATCAGGTTCGCCGTCGCAAATAATAAAGGAGACAAGAAGAAAAGTGAACCAGAGGACCTAAAATCGTGTACAACGACACTTTTTTTGGATAAGTCGACCACAAGGATTTCAAATTTGACATTACTTTGACATTACGGCCTCATTTTTACCCAGAAATCCAGGCCGCCGGCGCCATCTTGAAAAAATAAGTTTTGAACCAGAGTACCTAAAATCGTGTACAAAGACACTTTTTCCGGTAAGTCGACCCCAAGAAATCCGAATCTGACATTAATTTGACGTTATAACATAATTTTTGCCCAGAAATCCAAGATGGCCCCCATTTGGTATTTCTATACAAATTTCTATACAAATACTCAGTAAAGTTGCCGAAGCAATATCACGCTGAGAAATAACATGGCACTGGATGAAAAACAAATACTACACTACAAAACTACAATCTTAAATTACCTTACTCTACACCCTTAGATCTACAAGTGCATTTTTGAAACCATTGATATTTTGATTTTATATCGCAGTCTAAACCCAGATAAGGCATCTAAACCCCAGATAATGCGCCGTAACCCCAGATAAGGGACGTAGACCCCCATAAAGCAGTCCAAACCCCAAATAAGGCGCCTTAACCCAGGGGCGTAACCAGACCTTACCTTGGGGGGGGGGGGGGCAAGATTGAAAAATTTCCCAATTTCTGATCCGAAGTTGCAGTATTTATGTGCGGGCGGCTTGCCGCGAAGCGTTTAACGGGTGGGGTCCAAGGACCCGGCTTAGAGCCCCTGGTGGGGTCCAGTGGCAAAGCCCCGGCGGGGGTCAAGGGGGCGGAGCCCTCTGAAGCTCATGGTTTTTGGCATATTAGAAGCTAAAAAGTCAGTGTTTCAGAGTACAAATTTCACAAAGAAAGTAGTATGCCCTATAGATCTTCTTCCCTCTTTCTTTCCCTTTCTCTTCCCCCTTTCTCTTCTCCTTCCTTTTTCTTCCCTCTTTTCTTTCTTCTCTCCCTTTTCTTCTTCCCTCTTTTTTCTCTTCTTTCCCTTTCTCTTCCCTCTTTTCTCTCCTTCTCCCTTTTCCTCCTTCCCAATTTTTGCTCTTCTTCCCAGTTTTTTTGTGCCCGGGGGGGGGGCAGCTTGCCCCCCCGGCCACCCCACTGGTTACGCCACTGCCTTAACCCTAAATGAGGAACATAAACCCCAGATAAGGTATCTAAACCCCACATAAGGTGCCTTAACTCTAGATAAGGGTCGTTAACCCCAGATAAGGGTCGTAAACTTCAGATAAGGCATCTAAACCCAAGATAAGGCGCCTTAACAACAGATAAGAGACGTAAACTCAGATATGGCAGTCTAAACCCCAGATAAGGCGCCGTAACCCCAGATAAGGGACGTACACCTCAGATAAAGCAGTCCCAACCCCAAATAAGGTGCCTTAACCCTAAATAAGGAACATAAACCTAAGATAAGAGAAGTAAACCCCAGACGGCGCCTAGTTAAGGGATGTAAACCCAAGATAAGGCAGTTTAACCCCAGATAAGGCGGAAATGACACACTTATGCTTCTGCTCTCATTCAAAAATCACATTTACGCTCTACCAAATAGGGGCCATCTTGGATTTCTGGGCAAAAATTATGTTATAACGTCAAATTAATGTCAGATTCGGATTTCTTGGGGTCGACTTACCGGAAAAGTGTCTTTGTACACGATTTTAGGTACTCTGGTTCAAAACTTATTTTTTCAAGATGGCGCAGGCGGTCACCATCTTGGATTTCTGGGTAAAAATGAGGTCGTAATGTCAAAGTAATGTCAAATTTGAAATCCTTGTGGTCGACTTATCCAAAAAGTGTCTTTGTACACGATTTTAGGTCCTCTGGTTCAAAACTAAATTTTTCAAGATGGTGCCGGCCACCATCTTGGATTTCTGGGTGAAAATGATGCCGTAATGTCAAACTAATGTCAGAATCGGAATCCTTGTACTCGACATATCCGAAAAAGTGTCTTTGTGCATGATTATAGGTGCTCTGGTTCAAAAATTAAATTTTCAAAATGATGGCGGCGGCCATTTTGGATTTTGGCCTCTAGCGAAAAATGCCGGGATTTTCGCGAGGGACATGGGGCTATTTTTTTCTAAATGGTCCATAGAAGTCGAATCAATCGTCAAACCTTACTAGCCAGAGAGTGGTCACCACATTGAAGATTTTGACCTAACTATATTGATTATATTATGAAAACGCATGACCGATGCTTCAAGCCAAAGACATATGGCCAGCGTGCTTTGCCGTACTCTATTAATCTGCTTAAAACATGCTCAGAGCATTTTCTAGCCTCCAGCATATGTCTCTCATATCCACCTTAAACAAGTTTCATCTTTGTGTACCTATTATTCAACCAATGTGGTATTTTTGTTATGGGTTAAACTTAAAAAGCAGATTAAATGAATTTCCATATTTTACTAGTATTCTTTTACCACTGAATTTTTCATTTGAAGCCGTAGGTGTTTTGTGGTATGATAAAAAGTTCAAACCAAACACATTTATTCTAAATGACAAAAACACCATTACGTCTGATAATTCAACGTCATTTTATTTCATAATTTATAAATATCAGAACTGCTTTTCAAAGCAAACAACAGCATCATTAACTCATGTGATTTACGGCAATGGTTAACAAGCAAGTATATTTGAGGTATCAAGACATAAATATTATCAATGTTGCGTGGCTCTACCCTCTGCATAGAATACATCTAAATTTGTTTTAATGAAGACTCTCACAAACCTCGCAGACCCCAACGCCACACAACACCCACATACCCATCCCACACATCCGGTAAAAATCGAGTGTTTGTACTATTTTGGCCAATATTATATTTGGCTTAATTCTTCTTTTGTGGACTTTCAAATGTTTATTACTTATTAGTTATTGCAAATGTACTAACTAACTTTATGGGAATGATGATAGGTTTTTGAAAGCCTTTACTCCATAAACTGTCATAATAATAATTGTATCGTATTATGTAATACCTTTTGACTGGAATCCATAATCAACCTGTGCTTTAAGGTTAGCAACTATTTTAAACTGTTAAGATTTGGTAGTTCACAGCATCTTGCGAATGGTAGTAAGCTTTGGCAAAAATTGCATTGATCATTTAAATACTGCACCAAATAAGTATCCTTACACTTGGAAATATAATCATAATTTGAAAACTGAACCATATTGGAGTAAATTTTTTTTTTATGGATCTAATCGTGCACATTATGACACCATTCACATTGAATCAAACGTGACCTCAAGAAGTAAAGTTACAAGCAATTAAATAGACGAAGGTCCAGTTTTAAAAGTGACAAACTGGCCTATACAAGGCGCAAAAAGATTCCAACAAGCGCAACAAAGAGACAGCACAATGAAACTTTATTTAAAGCCGTTTTTATTTCAGTTCTTACTTCTCTGTACTTTGAATAACTTTCAGTTTATTTGTCAGCTCTTTTGTTTCAGTTTTCTTTTGTTCCTTCTGTTTTAAATTAAAGGCACGCACAAATTAGCCATTCACCACTCTAAAACCAGATGTCTAGTCCGTGGAGTTTTGGATAGGCCAGCTTGTCACTTTTAAAACTGGACCTTCGTCTAATCAACTGCTTGTAACTTTGCTTCTTGAAGTCACATTGGATTCAATGGGGTGTCATAATGCATCTATTAAAAAAACAAATTTACCCCAATATGGTTCAGTTTTGATATTGTGATTATTTTTCCAAGTGTAAGGATACTTTTTTGGCGCAGGATAGAAGCATTCACATATCACAGATATACTTTTTGTACTTCCTGTGGTTCTTCAGTTATGTTTTCCTTTTTTGGAACATTGTTACATTAACCCTTCGTTATATTTTGTTACATTTTGTTAAATTATACTTTAATACTCAAGATGACAAAATACAATCAACCATGTTCATTCTGGTTACGCATACGGGCACTATATTCAACGATGCATAGAAAGCACAGCAACGTAGCGGTGCTTCAAATCCCCTTAGCATGTTGATCCTAGGCATACTTTACTTCAGGTTACAAGTATTATTGTACTTGAGGGGGTTACTTGAACTACATGTGTGGTTTCAATCATATCAATGTAAACACGGTGGAATGGCATAACAAGACCTTAAATTAGATTTAATGTTAAAGTGATCAATTATTCAAATTGTAATGTAGTAAAGCGAATAATAACTCTTTCGATTACAGGTCATAAATAGATATACTGTATGTAAAATGTCTGTATAAAAACATTTCTTCTCTTGTACTAGTCTACGAGTTTTATTGTAAACATCTCAAAAAAATAAATAACTCCCTTAAATAATGGCCATTATTCAAAAACGGGCTACTGTATTACAAATCTGTAAAATGCGATGGAGGCAGAACTTAATTCTGCGCATCCTGACACCTCATTTGATACGATAGCCCAGAAAACAATAAAACACCGGTCAATTTAATGTAGTGAGGTCCAAATTTGAAAGTAACACTTACAACAATACAAAAACACTCAAATATCATTACACAGATTTCCTTCCATCACACTGAATACAAATCAATAGAATTTACTGCAACTTTCAAATCTTGGGTTACATTGATTTAAATGCACGCTGTGACGTCAATATTTAGTCAATTGCTACAATGGCCATTATTTAAGGGGGAGGGGTAGTTACCTTTTTTTGAGATGTTTATATTAACGATGTAAAGATTCTAGAGAAGATACCGGTGTCATCTAGAATCATCCCAGTTAGTCTAAAAATACTACTGAATGCATAAAATAGTGACACAAGCATATTAAATGCACTTACTTTGTTTTTGTAATACGTTATCAAATAATTCCCGTCAACCTAAAAATACTTCTAAATAAGATGAAAAAAAAACCTCCGAAAATCAAGTCACCTGCTATTGTTTCTAAAGCAAATTGTTCTTGTTTATGAATATTTTTTCGGACTAAAGTTGAAAACCTCATGGTCTCTTATTGGTTTTGTATTGCTTCAAAAGACGCTTATCACGTTGACCTTCATTAGAAATTACACTACAAAAATAAACTCCCAATTGAAATTCTCTCTTTATTTATCTCCAAATGTCCTTTTTAACCTACATTTTGGATGTTGTTGCCATATTAAACAATATTCAACATTTTATTTTCTTGGTTGTGTGTACTTCTTGAATCTTTTTATATCTATCCAAAGTTCCCCTGCTGGTCAGCGCCGCCGCGCAGCACCCCGATTGTGGAACAATATGCCAAAGACAATCCGCAGTGCTTCATCAGTTTAGTGTGCGTAAACTGACGTTTTTAAAATGTATTTTTGAAATCGGGTTCCTGTACTGGTTGCTTAATATAGTGTTTGTTGAAACTGTTCATAATATTTGCGTTCGTATACTGTTTAATTTGTCGGGCTATGTATCTTAATCACTTATTGTTTTTATCTTTGCGAAACTGTGTATTTCGATTTATTATGTACAGCGCTTTGAAACTGTCTTTATAGCGCTTTATAAATGCATTTTATTATTACTTTTTATTATTATTTGTTTTTAGATAAATAAACAGATACATGAGACAAAGTTTTTGACCGGTCTTTAACAGTCACCGTAGCTCTCAATCATCATCGGATATTAACTGTGTGTTGACTGGTTAATTATCTACTAATTCATTTATGTAATATAAAAGTAAACATTTCCAGATAGCCAAACTGTCGAGTTCGGTTTTATTCAGTTTGGAGTGCTCATTGAAATTAAATGGAGTCGGTAGACTTGTTTACATTTCATTGTAAATGAATCAATGTTAAATGACCTTATTGTCAAACTTAGCTTGCATTTTATCTTGGGAAAAGATTGAGTTCATCACGAACGTTACGTCTATATAATTATGCCGAAAGCAGCCGGTCATCCTTCTAAGTCAATAGGCATTGGTGAGTGCAATAAGATACATATGTGACGTGTCATGTCAAAAGGAGACACTTTTGGGCAGGTTATCAATTTTGAGGTTTTTACATAGCTTAAATAAAGAGATATTTTGCTCCACAATGCCGTTTTCCCCAATGAAATCGGACATTCCTAAGCGAAGATATTGAGTTCGTAAGTTGTGGTATTATAAAATTGGAAATTGAGATATCGGCCTATAAAAATACTATTGACAATGTTGAGAGTAGGATTTACCTTGAAAATGTCTCAAAAATACAAGATGCCAGTTATATTCCGGTCTGAAACTATCAGACAATATTTATAACATTAATAACATCACAAATTCGCAACAAACCCAAATTGTGAAAAAATCACCCCCGGACAGATTTTTGGCTATTTCTCCATTTATGATCCTGCCCAAAAGTGTCTCCTTTTGACATGATACGTCACATATTGTAATGCTTTGTGAGTGAACATAACAATTCAACAGGCGTGTTGCCTTTAGGTTTACGGAATTACGATGTGGTCTTTTTATCATTTCCTGAATTTCTGCTTCAATAAGCCGCTTTGCTCATACGTCACTATAACCCGTCGGCTCTTCTAATATTCATTTAAGGTGAGTCTGAGCATTCAGGTTATATTTGTCCAGTTTTGGTTATTTGTCTTAAATAATATAGTTCCTATTGTACAGTCCTCTTTGAGTTCAATCACCCTGTTTACCTTTTTCTATTCTCTATCAATAATTAGAACTTTAATATTCCAGCAAAATACAATCATTAGTTAGTGGAATCAACTAAATGACAAAAGACGAAAAGTATTCTCCATCAAACTATACTTAAAAAATAAGGTTACTCACGCCAATATTAATAGTACATTAACAACAATGAATAACAATAAAATTAATACTCTTATTATAATATAGAAATTAATGTTAAATAAAAAGAAAAGTTGACATTTTAAATATCGGTATATGTATTGCAGTGTCTGATGTATAGACGAATCCAATTTCACGAACTCATAAACCTCCATTATGGTAGCCATAGCGGAGTCCCACCCACCTGAAATGTGAAATGATTTAGCCTCGGCGGGGATTTTAGACCGCATTCCATCACCCGTGTTACACGTAGACAAAAGAATGATAAAAGTGTACAACATAATTCGTCTATTATTATTATGGCAAATTGTATAATCTCTTTAAGGTTAGTAACTCTAATTATTTTCAACTGTTGCGATTTGGTGTTATTCACAGCACCCTGCGAATGGTAGTGAGCTTTGGCATTGATCATTTCATAGCGAACGTGTAGAATGATCCAAATATCACAGATATCATTTTATAGGTCATGTGGTTCTTGAGTTTGTGGTAAAGAGGGCTGAAACCACATCACCTTTGTAAAACGACTCATTAACATTAACAATAAAACAAGTTTTCAAAGTATATGATTTTTAGGTTGAACTTCTGGCAAAACATTAAGGTGTTATTTTTCAATAATATATTGATTTAGACAATGAAAATTGATCTTTTTGGCTGCCTCGACCAACAATACTTAGTCAACCCTTAACATGCTTAACGGTGTTTGGTATGGTCCATATCCTCTAAGCAACGCTTATAGGTTTCATATGGCATGACACCTTACAACTGTCCTTCATGGGTCAGTGTCCCTTGAAAGGGATCCGGTTATGCCCGGATGAATGAATATGAATACTTCGTTAGTGGCTCGCAGTTATCTATTCGAACATCAGTAATCAACACCTCTTTTTATCTTCATAACCTTGTAAGCGATAATCTCTGTATAAGGATTAATAATTTGTGATTGACGAGACTGAACTAGAGGAAAATTCAACGTTCAATATGTGCAAAAGACAGTGCTTTTAGTCCATGCTTTTAGTTTCTGTTTTCTGGTTTCCTATTGAAAGACCCATTGATTAACCCGTGAAAGTGTGAAACCCTCTTTTTAGTGGAAGTGAGAAATGGAGAAGTCTTGACTGATTCATTTCCGTTTGTTTAAGGCAGATGCTTTCTTTAGATGGTTAGATGCAACCGAATACAGTAACAGATATCAATACGTGGTATAACTGAGATGCTCAATTTGGACAAATTGTTTTAATGGGTTTACTTACTGAAAACATAAAACGACACAGATTCCAATGAATTAGGTTGACAATCTTCACAGTTAACGATAGCTAATGTGATGTTTTACTTTCGGGAAAGCTGGTAGTTCTTATTTACAAATGCATGTTTCCATCATTATATTAAAAGATAAACATAATCGATAAATGTGGTGTTTATCTATAGCTGGGGTCTGAAAGTTTATTGAAAACCCATTTAACAATACGCATATATTGCATAAAATGAATACTATAAGAAATATATGCTTATATAACCACCAAATAAAAAATTAACAACTTGCCAAATATATCGAGAATCTTACTTCCGCCAAGGGACAGAACACTAGAATGTCTCAAGGTCAGGCACTATTTAAACTCACAAAATAATCCTATTTATAAGAGAGTTGAATTACTTAGTATTCAACACCATGTAGCTTTTTCCTATTTTCATTGAATTGTTTTGGCTGGCTGACAAAATGAATTCCCATCTCTATAGTAACCTTTTACTATAGAATTTACCATTTAAAGCAGTAGGTGTTTTATTGCATGAAAAAAATATATTTATTCTAAATTACAAAACACCATTACGTCTGATGATGCAACGCCTTTTGATTTCATAATCCAATAGAACTGCAAACAACAACATTATTAACTTGGGAAATACCACTGGGCATTAATTACTAACTCTTCCAGTACCACCCCTCAGATCTTCACAAATAGTATGATGATGTATGTATGAAGTATGTATGATGATTTGTGTGTCTGCTTTCCATGCCTCGTTTGACTCACACAACGACGTCATAATCTCCGCGGAAACTCGAAATAGCAGGTTTTCTATTTCGTTAATTTTATGCTAACATTTTTCAAAACACTGTCATTGGTTTTTTTTGTGTGTTTTTGTTTTTATTTTGGATTAAAATAGACGGAAATGATTATAGGGAGTTCTAAACCCATGCCATCAATATGATTTTCATTAGAGCACAAGTACAAGTAGAAGCCTTTGGTCAGTTTCTTTATCATTATGTTGCAACTGGGGGATAACCAATAGGGGGATACCAATATTTATCCTTAATTCAAATTCAATATTCCAGCGAAATAATATCAGTAGTTAGTAGGATCCACTAAATAACAAAAGACGAAAATTATCCAACAGAATTAAGCCTACCCTCCATCATACTTGTATAACTAAATTCCTCATAAAAATTTGGAAAGATTATTCGTGACATGAGCATATCGTGTTGCATATCAATGGACAGCTAATTTATTCCTCTTTACAATACCACTATTTGGGGTCTCAAACAGAATATGCCAATTTAACATACATTGCATCCAAAGAATGAGTATACGAAATACATGCTTATATATCAACCAAACTTATAATTAAAATTAACAACTTGCCAGATATTTCGAGAATCTTATTTCCACCAAGAGGGACAAAACGCTAGAATGTCTCAAGGTCAGGCACTATTCTAACTCACAGAATAATCCTATTTATAAGAGAGCTAAATTACTTAGTATTCAACACCATGTAGCCTTTTCCCATTTTCATTGAATTGTTTTGGTTTAATGTAAAAGCTGACAAAATGAATTTCCATCTTCCTAGAGTAACCTTTACTACACGATTCAGCATTTGAAGCAGTAGGTATCTTATGGCATGACAAAAAGATATTAATTCTAAACAACAAAACACCTCTACGTCTGATGATGAAACGCCTTTGTATTTCATAATCACACAAAACTGTTTTTAAAAGCAAACAACAACATTATTAATAACTCAATGGTTGAAAAATACCATTGGGCATTAATTGTTACCATTATGGTGCGTAAACCAACCCTGGAGATATAAAACAAACAAACTATTGTGAATGACACGTACACCAACAAATACTCCTCAAGTACACACACCCCTCCCACATCCATACACCCAACACACACAATCCGGTTAAACTTGAACGTTTGGGTTAATTGTTTGACAGACTTTGTCCATCGTGAGCTTCAAAGTCGCTAGTACTGCCATTGATGTCTTTTTATAAACATAAAAAACATGAATAGTGTTGAAACTAATTATTGTATATATATATATGAGCAAAAATTTACTACGAAGGAAAATTATTGTGATTCATTTTACTTCTGCCTTACAACTAGTTTCGGGAATTTAGTACACATCATTCAAGGTTTAAAAACAAAAGCATTTTTATAGACAGCCCAAGGATAATGATTACAATATTTGAACAATTTCTCAAAACTATTATAAAGTTACCAAGAAGCTCCAAGAGCTTTTGGAACCAAAATGACAATTTGAAATTATTAACTCTGTCATTCCCTAATAAAAAAACCCCATGCAATCTTATAAATTTTGTGGAAATGTAGTTAATGCAAAATTAACTCATATAAACTAATTGGCTTCATGGGATCAATGAGAGCTTTTTTGATGCCTTTACGCCATAAACAGTCATTATCGTGATTATATATTATAATATCTTTTGACTGGAGTCTTGTCACCGGAATCCATAATCAACCTGTGCCCTAATGACTGACTCATCACAATAATGATGTACGAAATAAGAAATTTACAGTGACTTAAAGTACTGTCATTTTATGTATTACCTGACTTATTTTTGAGTAGATAAGCCAGCCCATTATTTAGTTATTTCGTTATTTTTATAGTCATATACCTGCAATATATTAAAGGATGGAGCCATTGTGGCTATAAGACTTAAACTTGAGATAACATGTAAAGCACTTAAAGTATACATCAGTTGGTGTTTGTGCATTATATGAAGAGCTTATTTCCAAACCGTGTTAAGTCCACAAGATTTACTTTGAAGAAAATCAGGAATTTTCTTTATGGCAATGAAAAAAAGTTCGATTTCTATCAAATTACAGTGAAGTGAAGGTGACATATATACAGGGTGTATCAAAATGATTGGTACCCATCAGCTTTGTCATGTAATGAATCGCATGTGTCTTCCAAATTCAACATTGAATCCTCTTGAAGCTACTACAATTGATAGTCTTATGACCTTTCATTACATAAATCTACAAATCAGGTAGATGTTATGCTGCATTTTGATATGGCGGTCTTGTTAATACTCAATGGATATTGATGGGTACCAATCATTTTGATACACTCTGTAGGACCATAAAAACATGTTAAGTTAAAATCTAGTGACTTTTGATTTTTTTTAATGAATTAATTTGTTTTCAAAATAGCATGGACTTAACACGTTTTGACACAAAACGCAATTTCTGGCATGGACTTAACACATTTTGACACAAAACATAGTATCTGTAACACAGAACTAACCATATTTTTGAGGCCGCATTCATTATACAATTATGTTACTAATTTTGCATACAGTACTACCGTATTATGTAGATGTTGTAACTGAAATTTAAAGCACTTTATTTAAGCCGAACACGGATTAAATGTAGCTCTGTTGTGGCAATAGTAAATTCAAAGATTAAATGCGTGTGATGTACGTGCGCGTGCGTGCGTAAAACAGGAAGTGTGCAACCTCATAATAAACATCTAAAAAAAAAGTAACTACCCCCCTTTAATAATGGCCATTATTGAAAAAGGGGCTATTGTATTACAAATCTGTAAAACGCGTTGGAGGCAGAATTTATTTCTGCGCATTTTGACACCTCATTTGATACGATAGCACAGAAAACAATAAAACACCGGTCAATTTAATGTAGTGATGTCCAGATTTAAAAGTTGTACTTACATACAATACAAAAAGATATCATTACACAGATTTCCTTCCATTACACTAAATATAAAATCAATACAATTTACTGCAACTTTCAAATCTTGGGTTACATTGTACGCTGTGACGTCAATATTTAGTCAATTGCTACAAAATGTGCAGAAATAAATTCTGCTTCCAACGCATCTTATAGATTTGTAATACAATTGCCTGTTTTTGAATAATGGTCATTATTTAAGGGAGGTTAGCTACTTTTTTTGAGATGTTTATTTGACGTCGACAACGCGTTTTCGGTGTCAATCATTTTATATGGACCTGCATTTGTATCATGTTAAATAAGCACTGCAATGTTTGATGGTCAATGGCGTAAATAAAAAATGGTTCAAGGTGACCATTGAAAACATTTTATGCAAACCCCAAGTTCTGAAATTTTGTTTAGATTCATGACTCGACGACACGATTGGCGATATCACCGGAGGCGATTTCGTGCGTAAATAAATGTATAATTTAGAAAGACATTATTATTACGATCTAGCAAGACCGGAGGCCGAAAACACCTTTTACCCAAGTACGTTCACACATACATAATTAACACACAGTTCTATTCAAAACAAATGAATTATTTTTTTCTGCAGTGCAATGTCATCGGGCAATGCTATTCCAATAAAACACGAATACAGATTAGTAACGTTCCAATAATAATATTTGAACTACAATCTAGGCAACTGGACTTGCGTTTTTAAGTGGGAAATTTTCAAGTTCGATCCTGAACACACCATCAGCCCTATGATGCGTTTAGGATCGAACTTGAAAATTTCCCACTTAAAAACGCAAGTCCAGTTGCCTAGATTGTAGTTCAAATATTATTATTGTTTAGAACCTGGATGAATGTTAATCTTCACAAACGTTCTTAAGGGTGGTCTTAGCCCTGGAATTATGGAAACTTTCGGGCTTCATAACTGCTAAATTATTAGTCTAAAGAATATAAAAGTATACATTTTTAGACTGGAAATGACTTGCTGAATTCATCTGTGAGGTCCAATTTGGAGAAAATCCAAAAAAACACAGGTTTTTTGGCCCAAATTTTTAATTATCAATTTTTAAAAACTAGATAAAAATATCTAGGGACCGTTTTTTTAATTTTTTTTAATTTTGCAAATCTATATGCACACCAACAAATGTGTTCAAGAATATGCTAACTAAATATAAGTATGAAGACTTTAAGTGCAAACAGTGTTTCAATATCAACCGACTCAAAAATGTGTGTACTAGCTTTGACTTGAAATTTATTTTCGTTTCGAAAACTATAGCAAGGAAATTTTATAAATGATTTCATTTGTACAAAACCAAAATGTAACTCACTATTGACGGTTTCGCCTATCATGGTCGGTAGGCATCATCCGAATGATGGTTGCAGATCCTTACTTCCGGTTGGACGTATCCCGGCCGACGAGGGTGTTTTATCAGCCAGGAGAGGATCGTACACGTGACTAAGGATGTGGGTCCCCTCGTCTCTGTTCATGACGTTCAGGCCTCTTCTCCTGATCCAAATGGATTCTTTGATTCCGCCCCAGGCTTCTTGTATTTGCATCGCACTCTTTGCACAAGATCTTAGCATTGTCTCAGTTGATGACATGGTTTTGCTGGACCGCATGGTCCGCAATGGCGGACTTAGACTGCTCACTCGCTAATTGCTTGCGAGCTTGTTAACCTTTCTAAGAAGGAACTTACGAAGCCGCTGGAGAGTGTACTAGGGAAATGTCTCAATGTTTGAGGTTTTCAACTCAGTTTTCAAATCTGAGCGTTTCCATAGTTGGGTACCGCCAAAGAAGAGCACCATTTATGGCAGAGTTTTAAGAAATGTTGACCCATTTTCGGTACCAAGGCGTAGAACATTGCGTTGTCAGAAAAGCCCTGTAATAAGACTCCTAGTTTTTAGCTTTTTAATTATTTTACAAACATTATTAATTTATAAACATTATTATGTGCAATATATTTTCTTATCGAGAAAGTACAAATTTAACAAAGTTCTCACGACTTACATTATGGAGGTTGGTGGCCTGCGACCAGCATCCACTGGTCTTCAATGCCGACTGATGTTTTGGTTGGTAGCGGGAAATTGGGTCATCTGACCGGAAGTAGCAACTGATGTTGACCTCCGACGGTCAGATGAATGGATATTTTCTGTTTTTCTCATTTAATTTGATCTTAATATGATATGTAATTCATTTATGAAAGTATGTATGTGTGTGCCGAGAAGGAGATTGAGTATGTAGTCACTGGTACATAGGTAGGGAAAGCGTTTGAGTCAGTGGTGTATAAAGTCAGTGGGTGTGATCTTGAGGTAGTGATAGTTTATGAGAAGTGGGGTGCATTGGTGTGTGTTGTGATTTACATCCCAGCAAACACAAATCGTTTTCGACATCATTCGCAAAAGTTAGAAAAGATTGCCAGAAAACGTTTAAATGTTGGGTTATATAAAGGACATATAAAGGGTATAAAACGTTTTCATAATATTGAAAAACATCTGTAAGATAACTTATTACAATATTCTAACATAACGCTATTTAAGTGTTGACAAAATATTTGGCAAAAATGTTTGCAAAAAATATATTTAAAATAACATTTTGAATAATAATAATAATAACAAATATAATGTGTGGATGTTTTAACTATGTAATTTGCTCTTTTCTTCATGATTATGTATTTGAACATTTATACTTACATGTTTTTTAACATGTGTACTTTTGTAAAATTGTTGCATTCCAGGTTTTATACTGCTATGAGAATTGTGTAGTAGACCTTTAATGATATGAATGAAATGAAATGAAATGAAAGCTACAATATGAAGCTCATGAGACTTCAGTTTTATCCGTTTCCGACGTACCAAATCTGTATTCACTGTAATTAACACATCTTTACAAAAAAAAAAAATCACACTTTAACCAACTTTTATTTTAACTTTAACTTTTATTTTGAAGCCAAGATTTAAGAGTATAATCATGGGTAATTTCAATATCCTGGCACGTAAGATAACCGATATGTGGTGGTGGAGGTAGAACGTTTTGAATTACCCTTGTGATGTGCCCTGAGTAATTTAATTTAATTATTTAACTTTGTTTACAAGCTGAAAGTATTCCATGAGATGGGAAACCCCCTTGTACTTGCAAGAGTTGGCGTGGAAAGTCATTTCGGGATTTCCCCCAAATTATTGTAAACAAAGTCAGATCTTTGCAACTTGGAAATCCCCAGTTCAGTGTATTGCACCATCAAGAAAACCCGCAGGAAGTGATGTAATGTGAAACGTTAATGTGTATAATTAATCTTGGGAAATCCCAAGCTTGCATTATCTGTGAAGATGTGAATGAAGTGATGGTTTATTAATAGATGATGGGTTTTGCATGAGTACTGGTACTGGTATTTGTTTGGACTTTACAGAATGTCATGGGAGATTGTAAAACTCCACATGTGTGTGTTGGTCTTTCGTGCTTCAAAAAAGGAAGTACATTTTAACAGCAACGAAGGAGATTTCGAGTACACAAATGTGCTCTTCCTCATCAAAGGATTAAAGTTCTTCTGTCGAATTGCTGGAGTTTGCTGAGTTTATGAAAACCACACATCTGTCAAAAACAGCGGAGCAGTGTTAAAAGAGCCTGTTCCCTGGAGAAAGAGTGATTAGTGAAAGAAACACCATTTTTGGAGAAAGCGCAAGGAGATTAATATTTTTGGAGAAAGAAGCGCAAGGAGATATATTTTTGGAGAAAGCAGCGGAAGAAGATAAGTGACTGGAGAAAGCAGCATGATTTTCGTGTGAGGATTTCATACGCAAGGATATTAAACGCAAGTGTACAATGAGTTTCGCTGATTTTCGCAGGACAAGTGAATAAGGATATATACATCAGTCGTCCAGAACATTACAAGAACTCTAGGATCACCGCTGGTTAAGTACTGATAGAATAAAACTGTGATTGTGTGATTTTATTGTGTATGCAATTGTTGTTATACGTACCAATCATATTTAACTTTCAATTAAAGACTTTGTTAGCTTAATCACTGTTTGATTGTATTTGTGTTGTGCATTCGTGTGAGTTCGGGTAAATTTGATTTTGGCCTTGAGTCAGTACGACTCGTAACACCATGGTACCTCAAATGTGGGATATGCGAATGTTTATTTTGTGATGAATATGATATTACTATAATATTTATTGTATGACTCTAATTATATCCAAAAAATAGGGAGGATGCAATAGCTGCTGTGCCACCTTTTGAAATGGTGTAATGTGCTTTCAAGTTAAAACAATAGCCTTTTTACCAGTTAAAGCAATTTCATTATTCAAGTAACAATTGGTACAAAGGAAATATTAATGGGACTAATGGTGTGATCCCGAACTATGCCGCATCAAAAGCAGAAAAATTGACAGTGGGTGTAATGTGGTAAAATAAGCTTGCTCAGAGGGACATTTGCAAATCTATATTCAAACCAACAAATGTGTTGTGTTCAAGGTTCGAGAATATGCTAACAAAATATAGGTATGAAGACTTTAACTGCAAACAGTGTTCCAATATCAACCGACTTAAAAATAGCTTTTACTTGAAAGTTGCCATAGTCGAATATTGATACATAAAAATATCTTATTATTAATTAAAGTGTTCAATAGTAAAATGTATATATAATTTTATAAGTTTATATAATTATTGACAGTAAAAGTAATGTAGTAATTACGTCTATGTTAATGAATGCAACATAACTTGCATAATTATAATGGCTCACTTCAATACTGAGCAATTCTGATTTTAGAATCTCGCGAAACCTACTTGGGAAGCTAACAAACAGAGGTGACGATGACTGAAGAGATCAGATGTGAAAATCTATCAATTGCACACAAATCAGAGTTGTATGTTTAAATGTAATAGCCAGAGTATGCAAAATGAGCAAGTTGGCTACGGAGAAGTCTGGTATAGGATGACAAAAGTAACCATTTGTTTTTTACTATAGACCTACCCCGGAGTAAACGTGCTAAAAGTCGACCTAACTGGTAATGAATCCAAGAGTACAGTCGTGTTTGAAACAAATAATAAATAATAGGTCTTTTTAACATACACTGTGTAGAATTCCAAGTTTAAAACCCAAGATTCATTTTGATGGTTTAGAATTTGATTTAATTACTCTAATTTGGATTATTAAACTTAAAAATTGTATTTAATTGTTTCAATGAGTTAATTGTGATTGGCCTTTCTGCTCTCTTTGAATTTGTACTCTTAAACAGTATGCAGAAAAACAGTACTATAACATTACTTGTATTGTTTTTTTACCTTATCTCCCTCGCTCTCTCAAAAAACTAAAGAAATTAACAGATTCCACCTGTTTACAATCGCGCTGATATCTTGATAAAGATATAAACATCTCAAAAAAAGTAACTAACCCCCCTTAAATAATGCCCATTATTCAAAAAGGGGTTATTGTATTACAAATCTGTAAAATGCGTTGGAAGCAGAATTTATTTCTGCGCATTTTGACACCTCATTTGATACGATAGCCCAGAAAACAATAAACCACCGGTCAATTTAATGTAGTGAGGTCCAGATTTGAAAGTTGCACTTACATACAAATTTTTACAATACAAAAACACTCATATATCATTACACAGATTTCCTTCCATTACATTGAATGCAAAATCAATAGAATTTACTGCAACTTTCAAATCTTGGGCTATATTGATTTAAATGTACGTCAATATTTAGTCAATTGCTACAAATGAGGTGTCAAAATGTGCAGAAATAAATTCTGCTTCCAACGCATTTTACAGATTTGTAATACAATCACCCGTTTTTGAATAATGGTCAATATTTAAGGGGGGTCAGTTACTTTTTTTGAGATGTTTATCTAAAGATGGTGTTTATTGTACGATATCAAAATATCTCCCGAACAAACATTTCAGAAAAGAGCAAAAGCAGAACAGGTAGTTGCGGGAAAATTGTTAAATAATTGCTATTAATTGATTATCATTATTATAATACTTC
Source organism: Amphiura filiformis (assembly GCF_039555335.1). Lineage (NCBI taxonomy): Eukaryota > Metazoa > Echinodermata > Ophiuroidea > Amphilepidida > Amphiuridae > Amphiura > Amphiura filiformis. The sequence continues at coordinate 50,701,752 of NC_092628.1, read as the reverse complement.
TTTGCAGGTTAATATTATTACTAAAACATTTCTGTTGCAATTATTTATATTCAAACCAGATAAAGTAAAGATATTAGAAAAACAAATTAGTTAATGAGTTATATTCTTTCAAGTGTCTTTGAGTCCAAGTCATCTGGTAACAGATAGTCATTAGAGAATGAATTTGGAGAAAACCTTCTGATAATTACAAACACTTGCTGAGCAGCAAGACCTTCCCTCTAAGCTTTTAATCCGATAAGCTGATTATCTATTTGTTTTCATGAATTGGAAGACATTCTTTGATGTATTACTGAGCTCAATCATCTGAAATTACTGGAGCGTGAGCCACCCAGGCTGGTGGCTCAGCATAGTATTTTATTAACAGAAGGTTTTCTCCAAATTCGTTTCCTAATGGAGTCCAAGTCATCTAGTAACAGATAGTATGATCATCGTATGATCATCAATAGTAATTAAGTCGCAAGGTTAATCCATTATCGATGTATGATATCCTTTCCATTTACACGAATACCCTAACATTGATTATAACTAGTCAACATTTCAAGCATAGGTAATCGCTTCCACACGATTAATTTTGTATACCGAGCATCGCAGCAAACGCAAAAATGTTCTTAAAACGTTTATTTATATTTTGAAAGATTCAACACAATTTTGCTAAAACGCATTTTATTAGCTGTCTGATGGCAATAAAAACCTACCGTCATTATAGGACATGCTAACTGAATATTGATTACTGTTACGTTTTTGTAAACTTTTTAATAACTCGCGTATTTGTATGTTACAAGTTTGCACGATGAAGCAAACTGTTGTAAGCATGTAGATGACAACTCTGATGGCAATAAACAACAGCCTACCAGCATCAACGAAAGCAAAACAGAATATTAACAATAAAATGTCAAGCTTATGTGGACACTTTATTTCAAGTATTTGTACAGTCAAGGGAAGAGGCTTACGCATCATTGAAACACGGAAACATTCAAACATTACAAAATAAGCGCACGTGATCAAATTAATGATGCTTAATCGTTATTCTTAATATATCAAAATACAAGGGAAAGAAGAATTACGCATCGCATACTAGCACATTTAAACATGAATTTACAAATGGAAAAAATGACATGACATGATATACCAGAGTAAAAACTCCGGACATACCTGCATGTGCGAGGTCTGGGGTTCAAGTCCCCGCACAGGCAGGTATGTCCGGAGTTTTTACTCTGGTATATTTGCCTATGCATGTCATGTTTCCATTTGTAAATTCATATTTAAATGTGCTAGTATGCGATGCGTAATTCTTCTTTCCCCTGTATTTTGTATGTGTGTTTTTGTAGTTTACGTTTACATTTTGCATGATTAAGCGCCATGTTGTTAGCATGTAAACGGCAACTTGTATTTACTTTCTGATGGCAATTAACAACTACCAGTTTCTGTGATCATTTTAATGACTTTCTGTACAGTGTATTTCAATTTTGCTTTGGCATGATTACAGCAATATTATAAAATTTCCATAAACATAGATTTGTATTTCTTTTCCACAAAATGCTAGATTTTATTGTCAGATATGCCCCCTTTAATTGTGAGCCATAATATACCCCGGGGTAAGGCAAAGGAAATAGCAATTTAATTCCAACACCGATGTCGCCAATGCGTGTCACTCCGTTGATCGTGACTGAGATCGATCCTGTTGATGTGTTATTATACCATGTACGTATTATAATACGTAAAGTCGGGCAAGTCGTTTTATTAACTAGAGCGGTTACCGCACCATAGCTGAACCATGTGGCTTCGGCACTATATTGTGGTATAGACTGTCACACGGGGGTCACACCTTCTTGGCATTTTGAGATAGAGACCCAAAATAGGAATATTTACCAGAGTCTTATGAGGAGTAGCACCCCGGTGGGGGAAATTATTTTTTATTATATTCTGTACTTTTTATCTTCTTCATTTGATACCCACTCGGTCATATCTTCTTGAAATTTCAAGATATCAAAAGGACCCACAATATGAATATTGACCCAGGTCTAACGAGGAATGTCACCCCCGGTAGGAAAATTACTTTTATTCTATTCTTTACTTTTTTCTCTTTCGTTTTGACACCACTCGGGGTGTCATATCTTCTTGAGATTTCGAGATATGGAAAAGGATCGAAAATAAGAATATTGACCCGGGTCTTATGAGGAGTGTCACCCCCGGTGGGGAAATTAATTTTAATACATTATTTGCTCCTTTCTCTTTCATTTGATACCACTCCGGGGATCATACATTCTTGGCATTTGGAGATATGAAAAGGACCCAAAATATAAATATTGACCCAGGTCATATGAGGAGTGTGACCCCGGTGAGAAAATTATTGTTATTATATTCTTTACTTTGTTCTCTTTCATTTGACACCACTCGGGGGTACATACCTTCTTGGCATTTTGAGATATGAAAATTACCCATATGAATATTGACTCAAGGCTTATTATGAGTGCAACCCCGGGTGGGAAAATATTTTTATTATATTCTTTACTTCTTCCTCTTTCATTTGACACCACGTGGGGGTTCATACCTTCGTGGCATAAGTAAGTAAGTAAGTAAGTAAGTAAGTAAGTAAGTAAGTAAGTAAGTAAGTAAGTAAGCAAGCAAGCAAGCAAGTAAGTAAGTAAGTAAGTAAGATATACTAATGTAGGCTGATACCATTTCATGGTTCAGCAAAAATATCGGAGTTTGTCACAAATACAGCACCTAAAACCAATATATTTGCAGGATATTCGAAAAAGAAAAAAAAAGAAGATATTTGTAGGATATGTTAGTTAATAACTTAAATTGCAATCATGTAAACGTGAGGCGTTATCCTCAGCACATACAGGGTGTCCCAGAAAAAATTACCGAGTGAATAAAATTGAACGCAAGTCGAGAAGTAGACATCAGAATCAAAAAATTCAAAATGTAGCGCATCGCCTATTTTGTTGTGCATCAAATACGAAAATTTTATTTGATTCGTTTGACTGGTTCCGGAGAAATCAACGATTGCATAATGCGTGCATCAATGCAGTTCATTCCAAGTTTGATCAACAGGCGTTTTTTCATACTCGCTCACCGCTTCCTAAAGTTTGTGTATCTCATTAAATTTAGTCTACATTATCTATTAAAATCCGACGGTGTTATGTCATTCATGCTTTCACTGAAGATGAATAACAGTTTGTCCAAGAAAACTTAGATTTCAGCAATTAGAAGTTCTCCAACTTTAAATCTTTAGGTTGTGTAAATATACTTTACAAAGAACATTTGAGTCAAGAATGACAATGATCAAGTGCTTACAGCTTTACGTGTGATTTTTGACACCACGCAACATTAATGTTGAAAGTTTTAGAAGATTTTAACTTTGCATTATAATTTCTTGGAAATATTCCGAAAACATTAATGTGTGTGAGAAATTTATAAGCCAGCTGGAATTCTTTATGTAGTAATTCTTTATGCAACATGTATATTAACATTAAGATATTTACAAATACCGGGCATTATCTAACATGCAAGCTTTCATTTTCAATATAAATTTGAACAAAACCTTATTGAATGTTGTGCAAGAAACATGTTGTTTAAAAAGAACAAAAAGGATTTCACAGAACAAAATATGAAGCCCACTGACAGTTTAACCACTAGTGCGCATTGTGTTGAATGATCTTTCTTTCAAACTTGGAATGAAGTGAATTGACACATGCGTTATGTAATCGCCCATTTCTTCGCGATTAGTCAACCGATTCCAATACAATTGGCATATAAGATGCAGAATAAGATGGGCTACACGCTGATGTTTAGACTTTTGGATTCTGATGTCTATTGTTTGACTTACGACCAAATTTATTTGCCCGGTAATTTTTTCTGGGACACCCTGTATGTTACAATATGGTGTAAACTGCTGTTAGCATGCAGATGACAACTTGTATTTACTTTCTGGTAGCAATAAACAATTACCTACCAGCATAAGCATTCATGCTCTGACCGATTATTAATTTCATCAATAACTTTTTAACGTTGCTTTTAACTTGGATGAAATTTTCTGCAGAGCACTTTAAGGGGTGGGGTTTGAACGTTTGGACAATATTTATTGTGGGACATTAGAGCCCATCAGACATATCGAATTGCATTCTGAATACGAAGAATGTCATTCTGATATCAAATAATTTAGATTTTTTGAAATTCGCAATGTAATACACATTTTATGGCAAATCATTAAAAATTGATATTTTTGATATTTAACAGTACTCGAAGTAAACTTTATAAATCTGATGATTTATACTTGAAGTGTATGTAGGTGGGATGAAAACCCGACGATCAATTGAAAATTTTGACCTTTTGTATTGAAGATATGGATTTTTTCCCCAAAAACAAAAAAAATAAGGTCTTTTGGGAAAAAATCCATATCTTCAATATGAAAGGTCAAAATTTTCAATTGATCGTCGGCTTTTCCTCCCAGCTACATACACTTTAAGAATATACCATTAGATTTATAAAATTTACTTCGAGGACTGTTATATATCATAAATGTGAAAAATATCGTATTCCGAATGCAATTCGATATGTCTGATGTGCTCTCATGTCACACAAAAAATACTGTCGAAACGCTCAAAACGTTCATTCCAGATCCCTTAACATGTAAGAACATTTGCAATATTTATAACCTAATTCTTAGGTCAGCTTTACCTTAATTCAAGTAGATCCTGCAATAACTGTTACAACAAAATATTATTTTGCAATATACAGGCAATTCAGCCCCAGGGTAAGTCAACCATCACACTCAAGAAATCAACTATCACACTTCGAGATGATAGCAACAGCGTCATAAGAAAATATAGCAGGTCAGTCAAGACGACATTCTATCTGTTACACAAAGGCTATCGATCGACAGTAATATACTTTTAATAGGAACAGCTAAGATACAGAAAACGCCATGTTTTGTCCTGAAAGGGCTAATACAGTTGGCCGTATTATGTGCTGATCGGTCCACAAATGTCTCGATTAACAAATATTTATCAGAAACAGTGGTCGCAACAAATTTGGAGTATTTTTCTGCACAAAAATCATTATATACTGATTTGCTCTCTGTAGAATTTGTTTTGCTTTCATTTTTCATCTTTTCTTTTTCAGAACATTATACATGGCAACCCAACATTCAGTAACTTCACACGAATCATTTTGTGAAAATCCATAGACACCAGTATATTGTTTTCCTATTCATTTATGTGGAGTCGATGCTTATATGTGTACTATGCTGTACACATTGTGTTTAATGGCTGCGCCTGTCTCTCAAGTAGTATTTATAAATACGGTATTTATAATTACCATACCCATTATAGATGTGCAATCATCACTGCAATGCCTTACCAGCAACAAACTATCCTATTTGCACGTCAATTGACCACCTTAAAGCAACTATATAAACAGCTAAAATGCGGTGATCTGCCCACAGATACCTGGATCAATACGTATCAATCAAAAGTATATGACAATAGTTTATCGAACGAAAAAAGGTTTTATTCGATGAACTAAGTTTATCGCCGAAAAACTAATTTTACTATTGAGAAACTGTTTTTCACCTAGTAAACGTTGTGTTACCTCAAAAATGTTGTTTTTAGTGGAAAGACTAACCTTTAACTCTCGTCCTACTGAACCTCGTTTGTAACACAAATTACGAAGAGGCAGATGTACAGCAGAGTATGATCTTCTGTGGGACACCAAATTGGACCTTGGAATTTCGTGATCCACAGCCTCATTCCCCACTTTTCTCAAAAGTTGAGATTTTTATACCTCTGGCTACATAATGTTTATTTCTTGCAGATTAATTCGTTTGGCAAAAATATCGTCATATTTGAATTTCGTTCTGGTATACCAGAACGAAATTACAACAGTGGTCTATGTAGCAGTGTAATACACATAATCATGCATACCTCGGAAACGCAAAATCGGAATCAACTGAAATTTTGGGAATAAGCTTTTTTCGTGGATATCTACTGAAGAATGTCATAAAAGGAGAATGCTAGGATCACGAAATCCTCCTTTAACATAGCCTATATGTAATGTTCTTAATTTAAAATGTGGATACCTCCTGTAGTATGTCTGCTATGTTATCACTCTCTCTCCATCTCAAGGTGTAAAGTCAGAGGATGTTTAAAGACATTCCCATAACCCAATGGGGTTTATGACCTTGTATGTCTGGCTTTTGTACACGTATGGCACAGTTGCCCAGCAAACACAAAAACGTTTTAAAAACATTTTAAATAAGTTATATTTTGGCTTTTGGTTTAGGTAAAAACGTTTTGATAATATTAAAATGTCGGGTTATATAAAGGTCATGAAAACGTTTTAAAATGTTTTGTATGAAAATACACAACAACAATATTTTTAATGTTTTAAAAAAATGTTATTGTAAACTATTTTTGCAAACATTTTTGCCAAATATTGTGTCAATACTTAAATAACATTATGTTAAAATATTTGAACCCAGCAAAGACAGAAATGTTCTTAAAATGCTTTTTTCAAAACCTTTTAATAACATTTAAATGTCGGGTTATATAAAGGTCATGAAAACGTTTTTAAAACGTTATTGAAAATATTTTGGGCAAACACTTTTCCCAAAATATTTTTTCAACCCCAAAATAACATTCTGTTTAGAATGTTTTGTATCAAGTTTTCAAGAATGTTTTTGAAATGTTATTAAAACGTTTTTATACCCTTTATATAACCCGATATTTACACGTTTTCTGTAAAACATTTTTGTTTGCTGAGCAGTAGATTATCAAAAAATGTTTTTAAGGTTATGAAAACGTTTTATACTCTTAATATACCCTTTATATAACCCGACATTTAAACGTTTTCTGACAACCTTTTATAACCTTTTGCGAATGATGTCGAAAACGTTTTGTGTTTGCTGGGTGACCACACCACACCTTGCATTGTGATTGTGTGCAAATATCTGGTGTTTTCATCTTTTTATGTAACATTCAAAACATCGAGACTTATGAATCAAATTAACGCAATGGGACAATATGAATGTTTCCTGTAAGAAAGTCAAATATAAGTTATAAGTCCCAACTATTAGCTCGTTGGCTGCAGTTTTAAAATTACAATTTTGTGTGTGTGGCAATGGGGACTTTGCCTTTAAAATTAGGTTATATATATTATATTTCCCAATCATAGTGCATTGTAGGAATGCCTTTAAGCCTCCTCTGGTGTAAAGTTATCATCACGTCACCATGTAGCAAGCATACATCCTGCAATTAGTCACTGCGACTGTTGTGTGTGGTAATGCTAGTTCAGTGAATTTTTCATTGGTATCCTAAATCCGGTACTGATTGAAATGTCACACAGAGTCACATTATGTATCCGGCAATAACATACATCATACATTGCTAACTGTTTTCCAAATCAAGTCGCTAATGATGATAGATTTCTATTCACCCATAAACTGGATCGTACGTAACGGAGCAAGAAGTAAAGCTTTACCCCATTGGCCGATATACATTGTTCGTCACTGGCGATTTACTTTAACGCTTTTAAGAATTTGGTACGTGGTATGGTCTGATTTGAGGATTAGTAGTGGCTTATCATACTTCATGATATTATTTAAGTAAAAGAATTAGACAGATGTGGTAAGAGCACCAGGATATGCCCGAAGTAATAGATCGCATAATATGTTATGTATACATTCTGAATTATGGATTTTTCTGAAGCCAGCTAAGCACTGATTTTAATAAAAGGATTATACACTGAATACAATAAATTTTGTCAAAAATTTCAAACGCTTATTTCAGGGCCTAAAATGTCTACCAGGCTTGCAAAACTGAAGTAAATGTTCAATGATATACCTAACTTTGTGAAAACATGGGTTTTACCAAATTAAAGTTCATAGTTGACTGTAATAATAAAAATGTTTCAAAAGTGACAGAGGGAGTGTAGCTCAAGAAAAGAATACCCTGGGATATCCCTGGAATCCCACCAGGCACCCCAAATTTATACCTTATTGAACTGAACTGTTGATAAAAAAAAGATTAAAATTCTTCACATATTAGTTTACCCCAATGGTGATACCAGCTTTTGAAATCTTATGTAATAGTAACTATCAAAATCCATACATCTGTATCAGGGGTGGTCATTATGGCCATACCTGATGAAGATTTGTATTGTTTGAATTGAATGACCACAGGAAGGATTAGATTCACCATGGTTGAAAAGAAATGTATATAAATTGGGGTCACAACATTGGATAGTGGCCAGTTCAAAACTACACCTTGTGCAAGGTACTGAATAGCCAAGTACCATAATATTTTGGCTGTTCCAGCAACTGCCTTGCCCCAAATGTAACAGTTTTCACAAAATGCAATTTTCTGGAAAGCGGGTTAACATTTTTACAATTTTCTTTAGCATTTATTTTAAGGACATTACTCACACTATGATCAAATATTTTTGGCACAATCAGGGAAAATTAACATGGCTTTTTTGTGTTTTAAAGAAAATGGCTCATAAATCCCATTGACTTTGTGTACAAAAGTTCATTGACCGGTAGCACCCCCTAAACTTTTTTGAATTTTTTCATATTTTGCAGGTATGATTTTATTATCAAAATGAACAAAATGAGGGGGTGTCCCGTTGAAAAATACCAATTTCATTTTTTGTGAATCACCCTAATAATCATGATAGTTCAAAACAAGTTTATTTTAAAGTACAGTATGAATCGAGTAAACACAAATAGAATACAGATAATTAAGGATCGTATTACATCAGGTTATGACAATATAAGGTGTATCAAAATTAAGTATACAGTTGGAAAAATACCACTAGCTTAAGGCACCCCCGGGAAGGCACCAGGTCTAATGTGGTCCTATAGCAACATCGGTGCCCTGTTAGGTACCGATGACTCTTTCTACAGTATTATACCCCGGTGGTGTAGTAATTGTATCAAGCATAATAATTAACATTATATCACTCATACAAAAATTCTAGACAGTTCATTGGTTGATCACCATTTATCATTTTTACCATCAGCCTCTCCGTGTGATAGTTTTTACCATCATGTGCTTTGCCGTAGTGCGCCTGCACCAAGCCGTGCGCTGACTCTAAGACTCGCCGATTTAGTTATGGGGTGGACTCCAAAATGTGAAGTATATCACGGCAAAACATGGTGTTATGTTGAAAAAAAATGTATTTCCTACCTTAAATAATATTTTAGTAATAGAATTTATGTACGAGTGATATAAAACAAATATTAACTGTCTTAAATTCGTGTAATGGTCGAAATATAATCACTCGGTGAAAGATGTATTGTTCCATTCCACTCGCCGTTCCGGCTCGTGGAATGGAACAATCCATCTTTCAGCTCGTGATTGTATTTCGACCATCACACTCATAGACAGTTAATATTTGCATATTTGCACAGTGTTACCATTATTCATTAAGATAAAAAACGAAAGTTCGGGGTATGATAGAAAGAGCCATCGGTACCATCGGGCACCGATAGCCCTATAGGACCAAATTAGATGTTGTACCTAAAAATATGAGGTATTTGGCCAACATACATTGATAGCTGGATCAACATCTTTTCTTCCACAACTGTAAAATCACTGGCGTGTGACCATTTTAATGGCCACTGCATCCTTATTAAAATAAGGATGCAGTGGCTTTTTTTGTGAGCCGAGTAAAAATGCAGTTGCGCGAAGCTAATGAAAATCAAAGCAACATGAAAATCACTTGTTTAACCACTTTCATTACCATGATTACAGTAATGAACAGTCTTAATCTTCCACATGGCCACCTGAACATGGCTACCATTCCTGTGTATGCATTTGACAATCCCGGATAATATGATTTTAAAAGGGCATTTCGTGATCCACAGCTTCATCTCCCCACTTTTCTCAAAAAAAGTTGAGATTTTTTATACCACTGGAAACCTCAGGCTACATAATGTTTATGTATACCAAAAATTTCCTGCAGATTAATTCGTTTAGCAAAAATATCGTCAAATTTGAATTTGAATTGGTATACCAGAACGAAATTACAACAGTGGCCTATGGAGCAGTGCAACACACATAATCATGCATAACTCGTAAACGCAAAATCGGAATCAACTGACATTTTGGGAATAATGTTTTTTCGTGGATATCTACTGAAAAATATCATAAAAAGAGGATGCTAGGATCACGAAATCCTCCTTTAATTGCAAAAATTATTGCTGTATCGCCGGAAAAATATTTGAATCGGCTCATAACACTTGAAGATATGCTATGTAAAAGAAATGTACCCGTTTCTCACTCTGTTCACGGAGGAGGTTTGGCTACTTCAAATATTGAAAAGGAGTACACGTACCATGCATGAATATCAAGCATTCATCAATGAGAGCTTTATAAAATAAAAACTTTATTTAGGGAATGTGCTTTACCCGTGGACTTATGGCTATGGGTTTTGTTAAATGTCATTAATTTGTAGGCAAAATGGATGTGGGATGGGACTTCCCAGCAAACACAAAAAATTTTTCAAAACGTTTTAAACGTATTATATTTGGGGTTTTGGTTCAGACGTAAGTGTACAAACTACATTTTGCAAACTCTCTCTTTTTTTTAAGAACATTAAATGTCGGGTTATATAAAGGTCATGGAAACGTTTCAAAACATTTTGCACGAAAACACACTACAACAATATTTTTTAAATGTTTTCAAAATGTTATTGTAAAATATTTTTTGCAAACATTTTTGACAAATATTTTGTGAACACTTCAATACAATTATGTTAGAGAATATTTGCAGTAATTTATCAACACATGTTTTTGAATGTTATGAAAACGTTTTATACCCTTTATGTACCATTTATATAACCCGACATTTAAATGTTTTCTGGCAACCTTTTCTAACCTTTTGCGAATGATGTCGAAAACGTTTTGTGTTTGCTGGGTTCTTTGGCATTACCTGCAATTACTTATTTTTTCTTTGTTATTTATGACTTACTGTTTTATTATGTTTCTTACTTTGTTGTTTCTTGCTTTCATTTTATAGTTCATAGTTCATCATTAAAACATACAAAATAGAAAATAACAAAAGATAGTAAGATGGAGGAGGTACAACGAAAGGCAATAAGCCTGCAAAATGTTGACCCCCTATGCTGCTCTGTCCTGTACCTGGTTGCCTCCTTGACGAATAGAGGGTTCAGCGCTGGTCCTTATTGCATCAATTGTGCACCGGATACTTGCGAATGTGGCAATAATACGGTTGCGAAAATCCAATTATGTTAAATGTAACATTTAAATGTGTTCTTAAGGGGGTACTACACCCCTGGCCAATTCTGTGCCTATTTGTGCATTTTTCGCATTGCGTGACAAGTAAGATATGTATATTATAGGGGCAAGGACTACAATTACTGCACTGAAAATTCAACAACTCAAGTTATTGATTTATTTGATCAAATATTGGTTTCCCCTCATTTTGACTGTAACTCCACAACTGTTGTCTGTGCTGAAATAAAATTTCCAGTGCAGTAGTTGTAGTCCTTGCCCCTATAATATACATATCTTACTTGTCACCAATGCGCTATAATTTTGGAGAAAAATGCAAAAATAGGCACAAAATTGTTAATATATATCCATGTCCTAACCGTGTGCTACATTTTAATTTTAAACGTGGCCAAACTCATAATATCTTCAAAAGATGAGCCGATTGAAATAATTGTTTTGGTTTATTATACGATTAAAGGTTTCTTTACAACCATATTTGATCAACTTTTCAGAAATATGAGAAAAAGAGGGCGCAATGAGGGTCCGTTTCTTTTTTTTTTTTTTTTGGGGGTCACACCCTGTACGTAAAGCCCGACATCCACACACAAGCCTTTAATATATAGGTTATTGTAAAGCACCCACAGTTACTTATACATATTATGCATTACTCGTTCTTACAAGTATACCAACAGCACAAAACTATTATTATACCTCTACTTTGTCATTTGACGAAAGGTATAGCAAATACTTATTATTAAAAACAATTCTTAGTTAATGTGTGCTTACCAGCGGAACGGAACGTCAACGAACAAAATGAACAAACACCCATGCATCCTCCCCCTGCACACATTAACACAAACCCATCTCTGCCTTCAATACTCATAAATGACACATGACTTTAACCATTTTCCGATATATTTCTGAAATTGTGCAACGATGCGTATAATGATTTGTAATCTCGAAAGAATAAATGATACGTGTATAAAATACTTCACAGGACAACGTATGAGTATAACATGATCCAATTGAATACGCGGTATTAGTTCTAGGTAAACTTGCTTAATTATTGACAGAGGTGCCTGTCACCTGTTTATCATAGTTTATCATGTGTAAATGGGAAACGGTATTTTTCCTCATAAGCTGGAAAGCTTGGTGTCGCCAGATATATATAATATCGTTCATAAAAAAAATACATTTATATTTTGGATACAATCTACTGACCGGAAATGAAATGGACAGCGGTGTGTTTGCTCGACTTTCGGCTGCCTTAAGGCCAACTAACCACTGGGACACAGTAAATTACAAATCTTATGGTGGAAAAAGATAGTTGCTAAGCAACCTTCTGGATACAATAATGTCCCCAACACTTTACCGTAACTAAGAATGGACCTGTGAACCGTGCGTGAATGAAGAATCGAAGTGCTATCATTTATCCAGGGATTACAATTTCTTTCTCAATCTAGGTTCCATCGAGAGTAGGGGATCACAACAAATATATATAATTTAAATCCATATTTCCTTTGTTGTGCAGCATTTCTTTGCTTTAAAATAAACAGAAAAATTACACATTTGGCCATTCAGTGATCCCATCGCAAGTGTGAAAAAATTAAAATCGTTTATAAATTGCTTAAAAGTGAAGAACAAGTCATTTAAATTGTTATTTGGTATTTTTGAAATGATAAATTTGGCCAAAAATGAAGAAATCAGCAGTACTGACGAAATTGAAGCCCCATTCAAATACATGTAGCTAATTTAGATACTGTCAGTATCTAAATTACAGATTCGTGTAAAATGTCTTATTTTGTCTTAAATACACGGCTTTCGTCCAGATGAGCAAATCACTGAATGGACCTTTCTGCTAATCAGTACTGCATTGAATAATTGCTACTATATAATTACTGTTCAACTAATTTTACCGCATCGACATGCAATAAAAATTACACCAGATTTATGTAATAGCGTAATTTGTGTAATCATTTGTGATAAATACATCGCATACATGCACATGTATTTGCTGGTGAATCTCGACCTGACAAACAACGGAAGCGTATATAAGACAGATGTGTGCAGAGACTAAATATTCTGATATTGTGGTTCTAGTATGTCTACTGAAAGCTTTTATTTGACTATTTTGTTATACTTTTTTTTATTTTTGAGTTCGTTTTCATTATCAGCGGTCGTTAAAAAATTAGAGTAAAAAAACAAAACCAAGAAAACAACACATGCATACACACAAACTTGGGTCGGCCGGTCGGGAAAAGTTTTTAAAAACTTTTTTATTTTTAAACTCGGGTGGTAAATTACGGTCGGTCACTGGAGGACAAGCAAACAATCTCTTTTTTTTGGCCTTATTTTGTGTTAAAGTGTTAAACACAGACTAATTGGTTACAATCAAGTGAGCGGTTTTTGACTACCTTTTATCATCTTCACTGAGGAATAGTCATTTATGAAATTTCCGGTCACATAAAAGTTGCGTTTTCTATATTAGTCTTTTTATGCATCACCTTTTGTCTGCGACATCTTTTACTTAAGTAAAATAATCAAAAGAAATGTTTCTGCTATAATGTTAAAATAACTTTGATGTTCATGACATGTTTTACACATTCCGAACATAGTTTATAGTTTACTGATATAGCCATTTATGGAATGTCCATGCATAAATAAAAGCTGCGCTTTTCTAAATTGGCTTGTGTACGCATTAACATGCGTTTAACACGTCTTCCATTCCAATTAACTTTATTGATAAAAACAACAGTAACCTCAATGATATAATTTGGTTCATCTGAAGTTCGGTAGTGACGTAGAGTTAAACGCCCTCCGAGAAGGTGATATCTTTCTGAAAAACGCTTTCACTTGGAATGTAGATACCTATTGTTGACCTTACTTTCCGTGATTTTAATATATTAGTACTTTCATCAATGTCTTTTGCACGACTTAAAGGTGGCATGGGGAAATTCCGATATTTTTAACAGCATTATTTTTAAACCAAAGAACAAACCACATTACCCAGCAAACATAAAACGTTTTCGACATTATTCGCAAAAGGTTATAAAAAGTTGTCAGAAAACGTTTAAATGTCTGGTTATATAAAGGTTATATTAAGGGTATAAAACGTTTTCATACCATTAAAAACATTTTCTGATAATCTACTGCCCAGCACATACAAAATGTTTTACAGAAAACGTTTAAATATCGGGTTATATAAAGGGTATAAAAACGTTTTAATAACATTCCAAAAACATTTTTGAAAACTTGATACAAAACATTCTATACAGAATGTTATTTTGGGGTTGAAAATATATTTTGCGAAAAACGTTTTGTAAAAAACATTTTAAGAACATTTCTGTGTTTGTTGAGTGCAAATGTTGCAAAAGTGTTGGCAAAATATTTGGCAAAAATGTGTGCAAAAAAGTTTACAATAACGTTTTAAAAATATTGATGTAGTGTGTTTTCATACAAAACGTTTTAAAACATTTTAATGACCTTTATATAACCCGACATTTTAATCTTATTAAAACGTTTTTACCAAAACGAAAAGCCAAAATAAAACTTATTTAAAACGTTTTTGTGTTTGCTGGGTAGTTTCCAACTTATACCTAAATGGAATCAGCCAAATTTATTGTGTTTGTAGCCAGTGCGATTCCATGGACAGAAATCCTCCTGGCTGGTATTAGTAATATTATTTCAGCATTTTGGGCAAAAAACGACAAAACTAAAATGAACGAAATTGTAAATTATGGCTTTAACCTCAGTCCAAACAGGTTTGAACTTGAAGTGCCAACTGCCGAGCAGCACTCATTTTCAGCCTCGAAATCAAATTTTGGGGTTGCCTTTATGAAAGACACAACAGGGATTCCTTAATACAATTAAACTGGAATGACTTGCATGCAAGAGAGAAAGGAAAGAGTGAGTACATATATAACTTGCTTAATAACTCAATAAGTGAGTGAGTAAGTGAATAAATAAATACTTAAATAATTAATTAATTACATAATTAATTAGTTAAATAATAGAATAAATAAATAAGAAATAAATAAAGAAACATAATTGTGGTTAAACTTACAGACAATACACCAGAACGTTTGCAGTATACAATATACTTTACGTGCTACAGATATTCTAATTGCTGTAGTTCTCTAGTAGACCATAAGAGAGAGTTTGTAAAATGCAGTTTGCACACTTACGTCGACTTCTTCTTGCTGCATGTGTTTAATCTACGTTTAATTGGTTACTGCACCAATCCTTTAGTTTAGATGTTGAAGTTTATACTTTTGAACTGCATTGCGTAAACTCTCTTATAATTATACTTACACACCGTAAGTTCGGGGTGTTATCAGCTTTTATAATGTCAGTATCTTTAGAAACAGAAAACAAGGTCGTTAATATTCAATTTGGCATATTGATTATAAAATTATAACCATAATAGCAAATGAAATTGTTGCCAGTAATGACAATTTTCTTCCGGGAAATAATCAGATAAAGTGTTGGCAATTATTGTATATATCAGAATAAGGAAGGATTTGTACTTGACCTGCCTTAGTACTTATATCAAATGCATTATCTAACAAATTATAGTTTTGAAAGGTGTTATTATTAAATTTTGATATTTAAGAAACACGTTTTTTTTCCGAGTAAATCGTAATTCTTAAAACAATTATGTAGCTTTTGGTTTACTAATTCACGCAATATAATTATGGGCTTTGAAGTATATTATGAATTTTAATCACCTGTAATTAAAAATTTATTGTAATTTTTTTCAGGCGAAGTAATACCGGGAATGTATTCAGATTACCTTAATTCCATAAGCTGAAGGATCTTCACCTTTATTCTTATGAATATTACCTACAAAACTTGAAGTGTCCCACGCGTTATGTACATGCAAGATGTCTTTAATGTTGTTCCCGGTGCTTGTAAAGTTGAAATATCCATTATGCATACAGATTCAAAAATGAATGTTGATCATTGTTAGTGAATTATTGAAGGCTAAGTATGGTGTTAATGTAATATAAGTGCCCGAAAGTTATCTAGCTATGCAGGGTGTACCAAAATGATTATAGCACCCACCCATGAGACAGTTTCAATAGTACTTTGAAATTTGATAAAAAGTGTTCATAGTAAATATCCTGATTTTTGCCAAATCTTTACGACCGTTCTTTTTAATACCGTAACTTGTGCTGTTTATAGTGAATTAAATTTACCACACATAAACTTTGAATGACCTCCGAATGCATACCGAGAAGCACTGTGTTATATGTACCACTTCCGGCAATGTCGTCCGATATTTATCTGTCTCACAAGGATATCAATGTACTGTTCATTCTGATGCGGCTGGTGCAAATAGTTACAAGTTTCAGACAACATCTGACCGCACAGTTTATATGTAATATTACCGTACATCTGCTCCCACAATAAACAGGCTTATACTATAGAGAGATAAGAATAGCTTGCCATGAATTTTAAATTGCAAAATATAAATTACCGTGATTAAATATTGTATTAGAATATGTTGTTGTCTGGTATAATTACCATAATAATACTAGCCACAAATGCAGTAAAACATCGATTAATTACCGCTCACTAAATTATAATCTGGGTGACATGATTTTTTTTCTATGTAGTATGTATCTCATAATACTCACTTTTCCTGTTGTTTGTCATGAAGAATAGTTGCTATACTGCTGATATCAATCGAATTATTATTTTCATACCCAACTTACAAAATGAGTAAAATATTTAATTTAAGAATGTGCGATGTTCAATAAATCTCACCTTTAGATAATGTGTTCAAGTATGATAAAGGGACTTTTAAACCGTATCTATATACATCCTCCCATGTATACTATTTTTGTAAGACTTCAAATAAAATATATACTTCTTTTTATATGCCACAGGGTTTCCTCCATAAACTGTAATTTGCAAAATCGACAGGATCATTTCCTGACTGCTTGATTGCAGGAAGCTAACAATCATTTTCTAGTGCACATCAAAGACGCTCAAATTTAACATCTTTTTATATTTACTAACATTATATGCAAACATATTACAAACATTAACTTCTTCGTAAGATCCATGTTAGGGAAATAATATGAAAGCTATTCCGCTCATTTTCTTGTTGTATGTATATACATTTAATATTGGTTTTAAAAAAAGACAATTAATATTTTAGTTATGTTAGTTATGAGTATTATGTTGAAAACCTAAACTTGCATGTTAACGACTATACTCATTAGAGAATGAATTTGGAGAAAACCTTCTGATAATTACAAACACTCGCTGAGCAGCAAGACCTTCCCTCTAAGCTTTTAATCCAATAAGCTGATTATCTATTTGTTTTCATGAATTGGAAGACATTCTTTGATGTATTACTGAGCTCAATCATCTGAAATTACTGGAGCGTGAGCCACCCAGGCTGGTGGCTCAGTATAGTATTTTATTAACAGAAGGTTTTCTCCAAATCCATTTCCTAATGATTCCTATTACTATTTTCTGTCAATCACTTTTGTTGTCAGATGAAAATCAGAAATCTGTGATTTTAAGAGGTTTACCATCATTAACTAATTTGGTTAAGTTCATCGTTTGTTTGGCGGGTTATATTTGGCGGGCTATATTTGGCGGGATATATTTAGATCACACCTGAATCAACACACCAATGGTACATGTATTAAGACATTAACAACATGAAAAAAGCGTTAAGGGCTCGGATAGCAACGTTTCCACAGTATTTTTCTGGGACATGAGAGCACATCAGACATATCGAATTGCATTCTTAATACGATGACTGTCCATTTGATATCAAATAATTTTTGGATTTTTGAAATTCGCGACATAATACAAAGTTTATGACAAATTATTAAAATTTGATATTGTTTTTTTAATTTGTGATATTTCACAGTCCTCGAAGTAAACTTAATTAATCTAATGATATGTACGTAAAGTGTTTGTAGCTGGGAGTTTTTTTTTTCTCAAAAAGACCTAAAAAGGTCTTTTGGGGGAAAAATGATTTACTGAAGTTTACTTCGAGGACTGTTATATATCAAAAATATAAATTTTTAATAATTTGCCATAAAATTTTTATTATATCGCAAATTTCAAACATATCAAAACTATTTGATATCAGAGGGACATTCCCTGTATTCAGAATGCAATTCCAAATGTCTGATGTGCTGTCATTTCTCAGAAAACATACTATCCGAGCCCTTAAGCTCATTTTGTTGCTCAATATTTCAACACATGTGATAATTTATAGGCGATCAACTTGACGTCATAATACCATTTTCT
Organism: Amphiura filiformis; assembly: GCF_039555335.1. Lineage (NCBI taxonomy): Eukaryota > Metazoa > Echinodermata > Ophiuroidea > Amphilepidida > Amphiuridae > Amphiura > Amphiura filiformis. Next base: position 50,683,235 of record NC_092628.1, on the reverse strand, counting down.
TTAAAATGGTGCTAATAAGAAAACTTCTAAAGCATGATTATATTGATGCACGCAACACCCCATTAAAGGCAAAATTTGTTTTTATTTCTATTTTTAGATCTGTTTACTATATGTAAAATAAAGGTAAAAGATTAATCTCACTGACTAAATTTTAACCTAATTTAACCTGCAGCCTATATCGACGAGCATTTTAACTTTTTTAAACTGACAGGAATTGCCCATTTCATTTTAAAATGCCTGAAAGTATTGTATTTTTATTTGCAGAACTTTACTGTCATCCTTTTCATAATTAGTTACCTGCTTCTTTTTTTGTCTAATTAATGCTAAATGCTTACTTACACAAAACCGCCCAAGTCATAACAATCAGACAAGACATACCAACATGTCAACAGTTCCATAACAGATAATAGAAATGTTACACAGAAATGCTTTCTTAAGGGTAGATGAGGTATTGTTGGTCGAAGCAGCCACAAAAATCGATTTTCATCGACTAAATCAATATATTATTGAAAAATAACACTTCGATGTTTTGCAAAAGTTCATTCTACAAATCGTATACTTGATTGATTTATTGTTGTTAATGAGTATTGTACGTTTTACAATTAAGTGTTGTTGTTTCAGTCCTCTTTACAACACAGGACCTACAAAAGTATATATGTGATATTTGAATTTTTCTATACACTCGCTATGAAATGATTAATGCAATTTGCCAAAGCTCACTACCATTCGCAAGATTTCCTCTCTAAAGTGGAAGTTTCAATAGGCAACGTGTCTGTCACGATCCGTCAGGGTTTCACTTCTTCACAATATTTAAGCTTCATGGAAAGTGTTTCACAACAAATATTTCGGTATGACGTGCAAATGTCGCAATTTCTTATCAAAAATGATCGTGAATACTGTAAAAAAATGAGATGCGCATGGAAAGTAAAAGAATCGCTTTACTTGAAGCATTTATCATGCCAAAAATACGCGGAAGAAAGCTTAAGTTAGTAAGACAAGTGTTGTGGTAACATGTTCTTAATGAATGTTATTAGTGAAAGAAGTTATACTACGTCATAATAATGCAAAACATTTAATTTTTGCGCAATTTATTATTCAACGTTATGGTATTCCAAATACCGTTATAAGTCAGTTTACGTCACTACGTGGTTTGGAACTAACAAGACACAATGCCAAACACGAGTTGCATAACGCTAATAATACTTTGATGTTGGCTAGAGTTTGAAGGAGCAAGATTATATTCCTTCTTACGTTACATTAGAAATCACAAACATTTGCATTATATTCTCAAGAAAATTTGAAGCTGCGCGAACTACAATATTTAGGAGTCTGTCTACTAAACTGGCCTCAAAAAGAAACTTATAATTTTCACAAGGTCATATCTTAAAATCCTCTCCATAAAAATCACCAAACCTTGCACACAGGATTACTTCAATACTCTACTCTAAACACTGGCCAGTAACCAAACAGTTGTCCAACTGACACAACAGCAAAATGCACTGACATGGAACAGCTTCCTGGACCACATTCACAGTCCAATAATTGGCACCCAACACAAGAAATATGTGAGTAAATGGAATAGTGTGGAACAAGACCTGTTTCTTAAAGAAAACTGTGTGAAAAGCAGAAGCAGCCCGTTCCACACTATTCCACTTACCCTTTTGAAATAATCACCTGTGTTAAGAACTTGTACGCATTCTCTCAGATTTCTTTTGCTGGGTTCTAATTATTCGCCTGTGAATGTGGTCCCGGAAGCTGTTCCGTGTCAGTGCATATTACTGTTGTGTTAGTTGGACAACTGCTTGGTTACTGACATGTGTTTAGAATAGAGTATTGAAGTAATCCTGTGTGTAATTTTTATTCATTTTTATGGAGAGGATTTTAAGATATGACCTTGTAAAAAATTATAAGTTTCTTTTTGAAGCCAGTTTATTTTATAGAGGTTGACATTGCTTTTTCAAGAGTTTTAAAAGTGTACACATTTATTATCAGATAATGATCACCATGTACGTGGCCCAAGAAGACGATGTAATTGCCATTGCACATACCGTTAGTTATTACATTATCTATCACCATCTCGTTTAATGGGCAGACATAAGGTATCCTAGAAACGATCATTATGCGATGCCATCAACCTTAATAGGTGGTATACAATTCGGACAACTCCTAAAAGTGTCAAATAGTACATTAAAGCAACATGAATAATATACCAGCGTTGTACCGTAACATTGTACCATTTGTGGTTTGGATTGGATTTGTAAATTGCGTACTAACAAAAATCCGTTTTAAATTTCTAAATGGAAGTAAATGAAAATTAACCTTTCTGTGGGCATAATTTTGGGAAAAAGGTAAGTGTTTTCACTTACATATGTCAATGCTTGGAAATAATGAATAATAATTATATGATCAACATGGTGGGATACTGTTTTAGAAACATTAGGTTTTAATATTGATATAATGGTGTTCTTAAATGATAGCTGTTATAAATCCGTAAACATTTCTATGAATGGCCACTCCAACGAGAAGCATCATCTAGTTCTCACCACGCAAGAAACGTGTTGCGCAGTCGCTGTGTAAATAATTATGCAATAGCCAATCGGCTGCGGGTAAATCATAGTTAGTTTTAGATTAGAAAACAAAGGTTTGAATTTCTAGTACACATTGTCGTCTCACCATACTACGGGAGACCAAAGAGAGTCTACGTGGGAGGGTAATACTGTTTGGTTCTTTTGCTATATCTTATGCATGATATCACTGGATATTTACACCACATCATATTTGTATGCATTTGGAGGGAACCTGCTATAACTGATTAATGTATGGAACAGAGTGGATAGTGGTGTTGTGTGCCCTCAAGCTCTATTGTATTCTGAATTGAACCTATACACTTAAAGGCTCAGGCATATGTTGTTAAATTACATTTAAGATACCTTCTTTGGGAGAAATATAAGCTAGTGGTGACCAAAGGAAGTTTTTGTACGTGATTTCTTTATCTTCTCGTGGACTAGATATACTTAGGTGAATATTATAGGAATTCTCTACGGGTGGAAGCTTGTTACCAGACCCTCACAGATTTGGCGGAGTCTCGCCTGAAGGTAAGTATCAATGTAGTCTCTGCAGAAAATGTTACCGATTTTGAAATATTTGTTTGTTTATTCTGAGATCTAAAACATGCACAGACGCTTCAAATCAAATGTACAACTAAAAACTAGAACTGTTCAGTGCTTTTTAAGCTTTCGCGTAAATTTGGTAATTTGTAGCATGGACTACATGTGCAGATGTTTCTTATATTGGCATAGCAAACAGTAAATCATCATTTTGTTTTCATCGTCTTCAGTCGTTAAAGGAGGATTTCGTGATCCTAGTATCCTCTTTTTATGACATTTTTCAGTAGATATCCACGAAAAAAGCTTATTTCCAAAATTTCAGTTGATTCTGATTTTGCGTTTGTGAGTTATGCATGATTATGTGTATTACACTGCTCCATAGACAATGTGTTGTAATTTCGTTCTGGTGCACCAGAACGAAATTCAAATTTAACGATATTTTTGCTAAACGAATTAATCTGCAAGAAATATTTGGTACATAAACATTATGTAGCCAGAGGTATCCAGTGGTGTAAAAATCTCAACTTTTTTGGGAAAAGTGGGGGATGAGGCTGTGGATCACGAAATGCCCCTTTAATTTGAATAAAATTAATTCAAACAGAGATGGTATTTTTCGTGTGTGTATTGTATAACTTACAGAACAGTGGAAATAGATACTGTTTGAAACAAAACGTCCATTGCAAAATATATCCTCAGGAATCGAATCAAACCGAAATCTATTGTAGGCTACCTTTTCGACAAGGAAGTGTATGCACACAGACTCAGAGATCCATAATTTGACTAGTTGATTTATTCGCACTGTTTGCAAATAAGTACCTTTAAGTCATGTGTAGAGCGAGTCCTTGAATTTACATTCGGTGACAATGCAAAGAAATATTCCTAAGCGTTACCTTAGTCATTATTTCATCATAATCTCACATAATTATTAAGTTTTCTTTTTTGCTGCAAATTTTTTCTTTTTACAATTATATTTAGAACGCAACTGTTGCAATATTGCTCGCCTTATATACATGTCTCCGGTTTCGTGAGCACTTAATACATTTATACAAATCAAGTTACAGAAGAACTTTTCTGATTTATATTCATAAATATTATTATATTATTTTACATGTAGTAAGACAAACTGTAATTCGCACAAAAATGTATGAGATAATATTTCATAAGTTAATTTCATATCTCATTTAACCGCCGACAAGCGAAATTGTGTTGAAGTCCTTTTAATTACTAATAAGGAATTAGCTTACACTTTTTTTTTAATGATTATGGTGAAAAATTAATCCTAATCATTTCAGAGAGGAATTAGAAACCTATTGTACCTTTTAGACAGGAAAGCATTTTTTTTTTTTTTATCTCAGCCTTATTTGTGTATTCTCACTATATGCAAATAAGTATCTTTCCTCATGTTAATAGCGAGTCCTTGAATTTCGCATACGATTAAAACAATGTAAAGAAACATTCTTGAGCGTTGCTACAACCTAAGTCATTTGACGCAATCTTACGTCATAATGTCCTTTTTTGTCCTCCTGACAACTTGTATTAGCAAATCACTTCTTTTAAAATATATATTCGTCCACATAACCAATCAGAAAAGCCGTTACAAAAATAGTGTGCAGTTACACTCGTGTCGCCAACTACTCGCTGTGTGTTCGAGTTTTGCAGGAACGATTCATTTTTCTTAAAGTTTTCCGGGATTTTCAGTATTCTGTTTGTTATTTTAAAAAATTGCCAAATTTTTTTGTCGTGTATGATGCAGATCCATTGTTGCTCGAGATATTACTATTAGACACAATGCACTTGTGCTGGATGTCCAATGCACTCCCCATGCGGGGCTTGTGCATTGGACGCATCAATATCTCAGAGCGTGTACATTAATATCTCTCGAAACAAGTGAGACGCATTTTTATTAACCTATAATTAACAGTAATTTAGAATGCAACTGTTGCAATATTGGTCGCATTCAGGTCGCAGGTTTCGCGAGTTCTTATACATTAGTACATTATAAAGTTATAGAAACACTTTACTAATTCGTATTTAAACCGGAAATATTACATTATAGGTTTTTACATCAAGTGAAGACCAACCACAATTCGAACAATTACGTATGAGATAATCTTGCATAAGAGAATTTAATTAACCGCCGACAAACGAATTTCTACCGAGGCAAATAACCTTTACCTTACAGTTTATATATTTTATGATGATAACAAAGAAGAAGATAAATCATTTGAGACAAGAATAATTGATGTGTTTATTTATATCTACAAACTAGTTTATTTGCCATTGCTGATATGTACATCGTGAAATTATGATACAGGTGAAATTGCACATCAAAATACTATATACGTATATAAAGCTGTATATAAAAATGATTGTTAATGTTGATTCAAAATGCGACACATGATCCACCTAATTTGTAGATCAACCTTTAGGTAGTTAAGGGATGAGATACCCAAGATTTCTATTTTTTTGATCGCCCATTTCCGCCCAGATTTTGTTGGCTGGGTTACTTTTGTATTCTTTGAGCCGAGTATATAAAGAGAACAAAGAGTATTTTGTGATATTAGCATCAACTTTTTATGGTATGTTTGAGTTGATATCCACGAAAAACGTATTCCCAAAATTTTAGCTGATTCCAATTTCGTGTTTCGAGTTATGATTACTTACATTACATTGCTCCATAGGCTACTGTGCTGTAAATTTGTTGTATTAACAGAACGTAAATACAAATACACTTTGGCTGTGTTGACACCATGGAATGTATATTCATTCACATTCCCAAGAAATGGTAGTCCCTCCAAAGCATTTCATCGTGCCGTCTGACGATTGCCTTTTAAGCATGGAAATCAGACTAACGACTGGAAGGTATGCCGATTTGTTATTCTATAACAAATACCAATAGTTATTTTATTTCAAAATTGAATTTAAAATTTAAAATTAAAATTGATGACCTCATTTATGGCCAAATTATGGATCCCTTGAAAACAATGAATTTGATCTTGTCATTAAATTTCTAATTTCATTGTTGATTTCTTGTCCCTATGTGACAATTTCTAAGTGGTGTGAGTTGCGTTTTGTAATTTAAGGCCTAAGAAACTGAACGAGTCCTCAATAGCTACTAACAAGAGTGTACAATGTCTTGGCTTCAATGCGTTAATGTTATGACAGGTAAAAATATAAGTTTCTGTCATTTTTAGAGGAACCAATGTTGAATATGATTAGGCTAATTTCAAATAATGAAGATACAAACCAGTATGTTGAACAGAAATAACAGAAATCAGAGCTTTATAAAAGTCTAATTCTAAACTACTAAACACTTGTTAAAAACAAGGAACTTAGCTAATGTATCTTCTAATGGGTTGAACCAAGTGTGCTTTGCTAGATGAAAATGATATATAAGACTAATTATCAATATGATGCCTCTTATCAAAGTTATTGTACACAAGTGACAACACCATGCAGTCGGCAGGTTTGCACATTGAATTATAATGTATTGTTCCCACACAGAGGATGATTTAAGGAAGCCCCATCATGCACTGTACAAGTGTTATCACTAGAGTTTCAACTGCCACTTTACTTTTCAAATCCCATTGAATTCTGTGCAATAGATGTTGTTTTAGAATTGTGTGTGTGTCATTATTACTTGGTCGATTTCAGATCTAAAGTGATGTATGCATAAAGGATAATTCACACATTAATTCTGTAGATAACATAAAATGTGAAATCGACCAGCTTTTTGAAGGTGTTTTTATTGTAAATATATCTGTCCAAATTCAAATTTAACCATGAGTATGCAGTGGGCGGGCAGTGGTGTCATGTTCACTCACACAGCTGTGCTAACCGCAAGACTTGCTGGGTAGTGCTTAAATCATCCTCTGGTTCCCACAAAACCAGGAATATCACAAAATGTCACATATTTTGCTATGACTTTAACGATCAGGAAATAGACTCGGAACTGACACCGGGAAAATTGCCAACTCTGATTCTTTTCATATATACTTTTGAAGATATGGTACAATAATCCTCTGAATTATATTTAAAAAATAAAGAAATGCGCTGAACGGGAATGAATAAAAGCACCGAATGATTATAAAAGTCAGTAGGCATGTATTGGTTTAATAATCCTTGCTTTCGCAAATACTTTAATAAATTGCAACATCCAAAAATACCAACAAAATACCCCTTTTATTATTATTATTATTATTATTTAATTTGTGCGTGAATAGAATTTATTCTTTATTCTTTTAAAGCCTTCAAAAGTGTTTTTATCAACAATGCTTCAATCCAGCTGGATAACAAATATATTCGATTGCATATTTACAATCGCCTTCACGTGACAAGGATTGAAAAACAAACCGAAAAGTACACAAACTTTATTCCTCAGATGCAATTTTGTCATGTTTTAAAACATTTACAGGTGTATCTATGAAGACATCTTACAACAATGCTTTAATACAAATGGATAACGGCATATTCGATTACAATTGACTTAATGTTTAACTGATTTGAAATGCAAACCGAAAAGCTGACACACTTTGAATAACCTCATCTACTCGTTACCTTTTCAAAAGAAAACAAGTCGTCCTAGTAATAAAGGTCAGCGTGGTACCACAAAACCCATTTTCAAATTAGTAGTTACGCCAAGAACATTAACGGTCAAAGCTCCTTTCCGGTGTGTACAAGATTCAAGCACACCAAGATACGTTATCGTCCACTTGATGCATTTTGTTTTAACAGGCTGAAACAAATCCTGTAAGGCCGATGCTTCTAAAATACCAATACGAATTCCACTTTGGTTACAATTACGAGTCAAAAAAATTTCAAAAAATTAACTTATGAATTTGAAACTCCTAGAAAGGATTACGAAGCAAGCAAATTCGAGTGCAAAAGGCCCGCTGCATAAATTTAGTATTCGTTATTCAATCTGCGAGAGTCATTCAGAAAGTTCTGCCTTGCGGAAATGGGAAATGGAGAAAATCTGTACATCGGTGGGGTTGTTTTAAATATTCTTTAGTGGTCCAAGTGCTTTACATATTCTTTCAGTGACGTACCGTGGTTTTCAGGGTGCAAAAACCTGCAAATTCCTAGTAGGCATCAAATCTGCCCTGTGTTATAGCGAAGCGCGAAAATGTTTTCAACTGTACATTATTTTAGCACCAAATTGGGCAATTTTGCATTTACCAGGCCAATTTTACACTCGCACTCACTCTCTATAATCCAACACTGCTGTGTAAAGCCCCCTCTAGCATTGTTCATCTGCTTCTGTTCCTTGACGCTGATGCCCAGGCCGTTGTACTCATGAAGTTAGTGAGGTCATCACTTCAACGTCTTCTTGCCAGTTCTTGGCTGCCATTCTGTGAGGATATTCGTCCACCTGATTCTTGATAAGTGACCTGCCCATCTCTATTTTATTTCTTTGATCTCGATCTCCTGTACACTAGTTTTGCCCAGCCCAAAGGTAAAAAAATAAGTTACCATAAAATACCATTTGGTCATTTCAGATGCCTTAAATTGAAGTTGACATAGAGAATAGTAATGACAAAAATTGTTTATTTCCACTGAAATTGTTGCTTTTCAGCAAATATTTTAATATTCTCCATTAACATGTTCAAAATACATTTATGCACATATTGTCTGTATTAGAAAAATGGGCTATCTGGAACCATTATTTTTAACTTTAAGCTATAAGATGGTCCCGACGCTGATTCCCATGCTCTAAAAGATCACCAGATATATCACTAAAAATTGAATGCTGGTTTAATTTTTTAAAACTTAAAATGCATTTTTATTACTAGTTATCTTGCTGTTTGGCTAGATATTTGATATTGTTTCAATTATAACATGTTAGCATTATTATCTAGCATATCGAGATTATATCATTGGAGGGATACACACATATTGCCATGTAAATGTTTTACAATTCTCGCTATTCGCAATAAGGGCGCCGCCAGCGGTTTGCGATGTAATCGTGATGTATCATGGGAAAATCGTGATGTATCATGGGAACAGGTCGACATCCAAGTCCGCGCAATACGAATATTACCATGCTATTACATAGGAACACGTGACAATATTTTTAAGTTTGTCAATATAACGGTATTACACGCAAATCGATAGAGAAAAAAATTAATTGTGCACATTTCAAATCACATTATTATGTATTATTGAGTATCGATTCGCGTGGAACTACTTTATTATTACCAAGTTACAAAATATTGTCACGTGTTCCTATGTAATAGCATGGTAATATTCGTATTGCGCGGACTTGATGTCGACCTTTTCCCATGATACATCACGATTACATCGCAAACCGATGGCGGCGCCCTTATTGCGAATAGCGAGAATTATATCGTCGGCCGTATCACATACTGACGTATTCGGCATTTTTAACATTTTTGAGATAATTGGTACATTAGTTATATTATGTTATGTTCTACTCTATATATTAACCAAAAACCATGCCTCAAAGTGGCTTAATTAGTAAGATATTACTTCATTTAATTATGTCGTATTTGCAACACCTTTATGGCTGTATCACATAACGACGTATTTGCCGATCACCAATACTGCGCAAGCCCAATATATCGTATCTGCAATTTGAAAAATTTGCCGTTTCACATAGTGACGTATTTGCGCGCGTATTTGCGCGGCTTTGTTATTGCACGGTAAAATTGATGTTTTGCCCTTTTCACATACTGACGTATTTGCTCAACTGTTTCACATAGTGACGTATTTGTCATTTAAACGGCGAAACTGTCGTTAGTCCTTTTCATATATTGACGTATTTTATTTAATATTGATTTTTTGCAGGATAAGTTATGCTCTAATAGTATTAAGTGAATTACATTGAAAACATAGTTTATTTACATTACTTTTAACCAAGTTTTAATCTACAATAATGTTTTAATCAAGATTATGCAGCAAATGAAAATCGAATTCGATTTTCTCAAAATACGTATTTTGCAAATACGTCAGTATGTGATACGGCCGACGATGTGTACCGTGTATCAAATCTTATTTCTGTTCACATTTCACCTACCAAAATCTGGAAAAGGAATCAATAACAATTTACCCTCATTTGTAGGTGATATTCCAACAGGCCGAGTTTGAAGAAGCTACCATGTATTAGAGCGGATATAGAACTGATTGAATGACCCTCGTATCTTCAATTTTGTACTTTAACTTCAAACATAAACTCGATAATATATTTCCACTAGGCATTTGCAATCAAATGTAAATTATTTTCCGTCTACAAACATTTGTTAGAAGATAAAATTTAATTCGATCGGACAAATTAACAAATACTTGTTGGACGAATATTTTACGTTAAATATTTGGAGTATACTGGCCCTTAATCCGCCGAATAAGTAGTGATATAATAGTATCTATACTATTCACGAAGACATCTCGAATTGGAGATTCTTGGGAAAGTTATTCCGGCATTTGTACCAATTTTTCACCAAGAGGGCCAAAGTGGACTAACTGTTTAACTACAGGGTATCCCTCCAAAAAAGAGGCCCCTCATTACGCCCTCTTTTTCGCCTATTTTTGAAATGTTGATCAAATATATTTTGGTATGTAAAGAAACCTTTAATTGTTAGCTTTAATAAACCAAAATAATTGTTTCAATCGGCTCACAACTTTTGAAGATATGCCCTTTTAAAGACAAGTACCCGTTTTTCACCCTGTCCACGGATAACAAACAGAGTGGTTGGGATGGATCATGCTGTGGAGTGGCCTGCAAGATCACCAGACCTCACACCACTTGATTTCTTCATTTGTGGCAAAATCCAAGATATTTGTAAACTTATTACTGCTATATTCGCAAGTATCCGGCGCACAAGGTTGGTATACGCAACGCAATTAATGCAATGAGGACTAGGGCTGAAACCTGTATTCGTCAAGGAGGCAACCAGGTAGAGGGCAGAGCAGTAAACTCACTTCAAAAGAACCAAAGACAAACTAAACAACCCTTTTCAGGGCTACCTTTTATTCCAAAAAGAGAAATGACTTATGTTGTCAATAAAAAGAAAGCAAGAAATAAATAAAGTAAGAAACATAAGAAAAATAACCGAGAAAAACATAAGTAATTGCAAGTTTAGCAAAATAAGTCTCATCCCACATCAATTTCGCCCAAATTAATGACACTTAACAAAATCCATAACCCATAAGCCCACCGGTAAAGCCCATTCCCTAAAATAAAGTTGTTATTTTATAAAGTTATCATCGAGGAATGTTTTATATTCATGCATGGTATATGTACTTTTCAATCTTTGAAGTAGCCAAACCTCCTCCATGGACAGAGTGAAAAATGGATACATTTCTTTAAAAGGGCATATCTTCAACAGTTATGAGCCGATTGAAATAATTGTTTCGGTTTACTAAAGCTAACGGGTACAGGATTCTTTACATACCAACATATACTTGATCAACTTTTCTGAAATAGGAGAAAAAGAGGGTGCAATGAGGGGCCTCTTTTTTTGGGCCACCCTGTATTGTAAATGTTGGAATAAATGTACATATTTCACCCTTCGAAATATCAATTTCCGCATTTCTTTCCAACCATTTAAAAAGATGGAAATAATAACCTTTTCTTCCAACAAAATTACGGCACAACAGAAAAATCGCCGAGGCTTTGACAAATATTGACCGATTTTGTTTTGTTTGTCCTTATTTCGAAGCCATTGGAGTCAACTGTAACATTGACCGTATAACCAGAGAGTAGATATAACATACCTGTCCAATGGGTGTTTGTTTTCAATGAATAGAGTGACGAGCAAGTATAAACTGAAGTGGGGAATCAGATTCAGAAAACATAACATGTTTGTGAAGACTGTACCTCCCTGATAACAACATCCAAGAGAAAGATCTGAATCGTATTTCTATTGACATTTTTTTCTTTCTGTGATAATCTATGATTGCACAAAAAGACAGGGGACGAGTGCATCATGTTTATAGTGCTGGGCGGGGAATTCAAACAGCCACGAGAGTTGCATAGATAATCGCTATGGTAATTAATCATGTTATATACATCACTACTTCTGTTCCGAATAGAGAGCTATCAATCATATTTGGAATATTTGGATGGGCCCTCTGACTAGCAAGTATGAAAGACGCAAATCAGATTTTATGCTCAAAGTGATCTCTACTATATTTGACAGAACTGAAGCACTATGAATGCTTGGAAACATCCTAACACGCATTAACACCCTAATAATGATGTCACGCACTAAGTGGTATTCACGTATGCATGGTATGTCAAACTCAATGCTTAAAATGACCACACAAACCGCTTCGATAATTTTCACGGGCATTCTTAAAAAGGTACTTAAACTTTCTTTTGAACATTTTTGACTCATCATCAGCATAATTATGGTGTCATATGCAACACCTGGTCATTTATCATCTGTGTCAAACATAAGACACCTTATAGATAACGAATGTTTTCATGCATAACCGTTCCGCACATTAGCATAACTTATTTAGTGCCCGTTATCAACAGTACAGTGAGCATACATTACAATCTCTATTCTATCATTTCAGGTATTATGATCCCCTTATGTATACTACACAAAGAATAAGCTTTTGGAAAATTGGTTTAAAAAACTGAAATTTATTACATTTGTGATACTGACATCAACACACCATGTAAGCAATGTCGTACAGACGCATACACGTGTTATCAGATGCTGACACATAGCATGTTGAAGAAGATGAAGACTTCAATCACCCTAAATTATTATTTGCACTGGCAATCGGACAATACGCTTTCCCCACACACTACGCCTATTATTGACCATGCTGTAGGTAAACTAAACCCAGTATCGTGTTTCCTGATCTGCAAGTTAAGTCATTGCAGCGATCATATCATGATATAGCGATAGATTATTGTGATTTATGTTTTTAATTTACAGACAGAAAGTTACACATGATGTACGATCGGTAAAACGTGTGTACAATACCTAATAATCTCATCCTCACTAGAAAGTCACTGTCTCAGCTACCCTAACGTCTTCTTGTCTCAAGTTGAACATACACATATTTCCCTAGAAGACGTGCTACTTATTTCTAAACAACTACACTGCATTATTTTTTTCTTGTTGTCCGATAGGCACGGGTATTAGCGATATGGCAAACATGATAAAGATCGTAAAGATAGGGACAAATAGCATCCACGAGATGTCCAATACCTCAAATTATTTGTTGCATAATAACTTGAGTTGACAACACAAAATACGTTGAAAGACTTCAACTGTAGAACATAAACTAAATTACAAAACACAGTGACAATAAATTTGAATTCCATTTCGTGTAGATTATTGAACTGTTACTGTATTCACAACGAACGTATTTTTTGAGTATAGACGAATCCAACGAGCCAAGTCATGGTCAGGATTTGGTCGGCCATCTGTGGGTAGCCGCTAGCACCAACCTGGTGTTTTGAGCGCCCTATTGTGCAAATAAAAGCCGCCTAACACCTAGAGAAGATGCAAGGACGAGGAGGGTTAATAGAATAATACAATAGAGATAATTCCGTAGGTAATCCCGTCGCATCTATTCATACATAGTCCTTTTATTCGCAAGTACATCCATTTGTAGCGTTTGATATGGTGTAGTTAATCCGATTATTATGTCACTTCAACAGCGAATAGACCATGTAGAAGCTGTGTGTTTTTCCGAAGGGAAATGTAGGGCCTATTGTGTTGTAAACTTTAATCATTCTTTTGTCTACTTGTGTTTTCGCGGAAGATGTAAAACGGGTGATGGAATGCAGTTTAAAATTTCCGCCAAGGCCGAATCATTTCACATTTTGGGTGCATTGTAGCCGACGGCTACCCAACTAAAGGCTGCTAGTCAGGTGTAGGAATGCGTGGATTTGGATTCGTCTATACGATGAAAATCGTATAACAATCTGACTATTCGCTGTAGAAGTGACGTAATAATCGGATTAACTACCACAGCAATAGATGAATACAATTGACTCTATCGCCCTGCACTAGGACGTTCACGCCGTACCTATGCATTGAAGCGTATCATGCTGAGCACTCGCATCTGTAAGATTAGTATCTTTGAAAAGAGCGGTATTATATTCAATCTATGATTGCAGACATACTCAGGTGATGAGTGCAACCTGCTTGTAGTGCAGCGCGATATAGTCAATATTGTATATCTATTGCTATGGTAGTTAATCCAATTTATTACCTCCCTTATACAGCGAATATAGCACACATTTGGTTTGCTTACAATAAACATGTATCAGCAGAGTAGCCAGGACCATTTCAGCGGTAGAGGGGGGCAAAATCGTGCAAGGCAACTGAAATTTGCTTAAAAATACAACGCCACTGCATGACATGCATACCAAAATATTCGATTACAAATGACTTATAATTTAACTGAATTGAAATGCAAACCGAAAAGCTGTTACACTTTGAACAACCTCATTCCTGTCTGTTCAAAAGAAAACAAGGCGTCTTAATAATTAAGGTCAGCGAGGTACCACAAAAACCCATTTTAAAATTAGTAGTTACCATAGTTACGCCAAGAACATTTACGGTCCAAGCTCCTTTCCGGTGTGTTTCATTATGGTTATAAACTAGTATCAAGCACCATGTTATCGTCTATTTGATGCATGTGTTTCTTCTAACAGGTCCAAACATATTCCACAATGCTGACGCTTCTAAAATTCCACTTTGTTATACATGTATAATACGAGTCAAAAAAATGTCAAAATTTAACCCATACATTTGAAACAACTAGAACGATAATAATCCTCATGCAAAAACAGTTCAAGGAAATAACTTTATGACACTTGAGACACTGGCTTAGTTAAAAATGTTAAAAATCCTTAGTAATTTACCTCGTTAGATAACAAAGATTTTCGTTATTGATTCCGTTTCCTACAAAAACGTTATCAAGTAAATCTCAGACGACAATACAGAGCTAACCACCACCTTGATCACATTTCAAATATACCAAAGGCGTTACAAAATACATTAAGGGGGTACTACATTTTGTGCATATTTTTGCATTTTTCTCAAAAATTATAGCGCATTGGTGACAAGTAAGATATGTATATTATAGGGGCAAGGATTACAACTACTGCACTGTAAATGTTATTTGAGCATAGACAACAGTTGTGGAGTTACAGTCAAAAATGAGGGAAAACCAATATTTGATCAATAAATCAATAACTGCTTGCCTTGAATTGCTGAATTTTCAGTGCAGTAGTTGTAGTCCTTGCCCCTATAATATACATATCTTACTTGTCTAGCAAGTTTGAACGGTAACAATCAAATCAATCACAAAAGATATTGTTATACAATACAAAAAAATGTAAAGCTAGCAACTTTATTGACGATATACGTACAGTATTACTTTAATATGGTTTTGTTCATGTATTCACTTTTGATGATATCTGGGCATTATTACGCAGTCATACTCACGCAAATCACATTTTATGCCTAAAGAGATTTCCAATAATCACGATAATATAATACTTTACAGAACTGAAGTACCATACATGTTTGGAAACATACTAGACTCGTTAAAACCTTAATATGATGTCATGCACTAACTAGTCAGTTCGAGTATTTCAAGCTCAGACACCAAACTAAATGATTAGCGTTCGTGCAGGTTTAACATGATTATAAAAATCACTTCATATGAGTATGATGAGCATTTTAAAAAGGTACTTAAATGAATGTATTTTGAATATTCTAGACTCAACATCGGCCTATAATATGGTGTCATGCAATAACTGGTTATTATTCATGTGTGTCAAACATAAGACACTTATAGATAATGAACGCTCTCATGCATCATCGTTCCGCACATCAGCGTAACTTATTTAGTGCCCGTTATCGCCAGAACAGTGAGCAACCTTTAAGGGTAGACGAGGTATTATGGGTCGAAGCAGCTATTTTCATTATCTAAATAAATATATTATTGAACAATAACACTTTGTGATGTTTTTCAACAGTTCATTCATAATTATACTTGCTTGCTTTATTGTTGTGTATGAGTTATGTACATTTTACAAAAGTGTTGTTGTTTCAGCCCTCTTTACAACATAACTCACGAACCACAGGACCTACGAAAGTATATCTGTGATAATTGAATTCTTCTACACACTTGCTTTGAAATGATCAATGCAATTTTTGCCAAAGCTCACTACCATTCGTAAGATGCTGTAAAGTACTAAATCGCAACAGCTTAAAATAGTTGCTAACCTTAAGGGGTGGGGTATGAACGTTTGGACAGTATTTTTGTGGGGCATTTGAGCACATCAGACATATCGAATTGTATTCTGAATACGAAGAGTATCCTTCTGATATCAAAGGGAATTTTTCCCACAAACACCAAAAAAAAGTAGGTCTTTTTAGGAACAAAATGTTTATCTTCTATATGAAAGGTCAAAATTTTCAATTGATCGTCGGCTTTTCATCCCAGCTACATACATAGATTTGGACTGTTGAAAGTCACTGAGCTGCGCAGAATGATCGATGTCCACACATTTACTTTTCATTAGGCAGCATGCAAACTTTACCCTAACATGCCTAAAGGCTTCATGTCTGAAGTTGGACAATTCACATGTTTCTCCAAAAGATGTGCTACTTATTTTTTAATCTACCGCATTACCTTTTTGTGGTCTGACAGACACGGATTTTAGCGTACGGAAAACACGAGAAAGATCTCAAAGATTGGGCCAAAGTGCATCCACGATATGACCAATCTCTCTACTTATTTGTTGCATAATAACTTGAGTTGACCAAAAATGTATTGAAAGACTTTAACTTAAGAATCGCAAAATTACACATATCAGCCACTGTTGCCGTAATCCGCAAAATCTACTGAATACTTGTGAAAGAATATTTATCATTTGCTTTTGTCCATATTTGTTAAATTGTTTCTTTATATATTAGGTAAGAGAGTCTACGAAAAATCGATGTTGGTTTACGCTGCCAATTACAACCGTACGCTATTCAAAAGCAGCATTAACAATATTTAGAGCAAAATTCACATGCACTTTTTATTTGGTAAGGATTTTAGGGGAGGAGATACCATAAGATTTTGATTTGTATTTTACATCCTAGTTTGGCTTTCATTAGGCTGCAGCTTATTTGATTCAGGATGACATTTAAAAAAAATTGAAATCGACCGAAAATAAGTAGGTGTCTGCCAAAAATACGTGTTTGGTCCATGGGGTCTGTAAATTGTCATATTGCATTAAAAATGATTCTCTGCATTATGCCATAAAATGTTTAATTTGTGAAAACTGCATAAGATTAGGATCATCCATATTCTTGGAATTGGAAATGTATATGTGTACTGAAATATGAAACAAAAGAAATTCTGCGTACATTTCTTTTGTTTCATATTGCTTTGAAAAGAGCATTTGCGTTAAATATCTAAGTAAAATCTATTTTGAAGGGGGTATCCCAAACTTTTTTGTTTCAACCATTCTATGGTGTCTTATCACTTTAAACACTTAATAACATATTTAGCATTTTGCTCACTCGTCTCTATTAGTGATTTCAGCCTTCTTCTACACACTTGCTTTGAAATGATCAATGGAATTTTTGCCAAAGCTCACTACCATTCGTAAGATGCTGTAAACTACCAAATCGCAACAGCTTAAAATAGTTGCTAACCTTAAGGGGTGGGGTATGAACGTTTGGACAGTATTTTTTGTGGGACATTTGAACACATCAGACATATCGCATTGCATTCTGAATACGAAGAGTGTCCTTCTAATATCAAAGGAATTTTCCCCAAAACACCAAAAAAAGTAGGTCTTTTGGGAACAAAATGTTTATCTTCAATATGAAAGGTCAAAATTTTCAATTGATCGTCGGCTTTTCATCCCAGCTACATACATAGATTTGGACTGTTAAATATCAACAATTTAAAAAACATATTATCAATATTGTCATATTTTAATAATTTGTCATAAAATTTGTATTATATCATGAATTTCATTTGATATTTTGATATTATTTGATATCAGAAGGACATTTCTTTTTCGTTCGAAACATGGTTCATGTTAGGTTTAATCTACACATGATGTATGATCAGCAAAAAATGTGTACAATATCTCATCTTTGATAGAAAGTCACTGAGCTGCGCAGAATGATCGATGTCCACACATTTACTTTTCATTAGTCACTAAAGGCTTCATGTCTGAAGTTGAACAATTCACATGTTTCTCCAAAAGATGTGCTACTTATTTTTAATCTACCGCATTACCTTTTTGCGTTAAATATCTAAGTAAAATCTATTTGGAAGGGGTATCCCAAACTTTTTGTTTCAACCATTCTATGGTGTCTTATCACTTTAAACACTTAATAACATATTTAGCATTTTGCTCACTCGTCCCTATTGGTGATTTCAGACTTACAATTATTTTTTAAATTACTAATTGCATATGATACTTCTGACGCCACAACCTTTAAATTATCGCCGCTATGTTTTATGACTTTTTTTATCTTCAGCTTATTTACATGTAAATAGTATTTAAGCCTGAGCCTTTGTTTTAACCCTAATTGAATATACTCGAGTATTCTATGAAGTATCTTATCCCACTGTATCTAATGGTTATGTTAACGTATCAAGTGCATTTATGAGATTAACTCACAATTAAAAAAAACCCTGTTTCCCCCAGAACGTTTACGCGGTCATGTTGAGGCACAGAGTGTTCCGTAATATGATAGATTCCTAATCTCTTGTCTGTAGCTTTGTGTGTTTGGTTAAAAGTGTTCTACAAAAATTGGCCAGGGGTGTAGTACCCCTTAAAGCATTAATAAAGCATAATATTGTTCACAGGCAATCTTCAAGCTATATACAAAGTGACAATAACATTTCAAGGTGCTTTCGGGTGTCTCTTTTTAAGCCAGTGCCAGCTATAAGTAGTACATTACTAAAGACAGAAATCTCGAATTAACCAAACATACTGCAGTTACTGTCCGTTTTCCTATACACAATACACAGTGCTCTTTCCATTGACGCGTGACCTCTACAAATAGTGTATGTTAGAAGTATATGATATTTCCTAGTTAACGTCACTGTGTGAAAAATAACCGGCCAATATTTAAAGTATTCTCTGAAATTCAAGAAAATATAGTTTGTAACATGTCCTAAATTTTTAGCTAATTTAGGTGTTTGAAAGTATTTGCACTTTTGTGTTTTAGGAAGGATATGTAAACGACAGATAACACCAAAAAATATGAAGAAATTATTTCCAAACCGTGTTAAGTCAACAATCATTATGTTGCTCATTTTCAAGAAGGCTTGTTAACAATAAGCAGACTATTGTCTCATTTCGTGAACAAAGGCAACATACTATTGTTACCTTGCGTATGCTTTATAATCGGTTACCCAACTGAAAATATAATACCAGCTCATTGCGATACCGCACAGATAAAACAGACACATGTGTTGTGTGGATTTAACCAGAGAAGATCTGATTTAATCAGTTGAGCTGTTTTCAATGAGTGTTATCTTGGTTTAATAGCTTTAAATGGGGGTTAAGTCCTGCAAAGGGCGTGGTGAATTCTACTGTAGACATGACTGCATCATGAACCTTTAAATTATCGCCGCTATGTTTTATGACTTTTTATCTTCAGCTTATTTACATGTAAATAGTATTTAAGCCTCAGCCTTTGTTTTAACCCTCATTGAGTCACTCGACTATTCTATGAAGTACTTATCCCATTGTATCTAATGGTAATGTTAACGTGTCAAGTACACTTATAAGATTAACTCACAATTAAAACAAAACAAAACTGTTTTCCCCAGAACGTTTACGCGGTCATGTTGAGGCACAGAGTGTTTCTTGTAGTAATATGATAGATTCCTCACCTCTTGTCTGCAACTTTGTGTGTTTGGTTAAAAGTGTTCTATAAAAACCATCCAATTTAGTATGTTTCTATGGTCTGACTTGCAAAACGTGTCGATCATCTCATCAAGATAACGATGACCTACTAGAAAGAGAAATGGATCTCCTAATTTGCATTGTAACGTGTGCCTTTGGGACAAAGAAATCGTGATTGTCTACGGTATTAAAATGATAATCTGTATCGCACAAGAGAACCGATATCATACTGTCAATCTGCAGGAATCAAATTTCACTTTGATAGTGCAACCTATTCCACACCCATCAAGTAATCATCCTGCTTAAAGCATTAATAGAGCATAATATTGTTCACAGGCAATCTTCAAGCTATATACAAAGTGACAATAACATTTCAAGGTGCTTTCAGGTGTGTCTTTTTAAGCCAGTACCAGCTAAGTAGTACATTTATATATTCACCAAATCTGAAAGCTGAATCTATTAACATCTCTTATCTTATGGAGGTTATTGTTTCCAATAGTGATAATGTGAATAGATATTAAGACCACATAAACTTATATTTAAAAAAATTTGTTTCACGGCCTTAGATTTTTGGAGGGAGGGAGGGATTGAGGGAGGTGGCTTCTTCCCAAATGTTGACATTAATTCAGCATTTTGCATGCACAATTGACATTGCTAGCAGTTTTTAGCAACTTTGAAGAAAATGATGAGACCCTTTTTTATTTTAAGATTATGAGAAACGATTTGACTAATAAACTTGATTATCAGCATAAATATTTTACTAAATTACTTAAATTTTAATAAGAAAATTGAAAAATACAATTTTGATCAACTGATTCCAGAAAGTGCGGATGTAGGGGATGTGAAGGAACGTGGCCTAAACACCGCACAAAGAGAAACAACACACTGTTAGTCATATACACTGTTAGTCATACACACTGTTAGTCATATTTAGTATAAATTTACATGAGTGATAAAGAACATATTTTAAATTGAATTTTATTAGCTGTATCATACTGCAACTTCAATTCCAATCAACTTAAATACGTGCAATAAATTCTGTTCAAGTTATGACCACACAAACAAGTTAGTAGCAGAGCAAAATGTGTTATAAGTCTTTTACACTGTATATAAATGTAAAGGGTGTGTAAACATGAAGCAAAATCAATATTGTCAATGGAGTCTTTACTTGAAAAAATACACGTTTCTCCAAAATCTTGTCGTCGTGTTTTTACGAAGCCAAGGGCTGTGAGATTTAAAGGAAATAAAAGCATATATCGGCACGAATATGAAAAAGGTAATTGCCAAAAACGTGGCTAGAGCTTAACCGAAAACAGAAATCTTAAAAGCTTATACATAGTGCATTGTATACTGCGCAAAAAGCAACCCTATACCCCTGTGGTGAAGGAAAGGCCGTGTGACAGACGTGACTAAAATTAATGTAATGTCATTTTATGGAGCCACAACATTCAAAAATAACACCATCAATGCAAATTTGACCCACGATTAATGACGCATTAGCAGAATAAAAGAGAGCTGAAAGCTGTCTGTCAATTTGTCAAAAATACAAAAAAAGCTTGTATTAAAAAAGTATTAGTTGTATTTCTTCTTCACCACTGGCTCCACTTTAAATTTTAGAATTGACATATCTGTTAATGAGACACACGAGTTTTGTCCACCCTGATGTCATTTGGATGAAGTTAAATGACTTGAGTCATTAATAACGCTGACCAGCAGCGCCAAAACAATTTTGTTAAAATAGCTTATTTTATGATTCGTTGATTTAAGTGATATCAAAATATATAACGCCTGACATAATGGTTGAAATGTGTAAATTTGTGATATTTTTCATGTTTAAAATGCTATCTCCATGTCGGGATAATAGCTTTGTGGTATTCAACTTGCAAAAGATGTTAATCATCTGTCTAGGTGTC
This sequence comes from Amphiura filiformis, assembly GCF_039555335.1. Lineage (NCBI taxonomy): Eukaryota > Metazoa > Echinodermata > Ophiuroidea > Amphilepidida > Amphiuridae > Amphiura > Amphiura filiformis. The sequence continues at coordinate 50,661,348 of NC_092628.1, read as the reverse complement.
TTCAGTATTTACTGCAGTATTCAATTCAGGTGTTTACATTTTGTACTCTCCGGCTTTGTAGTGATTTCAAACCGATATAGAAGCGTACTCAATTATAAATGTTTTTGTTTTCAGTGACAACTTCGAGAGAAGTACTTAGCGAATGATGCCACTTCAAAGCACGTATGTTTCAGACATGCATTAAAAACTTAAATCTGATTTTAGGTGACTGTACTCGTGAACTATATGATACTTAGTGTATATCGACCATTCAGGTCATATAAACATCTCAAAAAAAGTAACTGACCCCCCTTAAATAATGGACTATTATTTAAAAACGGGCTATTGTATTACAACTCTGTAAAATGCGTTGAAAGCAGAATTTATTTCTGCACATTTTGACACCTCATTTCTAGCAATTGACTAAATATCACAGCGTACATTTAAATCAATGTAGCCCAAGATTTGAAAGTTGCAGTAAATTCTATTGAATTTGCATTCAGTGTAATGGAAGGAAATCTGTGTATTGATATCTGAGTGTTTATGTATTGTAAACATTTGTGTGTAAGTGCAACTTTCAAATATGGACCTCACTACATTAAATTGACCGATGTTTTATTGTTATCTGAGCTATCGTATCAAATGAGGTGTCAAAATGCGCAAAAATAAATTCTGCTTCCAACGCATTTAACAGATTTGCAATACAATAGCCCCTTTTTGAATAATGGCCATTATTTAAGGGGGGGGGGGTTAGTTACTTTTTTTGAGATGTTTATTATATGTGACATATATTACATAATTTGTACCTGAAATTCAAATTTCTGTTGAGATGTACGCTGCACTTCATTACGATAAAATGCTATCGTTCTTCAGATGCTACAATATCAAACTTGTGCAGCTTGGACATTTGCTTAACTCAAATCTTTCGTATGGGACGTATAGGGTGCGGAGGAAAAACCAGCACCCGAAGTCTGGGCTTATAATGAAATTAAATATTTGTATTCAAAATTAATTTTGAATAGGCAATATACTATGTTATATGTTTTCTGGCGAATAAAATGAAATGAAATGGATAACCTCAAGATCATTGTACAATATTTCAAAAATATCTTGCTTATTTGCTTACCTGCTTAAGTCGATTGTTGTCCTCGAACTCTGATGGCCCTCCATATCTTCCTGTCTTGCATTACTGTAATAGATTACTGTCAGTAGATGCAGGTCCAAAAACATCTTTGAAATAGTCAAATCTATTGGTTGCCCCCTGCAATATGAAAAAGTATTTTGAATCTGCACCACCCGGTGTCAAATCAGCTAATGAGCTCAAGCTTACCACAGGTGGGAGCAGGGAGGGACGGAGGTGACACACCCCTCTAAAATCCTAATAGACGAAAACATAAGGCAATAATAACACTAGCAACCGCTGGAAGTGATGCCCAAAATTCATTATGTTTTGGGCCAAAATTCGGTACAATAATACAACTCACTTTAATTTTGGGATAAATACTCTGAAATTCAATTTTGTTGCAAATATGTCCTAGTAAATGAGCGTTTGCGAGTTCAATTGAAAGGTCAGGTAAACGCACATCTTAGGGTGGGTTGGAAGAATATAGAGGTGATCATTCAAAATGGCCGCCAATATATCATTTTCATTAAATCAGCTTAAAGCAACTTGTAAAACACTTTTAAGTGTTTATAGCTCCAGAAACTATTTCTCAATGATAATTTTGGATAATTTTAGATATTAAAATTATCTAAAATTATCCAAAATTATCATTGAGAAATAGTTTCTGGAGCTATAAAAATAAATTTAAATTAAGTTGTATGCATGTTTCAAAATCAAAATGGCCACATAGCCGTCAAATGTCATATTTTCATGACAATCGATCCAAACAGCCTTTTCAACGTCTAACGAGCTTTCTTCTGATACCAAAATCTCAGGTTTGATGAATAAAAATGGGGAATGAGGCTTTTGATCGGGTCACGGAACTTTAAGCAGATAACATGAAAAAGAAAATGAATATATGAATACGCAACTACTAGAATATATCATGAAAAAGAAAACAATTTATACACTGACGATAATGCATGAGATCAGGAATGTATATGATTCCCGCAACATATTCCACTTCAATGAATATTTACTGATGTGTTCATAACATTGTGTTCAAATATTAGGTAAGGTCTAATGACCGACATGCTATCGTCAAGCAGCCGGAAATGTTATATAGAGTATTATCATGTTTCATAATTCTCTAAAGCGCCAAAAACAGCAAACATATCCGGGTTTTCTTGAGGCTACCAGCACAGTAATATTACATCTATGTTCCGACTTTTTCTAAAGTAATATATATAGTGTTGGATGCTATTGATTTTTATATTTAGTTTAATTCATAAACAAACATATTTCCTGAAGATGAAAATAAATATGTAAAATCAACATTCGATTGATTCAATTTGGAATTAAGACGGAATCGTGGTATTATATTAAAGCTTAAAATACAAGAGCCTACCAATAAGACTAATAATAATAATTTCATGTGGCTAAAGCTAGTGCAAATTTGCGTCTGTAGATGCCCAGGTGTAGATAACATGAAATATAAATTGGGCTGAAACCGTTAAATCCAGCCTTTGTTAAGGCCTTATTGCTAGTAGACTTCTCCGTAGTCCACTTGCCAATTGTACATACTCTGGCTATTACATTTAAGCTTAAAACTCTGATTCAACTATTTGTGCACAATTGATAGATTTTCACATCTGATCTTTTCAGTCACCGTACTCCTTCTGTTTGTTAGCTTCCCAGGTGATTTTTAACTCGGAATAATAAACTGGCAGATTCTAAAATTAGAATTGTTCAGTATTGAAGTGCCATTATAGTTATGCCATTATGATATGTTGCATTGAATAATATAAGCCTCACAAATATAATTATATAAACTTTTTCATAACCATTTTATACTAGTATTTTGATGTAATAAATATCAGTATAATTTCGAGTTCAACTGAATGCGTTCATCATGATTAATAACATTTTTTTATTTATCAAAAATCGACTATGGCATAGTCTATATTGCTAGATGTGCTCCACGTACGATCCGAAAAATTACTTCGCTTGTCCAATCCGTTTGAGGATCATCTCTGTGTATTCTTTCCGCTTATGACCAGACTTTTGAATCTTATTCATCCAGATTAGTCAATAATTGGCAACTAACTTCCACATGTTAAAAGCGGACGCCATGACTGACAAAACATGATTTATGATCAGTTCACTGTTTATATGAGTATTCACTTGGAATCGTATACTATTAGAAACCGCTACACATACTTTGTATGCTTTAGTGATTGATGGTAGGATTATTAATTGGTGTAGTACATGGTGGTTAATTACAGTACAAGCCCGGTATAATAAAGCACTGACTATGGATTGATTGGTAAACCAAGAATTAAGACATTGTATATTAGTGAATAATTATCAAATGTGATTGTGTTCATCTAAAAAGTACACTACTACTATAATAGTTAATACATTATCGTTTAGTACATACATCAATGTAATTTAATGATCGTACACACGCTTGCCCGGTCATTGAAAGTACTTCAATGGAATTAATTTAATGGAATTTACGTAGGAGTTCATATTTTCAAAATTCTCATTCATATTATGGGTTTGAGTGCCAGAATTTATGCTAAATGTGTGTGCCAAGGTCATGTTTTTCAATTTTCAAAATATCATTTTCATTAAATCAGCTTAAAGCAACTTGTAAAACACTTAATATCTAATGTTATCCAAAATTATCATTGAGAAATGGTTTCTGGAGCTCTAAAAATAAATTTAAATTAGGTTGTATGCATGTTTCAAAATCAAAATGGCCACATGGCCGTCAAATGTTATTTTCATGACAATCGATCCAAACAGCCAAACGTCTAACATGTCTAAGGAGCTTTCTTCTGATACCAAAATCTCAGTTTTGATGAATAAATAAAAATGGGGGATGATGGTGTTGATCGGGTCACGGACCTTTAAGCAGATAACTTGAAAAAGAAAATGAATATATGAATACGCAACTGCTAGAATATATCATGAAAAAGAAAACAATTTATACACTGACGATAATGCATGAGATCAGGAATGTATATGATTCCCGCAACATATTCCACTTCAATGAATATTTACTGATGTGTTCATAACATTGTGCTCAAATATTAGGTAAGGTCTAATGACCGACATGCTATCGTCAAGCAGCCGGAAATGTTATATAGAGTATTATCATGTTTCATAATTCTCTAAAGCGCCAAAAACAGCAAACATATCCGGGTTTTCTTGAGGCTACCAGCACAGTAATATTACATATCTATGTTCCGACTTTTTCTCAAGTAATATATATAGTGTTAGATGCCATTGATTTTTGTATTTAGTTTAATTCATAAACAAACATATTTCCTGAAGATGAAAATAAATATGTAAAATCAACACTCGATTGATTCAATTTGGAATTAAGACGGAGTCGTGGTATTATATTAAAGCTTAAAATACAAGAGCCTACCAATAACATTAATAATAATCATTTAATGTGGCTAAAGCTAGTGCAAATTTGCGTCTGTAGATGCCCAGGTGTAGATGACATGAAATATAAATAGGGCTAAAACCGTTAAATCCAGCCTTTATTAAGGCCTTATTGCTAGATGTGTTCCACGTACGATCCGAAAATTACTTCGCTTGTCCGATCCGTTTGAGGATCATCTCTGTGTATTCTTTCCGCTTATGACCAGACTTTTGAATCTTATTCATCCAGATTAGTCAATAATTGGCAACTAACTTCCACATGTTAAAAGCGGACGCCATGACTGACAAAACATGATTTATGATCAGTTCACTGTTTATATGAGTATTCACTTGGAATCGTATACTATTAGAAACCGCTACACATACTTTGTATGCTTTACTGATTGATGGTAGGATTATTAATTGGTGTAGTACATGGTGGTTAATTACAGTACAAGCCCGGTATAATAAAGCACTGACTATGGATTGATTGGTAAACCAAGAATTAAGACATTGTATATTAGTGAATAATTATCAAATGTGATTGTGTTCATCTAAAAAGTACACTACTACTATAATAGTTAATACATTATCGTTTAGTACATACATCAATGTAATTTAATGATCGTACACACGCTTGCCCGGTCATTGAAAGTTCTCCTGTGGAATTAATTTAATGGAATTTGCGTAGGTGTTCATATTTTCAAAATTCCTATTCATATTCTGGGTTTGAGTGCCAGAATTGATGCTAAATGTGTGTGCCAAGGTCATGTTTTTCAATTTTGGTACAAATGTAGTCTTTCCTGGTCTTGCTACACCATTAATGTGAAACTATTTCACTCGAACAAACAACAAGCTCATATTTATCAGTTTCATGATCTATGTTAATGTTGTCATTATGCAATATTTCCCATTGTTACTAATTGAAGGCATTAATATAGTTTTTACTTCAAATATACCTTTTGAACTAAGGTGAATTTAGTATCCCCGACGTAGGAAAACATTGAAAAGAACAATGGATAAGAAATGTGTATTGTACCTTGCCATTCTTTACTGTAATATAACACCTGTAGCTTCTTCAACTTTCGCACCACGTTTGAAAAATTTGCGAAACATTTTGCTACATGATGATGCATAAGTTATGTATATAAAATGACGTCAGTCTACGTATTTTCAAAAATGATACAAAAAGCAAATATTGTATGCCTACGCCTCTTTCCTTTGAAAGTTGTAACAAACGTTGATGCAAGAATGCCATAAGGGCAGCAGCTTTGAGGCTTGTTTCATTTAAACTTCTTATATTCATTGTTAGCATCAGACCAGTAAATTATAGAGCAGAGCAATATGACACCTTTCATTTTATCGGCCAACTGGTCGTGATGTCCCGATTTGAGATGCAAATGCAAATATACCACAAAGCCCGGAGATTAATCAAAAGGCAAGTTGGAAAAAATTAAGAAACTATTGCATTGACGTTGAAATTCGACCGTATCTCTTGAGACTGCAACACTGTATCCGCCCAAACAGCGGTTTATAACCATTTCAATGCGATACCAATTGTTTGTATTGAGAGAATTTGAATTGAGAAAACTCGATATTTTGTTTGTCTTATGTATTAAATATTAATCTTGTCAATCAAACGACACTTATCCACGATAAATATGCTGGGAATTATGCCGATGTAGCATATGAGGTGAGTGGTACGTCTCCTACCGAAAGTGATTCTGCCAAATTATGAAGTATTACCGTCAACGTCGCAGTGTAATTCAATACAACACAGGAAATAAGCTCTAAAATAAGATTAAAATCCCGACTGTATTTTGTTTAGTGCTTTAAACTTAATTTGAGTACCAAACGCTTAATTATTATTGCAAGAAAATGTTTTAATAATTCTTTTTTTAATGATTGTATCCTTTTCTTTATTCATTAAAATTCTTTAATACGAATATATTTGTAATAAACCAGGATTTTTAAAACATTTCTGATACAAGCGTATAGTCGCTTTAAATATCATTCCTGGATGGACAAACACCATGTGTAGACTGTAATAAGTGAAGCAATGTAAGTTCACCTTTTATTAGTAGGCATTTAATATGGTGTTTAACAAGTCGGTCTAAGCCAATAGTCACCGTTGAGCGCACAGTTATATCACTTTTCAATCAGTCGTAGCTGATTGCAGGGTTGTAGCTAGCAAATGTACTTTTTTCTTTTCGATGTTTTTGGCACACATAATGATACAGAATAAAGGGATGAAATTAAACTTTCATTAACCAGGGATAGTCTTCAAACATTAATGTCCTAAATACCTCAACGCACTTCAATGGGTATTGAAAAAAGTGGGGAATATTCAAATACTGTGGAGACTGAATAGTCGCTGGCGGATATCATCAAACATTGAAACCTTTGGTAGGTATTTATGAATTTTGAGTTTTTCACTTTCACTAGGCCAAATGAAATGCAATGTTAATTTTTCAGTAAATGTCAGAAAAATACCACAATATACCAACATTTTATAAGTAGGCATTTGATATGGTGTTTAATAAGTAGGTTTAAGTGGATAGTGACCGTTGAGCGCACAGTTATATCACTTTTCAATCAGTCGTAGCTGATTGTAGGGTTGTAGCAAGCAAATGTACCTTTTTTCTTTATGATGTTTTTGGCACACATAATGGTACAAAATGAAGGGATAGAATTAACATTTCTTTTACCAGGGATCCTCTTCAAACATTATCGTAAATATCTCAACGCACCTCAATGCGTATTGAAAAAATTGTGGAATATTCAAATACTGTGGAGACTGCATATTTAAGACACATTATAACATGTTGTTATTTTCATATTATCTATACTTTAAAAATATTCATTCTTTATAAAAGAAACACCCTGTACTTACCAGTTCGAAACTAAAGTGCAATAAAATATGATGAAAATAGAACACATTCGCGCAAAGCCCAAGAGAATACCAAGAAAAATGGATTCTTTGCCCTATTGCACTTCTTTTTTACTCACCCTGTACTTATCAGTTCGAAACTAAAACACTATAAAATAGAATGAAAAATAGAACAAATAGCATTTTAAAAGCTAAAATATAAGGGCACTAACTAAACTGCGTGTTCTGGTCTGAGGTTGAGAAAAATATCTTTGCCGAGCTGTAGCAATTTGTTTTGTATTTTTGCTCAGATGACAAGACAAATGTTTTACCAAAAAAAAATTAACCAGCCCACCTTGATATCTAAGGGTGCGTCACTTAGTAGACGAGGCGCGAGGCCATCCATTTGGTTTCTTTAGCAGTGTGCTCTGATTCACGTATACATAATCCCAGTTTTCACGAGTACCTCATCCCACAGTTATATAATGACAAAGCTGGTGTGAATCGTAAGTCATACATGCTTCAAATTTTGATAAAACGGTCTCAAATCGTTCGTATTAACAAGAATATTAACATAGGGTGCTTCATGCAAAGGTAACAATTAGATAGGGCCTAATGGTTATTATATACCTCATATATAGATTCCTGTCATCTGATTGGTTGAAAGTGCAGTCATTGAATGAACTATGCCCACAAAATGAACTATGGACCGGTCCATGGAAATGAACTATGGACCGGTCACGTGCGTCACCATCAAACTGCGCGTTTTTCCCAGCGTAAAATTATATTACGCTCGCGTTAATGTTTTCACGCGCTATAATTACGCATAATTCGCAGATTGTAATTTGTGTGCCGTTCGCTTTGAAACTATTAATTTCTCTTCCCAAAATCGATGCTTAACCAAACAGATGACAAGAATCTTAAGATTTGGTATATAAAACAAATATTGACTGCTTTTTATTCGGGGCATGGTTAAAATTATGGGGCCGGGGTGGTGTCAAAACCATGACTATGCCCCTCGGCTACGCCTCGGGGTATAGTCATGGTTTTGAGATCACCTTGGGCCTATAATTTTAACCATGCCCCTCATAGCAGTCAATATTTGTATAATAAGCATCTATAGAAGTTCACGGTGTTTGATCTAATTTTCTTTGATTAAATTGCTATATAAAGATTTTTGTCCTTTTTTCATAAACTTGCTAACTGTTCGGCACAGATGGGTCAAATCCTTATGATCGAAGAAATGCACTGGTAAAGTGTTAATTATAAAAAAAACCTTTTGACCCTGTTTTAAATTTGTTCCACAGTTGCATTTTTGGGGGGCTATTCGAAAGTGAATCAGTGTTCCAAACAATATACAGTAATTTCTACATTTGGTACTACCATTGGTGATCTTTTAATATTTCAAGCATAATATTATGTGTGCTGATTATAGAACATACTTAAAATCATAATACTAGACTAAAGTGAACACTTTTCGCGCAAGGCAAGGCCCATCAGTATAACGTCGTGAGGGCGGATTTCCGTTGTAACGCCTAATATTTCGCCAGCGGCTAAAATTTACAAATTGTCTCCCGCTACAGAGAAATGTCAGTATTAACTGAACTATAGAGGTTGTCACCTTTTCACACAATAATGCTTTACTCCCAATGTTTTAATTATAGTCTAACTCAGCTGCGAGCTGTGCCTTGAAGTCACTGGCAAGACGGTCCTCAAAATATATTAATATTATCATTTGTGCATTTGTTTTGTCTTTTTTTCTTATATAGTGAACTTATTTGAATAACAAATGTCTCCTTTTTACGATTGTTACAAGCGTACAATCTAAAGCCACTCACACTAGTATCGATAATACTATTTTAATAGTTTAAAAACTTGTTCAATTGTTTTTCTTTTCTAATTCAAGTGTACTTGAAATGGATTGAGTAAATTGAAATGCTAGAAAAAGTGTATAAGACATACAATGGGGCACAAACGAAAACACTGAAGATAAAGTTTAATGCACTATGTCAAGTCCCCATCTATGCATGATGATCATGCATCTCTTTGGATAACAAAACTTTGTATTGTTTTTAAAGCCTTAAATGAATGCCCAAAAGCGCTATTAATTGTGAAGTATGCTTGTTTTCGATAGGTTTCTCGACGCCAACTTTTGAATGTATTTTGAATTAATGAATAACGAAGTGCAATGAATATGGATAAAATTTGCATGAAATAGTGTTGCGGTTGCTAATGATTGTAGAATAATTGCGTTAAGTACTTCTAGGGCAGGATTTACCACAAAGCCAGGTTGGCCCTGGTCTCAAGATCCAGGGGCAGGGCCGGATTGACCCTTTGTAAGGCCTTGGGTCCAGGCTAAAAATGTTATAACTCTTGACTATCCCAATCCACGTGTCCCACTCTCAACCCACCCCCATTCTAAAACATTACTTTACTAAATTCCCACACTTTTGTTTTTCTTTCTTCTGTTTTTTGTTGTTGTTTTTAACCACCCATGTTTGGGGCTCCCTGGATCTTGAGCACTGGGCCATGGCCCTGTGGTAAGTCTGGTCCGGCCAGAAGTTTTAAATTTGGGAGGATAAAACTAAAAACAAAGCAAAATAAAAGAATTTTTGTTTTTTGGCATCCATGCTTGGAGTTCCCTGGATCTTTGGCACTGGGCCGTGGCCCTGTGGTAAATCTTGCCCGACCAGAAGTTCAAACTTGGGAAGATAAAACTATTAACACAATAAAAGAAAAAGATGAGAAAATGTAAAAATTTAGTGAGGTACTGGTTTAGAATGGAAAATGGTTACACGGGGTGAGGTAGATGTGTGACACTTGGATCTTGATAGTCAGGAGACTCTAGAGTTCTATCCTGGCCCAGGTTACTAAAAAAAGTAAATATGGCCTGGGTACTTCGATAAAAGAAATTGTTGCTGCTGCTTATGATGCTGTTGATCATGGTGAAGCTGCTACTGATGTGGATGATGGTGCTGTCGCTTTTGACATTGAATATTTGCAGTCACTCTTAAGTTTATTTATATCCCATCTTTTTTTAATCTCAATGGTTCTTCTCCGTGTTCTACCCTCACGACCTATTGCTCAAAATGTAATTTTTTTTAAACATATCACGTAAGTGCCTGGATGGAAGAGCCGTAATACATTGTACGCATTAGCATTACGCTTGGTTACGTTTCTACATTTCTGCGATTCGCTGTCACTAACGCGTACACACTCCACTGTGCAATAAACAACTTGAAATAGTTGGGCAAAAAGTGTTATTTCTATTTAAATTGTGGTAATAAATACATGTATAAGAATGAATTTGAATTTAAATTGATCAAAATGGCCATAAAGCGACCGTAAATTACATCTAAACACAAGGAGGTTATAACGATATAGTGATACAAGAGATTACGTAACGCGTTGTTCCTTTGTCCTAAATTGATTTGCCGACAGGCTATTCCTAAAAATTGTACCATTGTGTCGAACAAAAGGGTTTACCCGACAACATATTAACGCTTTACCTGGCAGGTAACTGTCAACAAGTGATGAATAGAAAGTTATGTATAAGCACACCACTTGAGAAAGTGGTAACATTGTTCTCACGTATCTCAAAGGTGTGTTTGTGCGGGTCTCAAGCATATAAAGCAGGCTTTAGCTGTTCTTCTTTATACACTTCTTTATCACCACCTGACATTACACGATTCATTTATATAAATTGAATGTCCTTGTTGATCGATTACACATTCTGGTCTTGAATTGGCTCTGTATTCTTGACCTGTGACGTCACGATGGTAGATCTTCCTGATAGTCGGTTCGTAACTCCTGGACAAGTTGTGGCGTAGTCTCCCTCCGCGATTCCCCCTCCCGTGTGACGTCACATCTACCATCGTGACGTCACAGGTCAAGAATACAGAGCCAATTCAAGACCAGTCGACCTGATGATGCGTCATGGATATGACGTGATACCGTACAATAAATAGTAAGTCCAGTTGAATAGAATTATAATTTAGTCAACTAAATGATAAACTAAGCACTTTACAGCACAACGCAGCCATTAGATGATGTCAAAGCCTTTATACGTTATGTAATTCAAACGCCCAGTCAGGTATATTTCACACCTGCCTAACACAAGTCACCCAGTTTCGGAAACGGGACGCGCTGATTGAACAATCTTATGAATATTGATAAGCAGCACGAGGGTGAAGGTGCTTATGAAAATGCCGGGTGAGTGCCAAAAACAATGCCCGACTTAAGATACAAATTTTAATGCATTTGTGTTCGTCAACTATAATTGCATTAGTCTCCTAGCTTTTAGAATACTAGTTTAATCAGACGGCCTAATTCTATCAAGCATTAATACCTCAACAACCAACGTGATGTTCTATCGATGTACTAGAAAATAAATTGCATACTCTACTTATAATTTAAAATTGTAGAAATGTTGACAAATGTATTTTTGTACGTAAGTATTACGATACGTCAATCAAAATGGCGCATACTTCTAGTAAGTGGATTTTAAGTAAACGAGTTGGGGTACATATTCTTGATCGTGACGTAATTCCACTCCCCCTTCCCATAATATATACATTGAACCTCCCTGTTTGGAAGACTAGCTGTGTATCTATCGCCTGAAGGGAGATACCATTATTTTTGCGTGGAACAACTTCCGCCTCGTTGTTCCACTTAAAATAAAAGTGCCTCCCGTGTTCTACAAGTTGTTTTCAAAATGATTGGTATCCATCAGTTTTTGGTGTTTATTGACAAGCCTGCTTCTGCAATATGAAACATTTGATCCTCTTGAAATACCCAGGATTTACAGTTTATGAAAGTATATAACATTCATCTATAAACAACTGTTGCATTTTGATATGACAATACTGCCCTACCATGACAAAAAGGAAGTAATGGACAACTTTATGTTATTGAGATACTGGACAAAAACAAAATTTGGAGCAATTCACTCAATATTTAAATAAATATCAAGATAATTTGATGTTTAGGTAGTACTGGTAGTACTGGTATTAGTAGGATAGTAACATTTGACTTTGAACAATGGTGTCACTAATTTGCATAAAATTAATGAAATTTGGCAATTTGTCTGTCCATTACTTCTTTTTGTGGTGTTTTTTGTAGGTTTTCGTTGAGTGTCCTATACTTTGCGTGTACAAAAGTTAGGAAGCAAGTATTCATCATGAGATTTTTAAACTTTTCAGCGACATAATTGCAGGAAGACCTAATTTAACTCATAAAAGTCATTTTGAAAAAAAAACACCTCCTTTTGTCATGGTAGGGCAGAATATCCATATGTAATCACTGGAAGCTTATAGGTACCAATTATTTTGATACAGCCTGTACCAGGCGATAGATACACGGCTGGGTCTCAAAACAATACTTTTAGTCTCCAAATAGCACCTTATAAAATATCTGGTTATGTATCAGATTCAGCGCAATTATATATTTCGCAGATATAATTTCAAATTGGTTAAAGTACGAAATTTGCGAAAGTGACAGATCCAGTTCACAAACATTGTTAAAAAAAAGACAGTAGGTGTGGAAGCTGCGGGGGAAGCTGGCAAGGGAAATAATAATTTAACTTGCATTACTAGATTGCATTCCCTATTTTCTGAAACTGATGTGACTACTTTCCTGTTAATAGATCATTTTCATATTTTGATGACTGTACCTAAAACTATCAGAATTATGATTTTTTAATCATGTTTAATTGCATTAACTTAAAACATTTGCGTCATTTAAATACGTTTCTTTCTATTAAAGTTCCCCTCTTCTATTTCCTGTATCACTATGTGACAAAAATTCAAATTATAAAGTACGTGATGAATACACAACGGCGCATTTAAAACAAGTTTCATATTTTCTTCTTTCTTTCATTGACCTTGGAATTATTTTTCACAAACCTATCTATATATCGCTGATACTACAAACTATTCTTCATAAATGTTAAAAACTGTTTAATATATGTACAACAACATCCAAAATTTAGGGTTAAAAAGACAAAACAACCGACGTTTCGGGAGCATAAAAACATCCCTTTTACAAGGTAAAAACAAGTAGCACTAGTAACTAGCACTGCTTCTTCATAAGAAAGAAATATTTTACACTGATTTTTTTTACACTGTTCAAACCTGAAAATTGATTTTGATCGTGTTTGAACTAAAATTTTATCAGCTGTTTAATCCAAGAAAAAAGCCTTTGGACTATTTTTCACTTAAACCTATATGTGAGTGGACGCGGCGAATTTAATAGCCGTAAACTCGGCAAATTGTATTCTGAGTTTAAGTGTAAAATGTATGTGAAGGTCGTATTCATAGGTGTATCAATTCGTTGCGACAAGTATCTTATCAAACGCTGTTTAAATTAATCAATAATACTACTGCTGAAGAGGATAATAAGCTTCTACCTACAGAATAGTTCTTGTCTTTGTTTGCTTTGGCTAAATCCTGTTCAAGTGGTAGATAACAAAGCATTGTATTTTGTCTAGGTATGTATAATCAACAATGAACAATGAGAGGATATTTCTGAACCTCGTTGACTTGGGGATGATTTGAAATGACCGCCAATTATGACTGTTGGATATTTATAACCAGAAAAGTAGAAAAAGAGACACATGTAGAACCGATAAAAAATACAATTTTGTCGAAGGAACAGAGTTCAACAAATCATAACCCCGCTTTTGGATATCGTTTGAAGTCAAATGATATACCATTTTAAAGCTTATGGTATATATTTTCTAAACACGAAATAAAACAAAATTGACCGGACCGACATTACGGCTGATTCGCCGCGTCCAGTCACATATATGTAGATATTGCAAACTATGATTCTGAAAATTGATTTTGACCGTTTATGGCACATATCTAAACTAACATCTGTTAAATACATGCGGTTATTTTTAGGGTCATGGACGCAACATTAGGCTGGGCAGTCAGCATGGTCGATACATTGATTTGGATTCATGACATCCACGTTAGGCCAAAAATAAAATCGGTGCCATCTTGTATCCCAAAAAACATACTTATCAATTAAGATACGATGATTTGTTTTCTACACCTGGATACATATATAATATACAGATGAATTTTGAGTAATTATGTTTTTAATAAAATGCACACCACTAACGAATAAACCACTTATTTTGAATCACGCAAAGATTTACTGTGCTCTTACCAGCGATTCTAAATAGTACCATGACTTTAAAACACCGACCGCGAAACTGTACTTTAAAACTTCAAGGAGCAATATTGTAACGAATTGAACATGTAACCCTTTTTTATTTCCCCTATGGTAAGTTGAAACTATATGTGTTGATTATATTTGCAAAAATATCGCCGGGTCAGATATAAGCTTTTGTCAGACGAGTTTACCCGTAAGGCTATAATGGCCCACAGGAATACAAAAGACATGTACACCAACTACACCATTCTCGATTTTGACAGCGTTTTTGTGATTGATCGAGTGCTTTAAATGGCATGATACAGCCTAGATATTCCGTACTACGAGTATCTATGGCACATTCGGAAGCTTTAATTATGCATACATTTGTGCTTATGATTTTAATAGAACAGCTATTATTACACTAGAAAGATCAGGAAGATGTTCGGGTTTACTTTTTGTTAAACTCAGTTTGTTCTAGTTCCTTATAATCTGTAAAACTCAAATGTTAATGCTTTTAATACCACGACTGTTTGATTCACACTTCCTTTAAAACAAACACAAAAATCACCTAATATTAAATCCATCGGATGCAGATTTGTATTTTTTAAGTTCTCCTGGGTCTTTCTTTTAATCTGTCGTGGTCTAAAGTAGGGCACTGTCTGGCTTCTCTGAAATCACCTACTTCCAAATTTCCAATTGCATGTCTTAAACCAAATATTATTTTAATAACAACTTCTAACATTTATTTTTTTATTTTTTTATTTATTTTTTATTTTTGCTTCTTTGTGTTCTTACTGAGGATGAAACGGAACATTTTTGGCTGAATGTTGCAATTGAAAGTACATTTTGTTGTATTGATATTTAGATTAGAATAGTCATTTGCAGTCATGTTTAGCCATAAACCCCGCATGTTTGTGTGATTTTGACAATTTTGCGAGGGCGCACTCATAATGATATGATATGGTACTTTATATCTTGCGATTGAAGAGATAGATGAAACCCATAGCTATCCTTTGATACTAAATAAAACAGTATAAGGGTTTAGTATTTCAGTACAACCAATAGTCAAGAATTACTGTCAAGAATTAATTTGTTCTTCGGACCTATATTTCATCCATCTTTTAGCATTTGAGCATCTTGAATTTCATTTTTCTCTCTCTTTTTATTGTACTTTGTGGGAATTTTTCCCACATCTATCAATCATCGACAAACGTTGACGGCATAGCGTCAATCTTTAAAGAGTACCTACAGGCCGACTACCCTTGGATCTACAAAACACTTTATAAAGTAATCAATCAATCTATACGCATCGTTGATAAAATACCTACCTCAATCTTTAGTTGGAATGTACTATTCTGAGTTCAAAGCCAGTAATAAGCTTTAATGTAAAGAGATATGCTCATTAGTACAGGTATGTTGGGCAATGTCAAACCAAATTTTATTGCAAAATGTTGATGATTTACATTACATTTGACTTAATTTGGCTACTAAGAGAAATAGATTTCTTGAAAAGTAAGCCATTTTAAAATGGTTTTCAATCCTGTCTGTGCACGCGTTGCAACCATACTCTTTACTTAACAAAATCCCAGTTTATCTAGTACTTGAGCTTGTATAAAGTTGCTTCATTTTCCAATCCGTACATGAATCAGCTTATCCGCCAGAAAATTGTAACTAAGAGAACAAGATGGCAACGTCAGTAAATTCCAAAGAAAGAAAACGGTACGGAATAGCAAATGAATTTATTTCTGTGCGGGTGAAATTAATAGATCATCTATCTACACAAATAAAACAGGCAGCAACATTGGACTTAATTTACCTACTATGAGAAACAGATTTCTAGATAATACGTTATTACCTTATGCATTGGATTAAATCGTGTGAGTGAACGGGCGCACCATACTCTTTACTAAAAAAAATACTAACTAACATTCTCAACTAACTTTCTCAAATCTAAATTCTCTACAGTTTCCATTCTTTTGAATCTGCTCATCAAATTTTAAACAACTTCGAACTAACAGAACGATGGCATCATCCAGAAATTCGTAAAACAAATTTCTGAGGATCGTATATGTGACTTAAAGACCCATTCAGTGATCCCAGCTGTGAAAAAATTAAAATTGTTTATAAATTGCTTAAAACTGAAGGATAAGTCATTCAAATTGTCATTTGGTATTTTTGAAATGACAAATTTGGCAAAAAACGAAGAAGACAGCAGTACTGACGAAGTTGAAGCTCCATTCAAATACATGTAGCTAATTTAGATACTGTCAGTATCTAAATTACAGATTCGTGTAAAATGTCTTATTTTGTCTGAAATACACGGCTTTCGGCTGAACCACTTGCAGGCTATGTTAGCACATCTATGACAATGACAAATGTACCAAAATCTGAATTTTGATGATTTTTACGATCGTCCGGATGAGCCAATCACTGAATGGGCCTTAAAACTTTCATCTTCTCTTGAACCAGGATCAATCTTGAGTAAATATCTGGTTTTGTGCAACAGAAATTTATCAATCAATATTATTATTATTTCCTGTCTAGTATGCGGACAGGTGATTTATTGAAAATTTCATCATGCTTTTAACATGGTTCATAAGTTTTGAAATCCTGTAATAAAAATACCGTATAAAAATAACTAATTCAGCTAACAAGACCCCTTCAAATTAGAAATACATTATACGCTTTCATAAGTATAGATGTGGTAATTTGGTTGGAAATTATAAACGTCATACCCAGATGGACATCACTTACGATATTCAACAAGATATTCCCATCAAATTTGGCAAAGTGATCCTCATATTCCTGTTCAGCCATGTTAGACTACAAATCCCACATTAAAATTCAATCATGGGATTGTCTCGTAGCTTGATTTTTGTTATCAACACGTTTCGTAAGATGTAAGGTGTAGTTAAGTCTATCACGAAATGTCGTGTTGTACAACTAATCTTAAGATAAGAGGTTAGGTTTCAGTGTAAGGGTAGGTGGACACCCGTTCTGGAATTAGTGTAAAAGCACATGAACCAATGGGTGGTGAAGAACGAGGATTTGACTCTTAAATGGGTTCGTTTTCACACGATATCCCTAGATATGGGGTAAGTTTTTTACCCAAAATCCTTTAATATGTTTTGAAAAGTTATCCAAAATACTTCACAGACGGTGTACTAGGATTTTACATACAAAAATTGGATTCATTTTTCTCACAAGTTTTGAGGCAAATTGCACTAGCGGTTTTGATATTGGAAGTACGAACGTGTTTCATAACCCCCCATACAACGGTGTGTTAAACCACAATTGGGGATGAGGCTATAACATTTTCGTCCATAGCATCTAAACACAACACCAGCACCACAATCACCACCACAAACAACAAACACAACACCAGTACTACCATCACCATCACAAACAACAAACACAACACCAGTACTACCATCACCATCACAAACAACAAACACAACACCAGTACTACCATCACCATCACCATCACCACCACAAACAACAAACACAACACCAGTACTACCATCACCACCACAAACAACAAACACAACACCAGTACTACCATCACCACCACAAACAACAAACACAACACCAGTACTACCATCACCATCACCACCACAAACAACAAACACAACACCAGTACTACCATCACCACCACAAACAACAAACACAACACCAGTACTACCATCACCATCACAAACAACAAACACAACACCAGTACCACCGTCACCGCCACAAACAACAAACACAACACCAGTACTACCATCACCATCACAAACAACAAACACAACACCAGTACTACCATCACCATCACCACCACAAACAACAAACAAACAAAGTATCCTTACACTTGGAAAAATAATCACAATGTTCAAACTGAACGATATTGGGGTAACTTGCACTAGATGCACTATATAATTCTACACATTATGACACCACATTGAATCCAATGTAACTTCAAGAAGCAAAGTTACAAGCATTTGATTAGACGAAGGTCCAGTTTTAAAAGTGACAAACTGGCCTATTCAAATCTCTGGTTTGAGAGTGGTGAATGGCTAATTTATGCGTTTGGCTTTAATTTAAAACAAAAGGAACAAAAGAAAACTGAAACAAAAGAACTGATATAAAAACTGCTTTAAATAACGCTTCATTTAAGGAACTGTGTTGTCTCTTTGTTTGGAATCTTTTTGCGCCTTGAATAGACCAGTTTGTCACTTGAGGTTTCTTGAGGTCACATTGGATTCAATGTGGTGTCATAATGTGTTAGATTGGATAGTTCATCTATTAAAAAAATTACCCCAATCTTGTTTAGTTTTGAAATTGTGATTATTTTTCCAAGTGTAAGGATACTTTATTGGCGCAGTATATAAGGCATCCTTTAACTACAGGCCATTCAATATACTGTCACGCATGAAGCTACATGAAATGTTGGTAAGTATGTCATACAGTATTACCACCACAAACAACCAGGACAAGAACACCCCAAACATTACCAGCACCAGCAGCGTGTTAAATGAGAGAAGACTTTTCCTAAACTCGGATTTCCTTGCTACAAAGATGTGGTGTCATAATGTGTTAGATTGGATAGTTCATCTATTAAAAAAAATTACCCCAATATTGTTTAGTTTTGAAATTGTGATTATTTTTCCAAGTGTAAGGATACTTTATTGGCGCAGTATATAAGGCATCCTTTAACTACAGGCCATTCAATATACTGTCACGCATGAAGCTACATGAAATGTTGGTAAGTATGTCATACAGTATTACCACCACAAACAACCAGGACAAGAACACCCCAAACATTACCAGCACCAGCAGCGTGTTAAATGAGAGAAGACTTTTCCTAAACTCGGATTTCCTTGCTACAAAGATGATATATGCATAGACATAGAGGTGCCTTTATCCTTTATGAACAATTAGACGCAATGCCTTGCTACAAATGGATAATGAACATTCGCTTGCAGTGTTTCAATCGACGACTTTTTAGCATTACCATGTTCCGCAAGGTATAGATTTTAAATAGTAAATGGAATGATCAAAGGAAACGAACATGTCAGAAATTAAACAGTATAAGGAGACATCCTTTACTACAGGCCATACAATTTAATGTTTGATCCTTTCACCATGAAGCGTTGGTAAGTATTTATGTCATCGTATCTACAGGCATCTGTCGCTTCCGTGTTCCGATAATGCCAATATAAAGTATGGACAAAAAAGTTGTGGTTTAACACACCGTTTGTATGGGGGGTTATGAAACGCGTTCGTACTTCTAATATCAAAACCGCTAGTGCAATTTACCTCAAAACTTGTGAGAAAAATGAATCCAATTTTTGTGTGTAAAAACCTAGTACACCGTTTGTGAAGTATTTTGGATAAATTTCAAAACATATTGAAGGATTTTGGGTAAAAACAACATACCCCATATCTAGGGATCCCATTTAAGAGTCAAATCCCCGTACTTCAGCATTGAATAACTCCACCCATTGGGTTATGTGTTTTTACACTCATTCCAGAACGGGTGTCCACCTACCCTTACAATGAAGACTAACCTCTTATCTTAAGATTAGTTGTACAACACGACATTTCGTGATAGACTTAACTACACCTTACACCTTACGAAACGTGTTGATAACAAAAATCAAGCTACGAAATAATCCCATGATTGAATTTTAATGTGGGATTTGTAGTCTAACATGAACAGGAATATGAGGATCACTTTGCCAAATTTGATGGCAATTTCTTATTGACTATCGTAAGTGAAGGCCATCTGGGTATGACGTTTATAATTTCCAACCAAATTACCACATCTACTTATGAAAGCGTATAAAGTGACTCGTGTGAGGTCTAACATGCTTAATGTATTTCTATTTTAAGGAGTCCCGTTAGCTGAATTAGTTATTTTTATATTTTGATTAAACTTTATAGGATTTCAAAACTTATGAACCATGTTACAAGCATGATGAAATTTTCAATAAATCACCTGTCCGCATACTAGACAGGAAATAATAATAATAATATTGATTGATAAATTTCTTTTGCACAAACCCATAAGATTGATCCTAGTTCAGGAGAAGAGGACCCAACGTCATGAACGTAATAGGAGCGAGGGGCCCGCTATCCGAAATTTGTCTTACGAATTTCTGGATGATCCGTCGTTCTGTTAGTTCGAAGTTGTTTAAAATGGGATGAGCAGATTCAAAAGAATGGAACCTGTAGCGTAGAGAATTTAGATTTGAGAAAGTTCGTTGAAAAAGTTGGTTGTTAATTTTTGAGTAAAAGAGTATGGTGGGCCCGTTCTCTAAAACTACCGAACGTCCGAACTAAATCACATTTTCAGATAAAAATACAAGCGGGATGTAAAATATATATAGCTAGCACATAGTTGTAATATTCTTTGGGCTATTTTACATTCACAATCTTGTTTTAAATAAACTATATGCTTGAGCCACCGAATTACTTTATTTAGCATTGACTCCGTCCTCTAGAAAGCTGTACGAAATTATATTTTATTCTTATTTCCTGTTTGGTACGTGGACAGGTGATTTATTTAAAATCTAATCATGCATGTATGGCTCGAAATATCTGAAATTCTGTAATCAACGTATAAAAATAACAAAATTAGCGATATTTTGTCTAAGAACATTAATCACAAAATTAATTCAGGGTTAATACAAAAAAACTCATAAACTGTACACTAGTCGCGGTGGGAAATTATAAACGTCATTTGGCAAAGTGATCATCATGAAGCTCACCACATGTTAGACCATAGAAGGACAACTAGTGGCACTTCCCTATAGTTTGACTACGATTGAACGACCTTGAATTCAACTATCGTATTATTGTGTAGCTTGATTCTTATCAACACCTTTAGCTACCTTTAGTATGATGTGTGGTGTACTTCAGTCTAACGTTAAGTACCTTGAAGAAGGATCTCTTTCCATTTTCCTTCATGCACCGTTCATAGTACTTGATCATAAAATCAGTAATTCAAGATAAGTCGTTCAAGATTTCAGTGTGCAGGCCAGTGGACGGTCGGTCTAGCAACGGAGCACTGTATCATCTGAAAAATGACCTTTGACCACAAAATAATGTTCAATTCCTGTGATCAATGTCTTGATAAAGTTCATATGAATCATAAACAGTGATACTAATAAATACTTATTGATGGTTCAATTTGTAGTATACATTAGTTTTAGAGGAATCATTTAGCTTTATATTCATATTATAAAATTTAATTGGGACGAACGCTGTTCCGCTTTTACCTTTTCTGAGAACCTTATAAAACCTCTTTTTTATGGCATTTCAAGTAAGTTGTAAGTAATTTGAAGCAAATTTGTTGACAAATTTATGGTTTTTTTTAGCTTGAAATGTCAAATATGTCGTTTTATTTGAAATGTTTTGTTCCCCACAAACAAGTCTAGGTTCCGGTATCTTTCTTTTGATGTTGCATTAAATACTGACACTCATCATACGAGGTTGACCTTGCCGAAGTCACTTAATCACTATATTAAGGGGTGGGGTATGAACGTGTGGACAGTTTTATTGTGGGCATTAGAGCACATCAGACATATCGAATTGCATTCTGAATACGAAGAATGTCCTTCTGATATCAAATACTTTTGATTTTTTTGAAATTCGCAATGTAATACACATTTTATGGCAAATGATTAAAAATTGATATTTTTGATATTTAACAGTACTCGAAGTAAATTTTATTAATCTGATAATTTATACTTAAAGTGTGTGTAGGTGGGATGAAAAGCCGACGATCAATTGAAAATTTTGACCTTTCGTATTGAAGATATGGATTTTTTTCCCAAAACACCAAAACAAATTAGGTCTTTGTGGGAAAAAAATCCATATCTTCAATAAGAAAGGTCAAAATTTTCAATTGATCGTCGGCTTTTCCTCCCAGCTACATACACTTTAAGAATATGTCATTAGATTTATAAAATTTACTTCGAGGACGCTTATATATCAAACATGTGAAATTTCGAAAGACATTCTTCGTATTCAGAATGCAATTCGATATGTCTGATGTGCTCTCATGTCCCACAAAATATACTGTCGAAACGCTCAAAACGCTCATTCCAGATCCCTTAATAGGCCTACCTTGTTATAAAAAAAACCCAAAACAGGTATACTACGTTTTGGTAGATTGTCGAACGGATTATCTGAAGTCACCTGTCACTCTGTCCGTGTTAGCATATGATTAGAATCATTAGCGAAACAGAATATATTGTATCAGTGCCCTGTTATCTGTGTCACGTGTCTTTTAAAGAGCAAGAAATAAGATGAAGAATGTGGAAGGAAAACGAAGAAAAGAAGCAGAAGAAACACAACGACCTCTATTATCAACAAGGAAACCCAACAAAGTTTAAATTCACTCTACCTTTAGAAATTACATTAATTACACTAAAGAGAAAGAGTATGAACTTTTCAGGTTATAACCTGTATGTATATTAAAAATAAGCGTACGCTTTGTATCACATCAAGCAAACAACTGATATTGTGAGTTCTCAGATAAATGTTTGTATTTATCTTTACTATTGTGATTACACTTCAAATGTCTGAGGACGTGCCTACTAGACCCTGCAGACTCGGGTCTCTTATTACACCAATATCGTACATTTGTGTAATAATGTCTCTACGACATTGAGCCCTTCAAACTATTTTAAAAGCAAATCATATCAATCGCCTCCTGGTATAGATAGAATTACATTGGATTAACTGTAATCGCACAAAAAATGCAGAGGCTAAATACGTCTATTTTAACATGTTTTCGATTGATATTGGCATTTATACTTGTGACAAAAAGCCAATGTAATATCTTTTTCTCTTCCAGTATCTATCTTGTAACACGATACAGAGGAATAAATGTTTCATCTAATACCGTGGATTAATAATAAAAATACAATACACATATCGGTGTTAATACATATTTTATGATTTAACGCTTACAAAAGTCCGTGACCAAGAGTATCGAAATCTATCAATAATAGCCTACAGTTGGTGGCTAATTCACGATATTTGTGATTGTTAAAACGCATCACGTGAAAGACAAACCTTTAATTAACAATAAATTCGCCAGGGCAACGAACTTATGTTCTTCTCGCATAACAGCGCTCGGCAAAGCGCGATGCCGTATAGAATTCAAATATACTTTTGTAGGCCATGTGGTTCTTGAGTTACGTTATAAAGAGGGCGGAAACAACAGCACTTTTGTAAAACGTACATAACTCATTAACAACAATAAATCAAGCAAGTTTTCAAAGTATATGATTTATAGAATGATCTGTTGCAAAACATCAAAGTGTTATTTTTTCAATAATAATTAATATGTTGATTTTTATATTGAAAATCGGTTTTTTGGCGGCTTCGACCAAGAATACATCGTGTTCCCTTAAGGGCTGGGGTATGAACGTTTGGACAGTATTTATTGTGGGACATTAGAGCACATCAGACATATCGAATTGCATTCTGAATACGAAGAATGTCATTCTGATATCAAATAATTTTGATTTTTGAAATTCGCAATTTAATACACATTTTATGGCAAATCATTAAAAATTGATATTTTTGATATTTAACAGTACTTGAAGTAAACTTTATAAATCTGATGATTTATACTTAAAGTGTATGTAGGTGGGATGAAAAGCCGACGATCAATTGAAAATTTTGACCTTTCGTATTGAAGATATGGATTTTTTTCCCCAAAACACCAAAAAAAATTAGGTCTTTTTTTGTAAAATTCCATATCTTCAATATGAAAGGTCAAAATTTTCAATTGACTGTCGGCTTTTCCTCCCTGCTACATACACTTTAATTTAGATTTATATAATTTACTTCGAGGGCTGTTATATATCAAAAATTTGACAAATATCAAATTTTTATAATTTGTCATAAAATTTGTATTATATTGTGATTTTCAAAAATGAAAATTATTTGATATCAGAAAGACATGCTTCGTATTCAGAATGCAATTCGATAGGTCTGAGGTGCTCTCATGTTCCACAAAAAATACTGTCGAAACGCAATAAACGCTCATTTTAGATCCCTTAAAAGGGCAAAATGTAACGGCATCGGTTTGAATTACTAATTTTAGCTTTTGAAACTCTAATTAAACGACATTGAAAAGTAACATAACCATATTATCGATACATTCAAACAAGCCAAACATTAAAGGTATACTTAATGAACATGTTTCTTATATCATTATTTTAAGTAAAAGCCGAGTTGTTTTACGCCAAAAAATAATGATGTCGCGTGTTATATGACACGATAGATGCACGACAGCGTCTAAAAACAATACCTTTATTCTCATTCTTAAACACTTCAATTCAAATAAATATATTAATCATAAGTATACCAAATTATAATCAAATTAAATCCTACATTTTACAAGGAATTACCCAGGGCTTATAATCGATCAGTCCCGTTGTTGCTATGCACCTCCGATTGGTTCAAATAGCGCGTAAGAACCAATAAGATCGCAAGAATATTCTTAAGTGTTTAAGAACATGAAGTAAAAGGCATGCATCATTACAACACGCACCTGGGGGGGGGGGGGGCACTCCACACAAATGATCGTACGGGTATGCTCCCCTAGAAAGGACCGCACAGCTCTGAAAGACCTCTTAATTTTATCAAAATAGAGCGCTGAAAGACAAGATTTTGATCATTTCGGGTCTAAAAGACCCCTAAATGGACGAGTTTTAAGTATTATCCTTGCCACTATGTTCCGCAAGGTATGGATGTTTTAAAATCCATACCTAATATTTAAAAATATCAAATAGAATGAATCAAGCGACACGAACATAACAGAAATTGAAATTTACAAGAATTGCATCCTTAATATAGACCATTATTGAATGTTTAATCGTAGGCTATCCACAGGGATCTATCGCTTCCGTGTTACAATATAAATGCCAATATAAAGTAAGTAAACTTATTATCTTCTACATCATAAAGTGTGATGTATAATGGTACCGACAAAATAACATTTTTAGATGAATTTTGTATATCGGGATGTGAAGGCTTGCACACTATTGTAATATTCATTAGGCTATTTTACATTCACAAAATATTATTGAGCCACCGAAGTACTTTATTCAGGATGAAACAATATTGACTCCGTCATCTAGGAAGCTGTACGAAATTATATTTTGTTCTTATATCCTGTTTGATATGTGAACAGGTGGTTTATTGAAATGAAAACCTGCAAAATTGGTCAAAGTTATCAATCATACCAATTTTGTCGTGAGCATTACCATAAACTTATTCTGTCGTCAAAATGTGTTGGATTCACTACACTTGTTTGGGCTAAAGTTCATCTAGATCATAAACAATGCTCTCGGATAGTTCAGGTAGGAATGTTTATAATATTGTTTTCTTTAACAAATAATAATACTTGATGGTTCAGTTTACAGTTGTATAGATTTTTTGTCTTTTCTTTTATAATTATTTTCCACATTAGAGAATGAATTTGGAGAAAACTTATTACAAACACTCGCTGAGCAGCAAGACCTTCCCTCTAAGCTTTTAATCCGATAAGCTGATTATCTATTTGTTTTCATGAATTGGAAGACATTCTTTGATGTATTACTGAGCTCAATCATCTGAAATTACCGGAGCGTGAGCCACCCAGGCTGGTGGTTCAGCATAGTATTTTATTAACAGAAGGTTTTCTCCAAATTCGTTTCCTAATGAATTCGTTTTAGAGGAATTTTTTAGTTTTACGTACGATGGAATTGGTGCTAACCATGTTTTTACCTTTAATAATAACCTGATGAATATTTTTTAAAGTCATGGTACATTAAATTAGATGAAAGTATTTTAGAGCAAAATGTTAATACATGTATAATTTCTAATCGTTGGCCAAATTAGATTTTTAGAGCTTCAAATCACACTATGTCGTTATCTGTAATGGAACAAACTGTTTCATTACTGATAAATGCTTTGATAAATTTCATCTGGAGCATAAATACTCACTGATGGATAAATTGGGAATGTTTGTATAAACCCTTTTTCTTTAACTAACAATACTAATTATTCAATTTGTAGATGTATTTTCCCTTTTCATTCGTTCGTATAAATGTGTTAATTTATATACCATGAAATTAAACTGGAGCAAACGTTGTTCCATTCTTACCTGTTTTAAAGAACCTGTTGAAAAAGTTAAAATATCACCTTTTCATGGTATTTCAAATTAGATGAAAATAATTTGAAACGAAATACCTGAAGTTATTATGATTTCTAATCGTTGCTAAAGTTATATATATTAGAGCTTTAAATTTCAAAAGCAATAATTTATACTCTGTCGTTTTATTTGAATTGGTCTTCAAAGGCATGTGTATAGACGCTGACATCTTGCTTTTGTTGTAACTTTTGTATTTCAATGACCTTACCATAGCAATCACTATACGTAATAACTGTAAAAAGAATGTAGCTTGACTATAGAGACCATACACTTTAGCTCTAAATTTTGGTAGCTTGTCTGAGGCAGCTTATCGACGTCCCCTATCACTCTGTCAATTTTAGCGAAATGAAAAAATTGTACAAATGAAACTCACAGTGGCGTCGCCTATTTGGGCCCCCGCCCCCTAGTGAAAGGAAAAAAGAGGAAAAGGAGGGGGAGAGAGAGGAAAAAAGAGAGGAGAGGAGGGGAAAAGAGAGGGAGAGGGGGGGAAGAGAGATGGAGAATCCATATGATATGCAATACCATACGATTATTATCAATAAGCCTGGCAAAAATTGTCTATTTAGGCCCCCGCCTCCCCAGTGCAGGGAAAAAAGAGAAAGGTTTGGTGGATTTGGGCCCCTGCCCCATACAGGTTTGCCCCCCCCCCCCCTGGAAAAAATCTCAGCTACGCCGCTGGACACTCCTCTCTTGTAGACAATCAAGACGGTGATGAACATGAAGAATATGAAAAGGAGATGAAGAAAAGAAGAGGAAGTCATAACCTGTATAAAGTAAATATTCAGCTCGGTATCAAATCAAGAGACGGTTGTTTGATGGCATGTAGAACTGTATTCATTTGAAAGCAAAGTTGAACACTGAGGGCGCTATTTTCATAAATCCTGTTAGCATTTTTACAAGTGTGACACTTGTATAATGGCATTAAAACATCATACAAATGAGTAACATATAGCATGGAAATTTTCAAACTACTTTTTATCATAAAATGAAAGGAATAACTCTTATTATTGGTTTTAATTCTATTTAAAATATGTAAATAGCGCCCTCAATTTGGACACAAATATGCAGTTTATAGAATTAAAATTACCACAAAAAGGCAGAAAAACATGAGAAAAAGAAATGAAACTATAAGTTAAAAATAGCTAAAAAATATATGTATTATTATGTTAGTGTGATAGCTGTTGTTATTGTAAAGGTCTAGAATTGAGAATTATGTAATGTTTTGTTAGAAACATTAATAAATGATCACGTCAAACAACCGTGAAGAATATTAAAAAACTGATGTTATTGAAGTTATTATTTACATCGTGCCTTTTTAAAAAACAAATCATATCAATAGTCTCCAGGTATAGATAAAATTACAATGGGTGAACAGTAATCGTACCTAAAAAACATTAAGCGGCTAGTAAAATACGTTTTCGTTTATTTTAACATGTTTTCGAATCATTGATGTAATTAATGATACTTGTGAGCTTTTATTCTTATCTCTTTAAGTATCCGTCTTGTAACACGATACAGGAGAATAAATGCTTCATCTAATACCATGGATTAATACTAAAAATACAATACACAAATCGGTGTTAATGCATATTTTATGATTTAACGTAGTCCATGACCAAGAGTATAGAAATCTATCAATAATACAGGAGGCTGCTAATTCGAGATACAAAATCATTGAATCGTTAAAGAGGTAACTG
This sequence comes from Amphiura filiformis, assembly GCF_039555335.1. NCBI lineage: Eukaryota > Metazoa > Echinodermata > Ophiuroidea > Amphilepidida > Amphiuridae > Amphiura > Amphiura filiformis. The sequence goes on along the minus strand of NC_092628.1, from coordinate 50,632,906 downwards.
AATGGACAAAGACGTCACGTTAGATTGTGTGTGTGTTTATTTTGTTTCCCGGCATCGAGTAAATTAGCCAAAGGTGATATGACTTGGACTATGACTAAGACACAAGACTCTCCTATCCGGTCGGAGTGGTGCCTGAGCTAGCGGTGTTTGTTCTCAAATATTGAGAAAAATACAGCCCCCTCTAATAGGGAAATGTATGGTACACGAGGCTTTATTGTAATGGGTTTCGTCCCTTCCTCCCCCCATGTACACAATTCCTAGGAGGGTAAAATAGCGTAAATTTTCGTTTTCGCCTATTATTTATCATATCTCAATAACTGCAATACGTATGGAAAAATACATATGACCAGTAGCTTTCTTGATTCATTTCCTATACGATCAATATATTGTGCTGGTTTCATATTTTCCTGTCGCTTGCCGCTTTTGCAACAAAGTGTGTCAGCTACGAATCGCGAATGGTGTTGTGGGCTTGACTGATCGATGAAGTAGGGATTCCCCCGCACTTCTAAAGCACATTGCCCAATTTTGGGCTATTGGTTTAACATTGTAAACCACTGACTAGCCTCCGTATGGTCAGGACCGACCCACACATAAACTCAATTTCAGTTGATAGTATCATATGCCGCTTATAAAACGTGTCAATAAGTATGGATTTTCACTCAATTCTAGTTTCAAAATGAGGCATCAATACATCTTGTGGTGGGTGTTCGGAATTCACCTATAATTACCGTAGTCTGGCGAAAGAGTTATGTTACCATTTTGCAAAGCATTGTTTCCTTTATGCCTTTTAGCTGAAACTGCTTCATATTTCTCCATCCATCCCAACATACCCATATAATTAACAACACTATTCTCACTATTGTGAGAAAAATAGTGAATTGAAGTTGCTGGCGTTCGTATATGGGATAAAATTAAGGTTGTCTGGTTTTAGCCGTCTTCTATTTTCAAATTATCCTATATCAAGTATCTTATGCGCTGTGTACTTATTTTTGTCGATTCTGTTATTTACTTAATAATTAGTTTTTTACTTGAGGTCTGATTCAAAATCATTGTTTCCTTTATGCCTTTTAGCTGAAACTGCTTCATATTTCTCCATCCATCCCAACATACCCATGTAATTAACAACACTATTCTCACTATTGTAAAAAAAATAGTGAATTGAAGCTTGCTGGCGTTCGTATATGGGATAAAATTAAGGTTGTCTGGTTTTAGCCGTCTTCTATTTTCAAATTATCCTATATCAAGTATCTTATGTGCCGTGTACTTTTTTTTGTCTATTCTGTTATTTACTTAATAATTAGTATTTACTTGAGGTCTGATTCAAAATCACCCGCGTCCTAAGGCTAAGCGCAATATGTACAATGCTATATTAAAAAAAAAGAGACTGCGTTTTAACTTGGTGAGGGCAGAAATAGACTAGTTTATATCGGAATAAACGATGTCGATGGTCTAATTTTTGTCGATTCTGTTAATTACTTAATAATTAGTTTTTTACTTGAGGTCTGATTCAAAATCACCCGCGTCCTAAGGCTAAGCGCAGTATGTACAATGCTATATTTAAAAAAAAAAGAGACTGCGTTTTAACTTGGTGAGGGCAGAAATAGACTAGTTTATATCGGAATAAACGATGTCGATGGTCTAATTTTTGTCGATTCTGTTAATTACTTAATAATTAGTTTTTTACTTGAGGTCTGATTCAAAATCACCCGCGTCCTAAGGCTAAGCGCAGTATGTACAATGCTATATTTAAAAAAAAAAGACTGCGTTTTAACTTGGTGAGGGCAGAAATAGACTAGTTTATATCGGAATAAACGATGTCGATGGTCTAATTGCCACGATTCGTCAAAATGATTAATGTATAACACACACTTTGGCACTCTCAACGGAGCACAAACAGGTGAATCAAAGTAAAACTTGCATCATACAGGTAATAGCAATGTAGTAGGTGTACAATTGGTGTTGATCTTGATTAAATTGTGGGCTTTCTGGTGGTTAAGAAGTAGGGATTCCCCCGCATTTCTAAAGCGCATTGCACAATTTTGTTCTATCGGTTTTTAAAAACATTGTAAACCACTAACTAGCCTCCGTATGGTCAAGACCGACCCACACATAAACTCAATTTCAGTTCATAGTATCATATGCCGCTTATAAAACGTGTCAATAAGTATGGATTCTCACTCAATTCTAGTCCCAAAATGAGGCATCAATACATCTTGTGGGTGTTCGGTATTCACCTATAATTACCGACGTCTGGCGAAAGAGTTATGTTACCATTTTGCAAAGCATTGTTTCCTTTATGCCTTTTAGCTGAAACTGCTTCATATTTCTCCATCCATCCCAACATACCCATGTAATTAATAACACTATTCTCACTATTGTAAAAAAATAGTGAATTGAAGCTTGCTGGCGTTCGTATATGGGATAAAATTAAGGTTGTCTGGTTTTAGCCGTCTTCTATTTTCAAATTATCCTATATCAAGTATCTTATGTGCCGTGTACTTTTTTTTGTCTATTCTGTTATTTACTTAATAATTAGTATTTACTTGAGGTCTGATTCAAAATCACCCGCGTCCTAAGGCTAAGCGCAATATGTACAATGCTATATTAAAAAAAGAGACTGCGTTTTAACTTGGTGAGGGCAGAAATAGACTAGTTTATATCGGAATAAACGATGTCGATGGTCTAATTGCCACGATTCGTCAGAATGATGCAATTGATTAATGTATAACACACACTTTGGCACTCTCAACGGAGCAAAACAGGTGAATCAAAGTAAAACTTGCATCATACAGGTAATAGCAATGTAGTAGGTGTACAATTGGTGTTGATCTTGATTAAATTGTGGGCTTTCTGGTGGTTAAGATCGTTAACACTTCATCATGTTTTTGTACGGCAATCTAAACATTCGTAAGAAAGCAATAGGTCTGATTATGCAATAAAATATGAGGCTCCCTTAAACCTACATCAAGGTATTAAGAATTATATGTCGTTGCCGCAAGGTTTTAATAACAATTCAAAATAAAACAAAGTGTAAATAATGCAAAGGTTGGTTCTAATCCAAATCATGATATGTTGGTTTTAACTGTGTAGGAAGTATAAGGATTTCCAAATTCCTAGAAAAAAATCCAAAATGTAAACTGGATGTATGAAAGTGCGATTAGAGTCGTTAGAGTACCTTGAAGTTCATCTTTCATAAAAGTAAGCAAGATTGCTTCTTTCAAATGCGATCAAATGTGTAAATGTATATGTTGCTTTGAAAAGCACCACGAACACATGGTTTTCACAACTTGATTTATCTTTCATATGATTTACATTATGTGTTATATCAACCCTTATCAAATAAATTCAAATTATTCAGGACAAAAAAATCTGGACAAGTTGTCCAGATTAATGCACTGATGACACACTATCTATTAGTAAAATGTCAAGCATAGCACATCAAGATCTATAACAGGACTTTAGCAGGACTAAAAGAACCCTTCAAAATAGCAGGGCTGCGGGTGCTATCACAAACTGATGTAGGGTTGACCTTCGGAGCCCCCAAGGCCGACTCCAGATCGTGACAGGAGGGCCATTAAAGTTCCCTCATGAATTTCATGGACGGTTTGGATATGCTAACAATACACATTACACGAGAAAAAATGTCAAGGATAGCACAACAAGATCGATATTACTGAGCAGGATTAAAAGAACCCCTCAAAATGGCAGGGCTGTGGGTGCTATCACATCACAAACTGATGTGGGCTGATCTTCGGAGCCCCAAGGCCGACTCCAGATTGTGACAGGAGGGCCATTTTGCTAAGTTCCCTCATGAATTTCGTGGGTAGTTTGGAGCATATGTTGCCTAAGTCTCGAAATGAATTTCCGAGGTAATAAGCCCATGTGAGCCGACATCATAACCATAAGTCAAATCACAATTACAAGTAACTCCATCATCTTTTAACAGTGACTCCAAACCGTAACAAAGTATTTGGCAGTACTTGTGATGGTTGTCTTGCTTAATAGAAATTGTGCTGTGAAAATGTTACCCTCAACCCAGTTTTCCCCTATAGGCATCACCGATAATGCATCAATCATGAATGATTTCCATTCAAATTTAACAGTCTTCATGCCTTACATTTGTGTGCTACAAGAATGCCTTAACATATCCCTTAAACCCAAATTAAACATTAATTATGTAGTAAAACTCTCCCTAAGTCGGATGCTTTGATTCTTGGTACTTTATTCGCAAATTATTGATATCAGCGAATAAGCTACTATCTCATGAGATTTACAAGGGCAAGTGATCATAAACTTGAGGAGGACCGACATACATACAGCATGCTTCACTTAATAACTAGTACTATAGTGCCCTATGTATTTTAATTCCGCAATGTATGACGTGATCGAACATCACGGAGACACATGTAAACATGGGATTTAAGGAGCATATCCCTACCACAATTTGGTTAATTAAGTTGTCAGAACAGTTTCAGATGTAAAGATTATTTTATTCGCTAGTGTTGAGTAATTGGATCTAGTGTGCCGAGTCGTTTCTTTTGTTGCCTGTAGTAAAACTGGTTATTTTTGTGGTAAAACAGTAATCACTCGTTGCTGGCAAGGAATTTAAAATCAGACCAAACATTTTTCTCAGCATAATACACCGGACATCATACGTGAAAACAAATTGAGATGCCCTTAATTGACGTGTTTATGGGACTTGACAGATTATTACTTCAACGAAGGTCATAATATTTTTGCTTGTCCTTCGCATCCCCCAGGTTTGCAGCCCACTCAGTTTCAAAACAACTGATATGGGTCATTGCTTACAAATTAACAAACATGAAGCCATGTATTTTGTTACCAGAGGTAATTAAAACATAATGACGTTCGTATCTGTCCTTGATTGTCCTCATTGACCGGTCGATCGCGGAATACTGGTCCAACTTTGTTAACCTGAACCGGGTGATCGTCTGCTGATGATTAAAATAAACACCAAGATCTACGCAGTTCTTTGTGATTCCATATAGAGAATAAATTTTAGAAACCTCTCAAAGTGTATAGTATAATGTATTGTACTTTGATCGATTCTTGTTGATGGACTGCCCATATTTTATTCTATCTACTGTTACGTTGAATGTATTATGTCGCATCATATCGCATTGGTTCAAATGTCTAAAATATTTGGTTACAGGATTAACTTGCAATATTTAATATCGTTTGTTTAAAAGATTTTAGCTATAGAAATAGAAGTAATCTTGTACTGTAAAACAAAGAAACCGCTCTATCATTATGTGCTTTCAGCATTTCCAGTTTTAGTGTCACATTCTGTCTCATTTGTCAAAACTGCACTAGATTATGTTATTAATGCTAGTATTAGTTTGTTATAGATGAATCCAACGAGCCAAGTGATTGTCAGAATTTAGTCGGCCATGACTGGGTACCGGCGCACCAAACTGGTGTTGTGATTGCACAATTGGGTAAATTAAAGCCGCTTAAAAATCGATATTTTGTTGTATTGTGTTGTTATCTTTCGTCATTCTATTGTCTACAGTTGTGTTCACACTGTCGGACTTAAGTCACTTAATACCGGTAATAAGTCACTATTACCGGTTATAAGTTGCTTATTACCGGTATAACTCACTTATATCCGACCGTGTGAACACGACTTTTGTGTAACACGGGTGATGAAATGCAGTTTAAAATCCCCGCCAAGGACGCATCTTTTCATATTTTAGGTGGGATATACCCGACGGGGACCCAGCTATGGCTGTCATTGAGGATTCGTCTATAGTCCGGCTGCTAAACATGAATATTTTATCTTAACCTTTTTTCATGGATGTTGCTTCTCAAGACAACCGATTCCAAAATATTTTCGCTGTCCCTCTCAGTCAGTATTATGTAATTTATGTTGCGGATTGTAAAAGTTCAAACTGAAAATTGCTCACATTTTCTCAGATAATCTGTGACGAACCGTTCTAGAGTTATAAGAAGAAAGGTCGAAGGTCAGATTATGGATTCCAAATGAGGAAACCTGAAAAACTGCTTACCATAATACTTAGTAGTTTCTAATTGTTCATGATAGAAATACACACATAATAAAATATTCACTTAAGTGTTAGAAGAATGTGTAGCCCCAGCTTAAATCAATGCTAAAATAGGTATGACTTGGCAATGTTTGGCAATTATAAAGCAATCAAGAAAAAAAAAACTTTGATTTTTTTTCTCGTATTTAGGGCAAAGGTACAGGTCCAATAGCCTTATTTTTCAATAACCCCTAAAGAGTCTGTAAACCAAAATTTAATATAGAACACAATATTACAGGTAACTATGGAAGCGACGCTTAAAGACAATTTTTACAATGTCCTTTCATTTGAAAGATTAGATTCGCATATATTTTGCAATAATAGTTAACCTCTCTCGTTTCTTTCTCTCTTGAACTTTATCTGATCACAAGAGAGACTTAAACCAGGTTGTAAGTCATGCAATCTCTATTTTCATAAAGATTTTTTATTAAATGGACAAACAAACAAAAGACTACTTTATAATTATTTATAGGATGTGCAGAATGATTCGATTTACATACGCTGTAATATTTACGTCTGTCACCATTTGTAGTCTACATTTCACGATTTGCGTTCTATTTTTCAAGATTGTTATTGTTCACCAACATTGTGCTTCATTCAGTGAACAGGATATCCATGATTCACATTGTTTGAGTTACTAAAATCATGCGAGCACGTATTTTTAAAAGCGTTAGACGTGGGTGCATTTTTCAAACTCGAGGCAAATGCAATCGTGATTTCAGTGTTGCGTATACTTAGTATTTTTCAAACCATGACTTTACAAAGTGCAATATATTGATTAAAAATGTTATTGGAACTTTTAAGCTTCGTCGTATTTTACTCCGACTTAATATTTCAAATCCTGTTTGCCATTAAGAGTATGTATAGAGCTTATAATGGTCGTAAATGATATCTAAGTCTATTGTTTGCAACGTACTCGATTGGATACAATTAGGTAATGTTCCTACAATGAATTTGTTGTATATGTGTAGGGTTTCGACGTGGGTGCAGTTTTGTGTCACTTGTGACTGCCATCGCTTGAAAGTCGCTAAAATTTGCAAAGGTTAATATTAAATTAAACTCTTTATCTGAAGAAGAGGGAGCATGCGCATGCAATAAACACGATATGTTTTGCAAAGTAAATTTTCATAAAGTGACATTATTACCTTTATAAGTGACGCAATAGAGAATTTTAATAGACTTCGTTTGTCATCTTTAGAATCTTGCTTTATCATACTCCATTCAAGTTGTATTGACCTAAGTGAGAACACAGTATTACAGGTGACAATGGAGGCTACGTTTAAACATGTTGAAGACAATTTTCTAATGTCCTTTCATTTTAAGGATCAGATTCGCATATATTTTGTAATAATAAACCGCTCTCGTTTTTGTCTCTCTTGAACTTTATCTGATCACAAGAGAAGGCTTAAACCAGGTTGTAAGTCATGTAATCTCTATTCTTATGAATACCTGAGATGTGGTCATTTGCGCACATCGTTTAGCGAACGGGGTTTTTGCGCATTGCAAGTAGGCGTGACGTCAAATGACGACATCTCAGGTCTACTCGCAAAGGTTTATGGGCTTTACCGAAAAGGTCAGTTGACAAACAAAGAAAAGATCATGACCCGTACTACTTTATAATTTAAAGGATGAACAGAATAATTCAATTTACATACGCTGTAATATTTATATCTGTCACCATGTGTATTCTACATTTCTCGATTTCCGTTCTAATTTTCATGATTGTTATTGTTCACCAACATGTGCTGCATTCAGTGAGTAGGATACCGCGGATTGTTTGCGTTACTGAAATCATGCGAGCATGTATTTTTAAAAGCCTTAGACGTGGGTGCATTTTTTCAAACTGGAGTGATGCGTATATATTTCCAATCATGACTTTACAAAGTGCAATATATTGATAAAAAAATGTTATTGGAACTTATAAGCTACGAAATTCATTGAACGCTTTCGTCGTATTTGTACTATTTCAGATCCTGTTTGCCATCAAGAGTATGTATAGAGCTTATAAAGGTCGTAAATGGTAACCAAATATGTTGTTTGCAACGTACTCGATTGGATATAATTAGGCAATGTTCCCACAATGAATATGTTGTGTAGGAGTGGGTTTAGGATGTGGGTGCAGTTTTGTACTTTTTGTCCTCTGTGACAGTCTCAACCTTGTCTGTTGTTTTATTTGTTTCCTGCAACTTGTAAAAGTTAATATTAAATATTAAAAGTTAAGCTCTTGATCGGAAGTAGAGGGCGCAAAACATTATGTTTTGTAAAATAAATTTGTCACAAAGTGACATATTAAGTGACGGAATAGAGACATTTAATGGATTTCGTTTCTCATCTTTAAAATCTTGCTTTAAATATGGCTTTATCTTTCTCCAATCAAGTTGAATTGATCCAATTGAGATATCAAATTATACAGCAAAAACATCAGTAGCTGCATGATTACTGCAGTTATCATTTTGAGTTTATTGCAACAATTAATGGTTGTCTCTATTTAAGTAGGGATAGCTTTTAGAGAAATGCAGTAAAACAGCTTTAAGTAGGTCGTTCGCGTCTTCAATCGAACTACATTTGGATGGGTCATTTTGTACTCACCTTAACTGTTGATTGTAATGAACTAAAAAATGGGCGATCTTTTCTTTTAGACCACCATCGCGATATAGGGACTAAATTATTACTTTTGCATCAAGCTTTACTTTTGCATCAAAGTTGCCAAACACTTTGAAGTCAAAGTTTAATGTATTGCAAGGAGGGCAGGGCTTCGATAAATGAGGGAAATTATGGGGTAAAAAACAAGGTTAAAACAAATTTTTGAAAAAAAGTGAAAACAGCCATTCTGCTACGAAGTTTTTGTCTCAAAAAACAATTTTAAAATTATCGGAAAAGCAAAAAACATACCTTCGTAAAATCAGCATCACACCCATCACATAAAAAGATAATCAGATGAGTGGAAAGTGGCAAAGAATTTGTGAAATGAGGGAATATTTTTAAGAAAAATACATCACGTTTTTTGAGAAATTCGCCATCTTGAATAAATGCAGAATTGCGTGACGCAGTAAAAACCTGTCAAACGCGCTTGAAAATGCTTGATACGCGAGCGTAAATCATCGTCAAAACGAGCGTACATCAAAAGCTCGTACTACGCGATGTGTTGGAGTTTGCATCACCGGTTTTGCATCCCGTTCTGCATTCAGTTCTTTTACGTCAAAAATTGCGATAAAAACGTGGATTTTGGAACAAAATAAAGCTTGTTCGAAGAAATAAAAGGTATGTTTGCTAAAAACATGTTCAACCTTGATGCGAAAGTTTAATTTGATAAATTCGTAATTTTAACCTTATATAGCTCGGGTGGTCTAAAAGAAAAGATCGCTAAAAATGACACCAAAACGTTTACATGCATCCACACAAGATGCTTTGTTAGGTGTCAACGCCAATTGAACCGGGTTGCGACAATATTTCATGTACCGAAACGCCATTATGAGCGCATTTATTTTTTTAAAATTTGAAACAGACAAGTGGAAAATAGTGTTATAATCTGAGCACTTTTCTGATCTTTGTGCAGTCCAGAATATCTTCACTTTATTAGTCCGAAACAAATTAGTGGTGTGACCAACAGTAATTGCAGCATTTTTTCTCGGTTATCCATTTTAGAGATGTCCCCTGAATAATAATACCAAAATTATACTAAAATATACTTGGTGGAATGGTAGTGTTTGTTGGGAAAATATCATAAGGATTTATAAAAGTACAGAATGTCATATCTGTGAAAGTTATAAGCAAAAAGGTCAAAGGTCCAATTTTGTGCTCCACGTGGGTCAACATCGAAACAACGTCTCCTTTAAAATGTAATCTGTTCGTCCTTGCAAATCACTCTAAATTAAGAATAGTTTGCCATGTCTTGGATGTTTTGTTACCAACCCAGCAAACACAAAACTTTTTCGACATCATTCGCAAAAGGTTATAAAAGTTTGTCAGAAAAAATGTCGGGTTATATAAAGGGTATACAAAGGGTATAAAACGTTTTCATAGCATTCAAAAACGTTTTTTGATAACTTACTGCAAATATACTAACATAATGTTATTTAAGTGTTGACAAAATAATTGGCAAAAATGTTTGCAAAACAATATATAACTCAAGAATCATACATCATAGTTAGAGCAAACTATACTCTTTCTGAATTCTTATGGCTAGAGTATAATTTGGTATAGTTTCAGTTTTTAAAATGATTGGAACAAGTTTGAAATATGACCCATGATGATCTTCCCGCCAAAAACTACCTTTCAACTAAGTATATTATTTTGATCTTCCTGACTTAAATCCATGACTTTAATCTCCCCTGACTTTAATCCATGACTTTAATCTCCCACACAGGTCTGTAGATTTCACATAGTCAGGTAACCCCATTTGAAATTGACAATCTCTGTGGAAGAATAAGGTCATGTTTTCCATAATGGGTGTATACATTTTAAAATATGCATGGAATAGCCAAGTGTTACCTGTAAAGAAGGTTAATACAGGGCAAGGATAACGCCTTGTATACTTGATTCATCATTCATACACTCATGAGAACGACGGTTCACTTAACACTTTGGTCATTCATCAGGAAAATGGATTTGACCTGGGTAGGGCATATAAACAATATATTTGATCACTAAAATACCATTTCAGATTTCTGCATTTCGTGAATACAAAGAAAGAGGCCCATATGTATATGGGCTCCTGGGTTGCAGATTTATTGATGTAAAATCTACAATTCTACAGCTAATATGAAGGCACTTTAAATCAGATTGAACGTTGTCCATAGTTGCCTATACAACGTATTTTCCCTATTGATATACGCGATTTGTCGATTAAGACTTCGTGGTCATCCTTTAATAAACTTCAAATTGCTCAAGTAAGCTTGTGCAATTTTGTTCAAATAAGACAGAATTTGAATCTTAAAACAATTCATACAATCGTTAAAGTAGTTAGCGTTTGACCGACAAACGATCAAATGTGTTGTTAATTTTTGCGCTGAAAGGTATCATGTAGGTATTTCTGTAGTTAATCCTTATATAGAATATTTTTATGGATATACTGTTACATGATGTAACTTACATAACGCTCCGACTTCTCATTATCTGTTGTCAGTATACGTTATGAATTCGGCAGAGTGATGGATCGATCATTTTGAGCAAATTGAGTTATTGTATGCCTGTGATTATGTTTCAGGTGATCTTTGATTTCCACCAAAAATTAATGATAAATCTTACTCCCCGACGTAGATATTGAAATTGTGATTTGGACGAATTGCGCCTAAGTGCGATTAATGAATTTGACAAAGAGACGAATCGTATACTTAGCTGTATAAATCATGCTGTATAGTACAGCTGAAAACTCTAGAATTTCTATATTGCATGATAGAAGATACCTAATAGCTACCCATTGGAATCAAATAGGACATGCAATATAGAAATTTTGGAGTTTTCAGCTATACTATACAACATGATTTATACAGCTAAGTATACGATTCGCTGTAAATATCTGTCTTGAGGGATATATCGATTGTTTCAGAACATGCAAGTATTGCAAATAATTGGCGCACATTCACTTCATAATACATTTCAAATGCTCACGAGTGTTCTCAATTTTTAGAAGGACCAATGGGATGGTATCAAGATTTTCAAACGCCGTTTACTCAGAACAATTTTCAATCGGATTTGTTTTTGTTTCGTTGGGCTTTAAAGCTTCTGATCAAGTTAAATAACGGCAACTGATTGTTTTGTACATTGCCGTCAACGCTGACTATTCAAGGTGCAAGTACGGGGCTAGGAAGCAAAGAAAAAAGCAAGGCCACTGACACCATAATAAGAATGATTTTAGACAATTTCGTTCCCTAATTTGCTCTTGCGATGTTGTATCCTCGAGCTCTTCCTCCCTCACCCCCAATTCCAGGCAGTATTTAACCTTGTAAGTTGCATTATGAAATTAAAGAGCTCAACTATAAATTTTATCTATTATATTAACAATTTTATTATATTTTAACTATATTCAGAGAATACTCTTATTCACGCCCACATATTAATATAAAGAAGATAGATAAACAATTCTGAATAATTCAAGTCTAGACAAAGGAACATCTATTTGAATTTCAGATTACATATGGACTTAAATTGGAACTAATCAAATAAGGTAGTCCTTAAGTAATATTAAACCTTAGATCAAACATAATTATTCAAAGAGCAATAATTTGGTTGGAATTCAGCAACTGAAATTGCTCGACCCGGGAAATAATTACGTTAAGTTTAATATGGTTATGGAAGTCGGAAATATACTGGCAGTATTACCAGTTTTATTGGGTACATTTTTCTTTTATAACACGCCCCGTAATTTGACAAAAAGAAATAAGTAATATGATGGTACTTGTAGATGAATCATTCTGAAAATAATACTGTCAATTTATACCAATAGAAGTATCGAAATTAAGTTATAAATTGTGTAGCTTTTTCAAATTCATTTTTGAAAACGTCAATTTAGATACAACAAAATTGCATAGCTGCATAACATTAAAACTTATTGAACTAAAACTTCAAAGGGATTGGTCCATTTTGTGGTCATAACGTCGCATAGAACTGTGCCTAATTGAAAGATTACGCAACTGGAGAACTGGAGTAAGAGAAAATTTTACTTTGGGAATTGGCTATGAGTAATTTATTTGACCAACGAATTTAAATGGGAGAATAATCGAAATCGGTCAATAGGATCGTATCGAATGGGGACCAAAAAGCAAACTTCTAAATTTTTTTTGACAAAGCCGAAATTGAAATGGGATCGCAGAGATCCTTTGTGCATAGATGATTACAAGGTAAATTCGCATTATATTTCAGAACCAGACAATTATTTCTTAAAGCCTTTAGCCCCTAACGCGTTCCCTTCAATAATATTAATAGATCGCGATGCTGTATTGTTTGTATTGAAACTACGTCACATAACACCATTCTATCGTAAAGGAGGTGCGTAATTGGTCAATAATAATGCATTCAACTCCGGTGGTACTCAATCACTAACTTAACCCCATCCTACTGAGCCACTTTCTGTAATACAAACAACGAGGAGGTGCAACCCCCTAATATTCTGTCATAAACGTCACAACTGTTATATGTGGTACCATATGTATTGTTATTGTGTATAGCTATCACCTCCTCTATCCAGTGATCCCAACAGAAGTACAAAACATTCCCCATTTAATATCGCTACACTCTTATTGAAAAATCCTTAATCAAGTGTATGCAACCTTAAGCAACGAAAGTAAATATTCCGGAAAATGTATGATCATTGCTCGTCAGCCACCACTAAATGCCTTATGTTAAAAATATTGATTAAATTATTTAATTTGCAAATATTTAAAGCCTCTGATTAACACTAAACAAATACGAGTAATATATTCTGTTTAAAACATTCTCCTAAACAGCATTTTCTTAGCTTTGACTATAAGAGTGTATGACGTCATAATGTGACCGTTGCCTCGCCAAATTGAGAAATTCTGATATGTTCAAAAGTATAGGCAAATTGATTTCTGGCTCAAAGTTTTACGAACATGTAATTTCCTTTAATACTTATCATTTCTACAAATTTGTAACAGCATGCAAGGATGGATCTACGATTAACTCAAGTTGTTTGGGCGGTTTTCAGAGGATGTTTAAAGACATTCACATAACCCAATGGGGTTTCTGACCTTGGTATGTCTGGCTTTTGTACACATGTGCACAGTTGACCATACCTTGCATTGGGATTGTGTGCAAATATCTGGTGTTTTCATCCTTTTATTTAACATTCAAAACATTCAGACTTATGAATAAAATAAATGCAGTGGGACAATATGAATGTTTCCTGTAAGAATGTCAAATATAAGTTATAAGTCTCAACTATTAACTCATTAGCTGCAGTTTTAAAATAACCATTTTGTGTGTGTGGCAATGGGGACTTTGCCTTTAAAATTAGGTTATATTGATCAAATTTCCCAATCATAGTGCATTGTAGGAATGCCTTTAAGCCTCCTCTGGGCGGTTTTTATGCCGGATACAAAACTTTAAAGGGTTACTACGCCCTCTGTAGTACTAGGGTTAAATTTTAAAAAGCTTGAAACATATTCGCTACTTTTTTGGTTCCGCCATTATGCACTATGTGCGGGGAGAGCCTCGAACTGGCAGCATACATGAATGGGAATTGAACTAGTCATAACGTTCTGTGTAAGGTTACATAATTCTTCCTTTCATGTATGCTGCCAGTTCGAGGCTCTCCCGCACATAGTGCATAATGGCGGAACCGTGCAAGTAGCGAATGGCTTGCGAAAGGTTGTCAACTCTTATATCCTCTCCTTCACCTCATATTTTTATTTGTTTATTTATTTCATGCATTCATTCATTTAATCTACTTGATAGTCTCTTAGTTTGATATTAAAATGTGACACAAGTGATCGAGGAGCTGATTTGTTTCCCATACAATCTCTAGAACGTTTTGGGTGTTTTTTAAATATAAAAATGCAATATTTATTTTATTGAACATTCGTAAATATTTACCTGTTCAGTGTATTTTAATGGTAGATATTACATACGTCTGACGTTATCAAAACACAATTTAATTAACAAAATAAGCATGTGCACAAGGGAATATAATAATATAATATATAATATATACGTCCTTCGGTTTCAAAGTTTTGGACTTTGATGACATTTTATTACTGCTCAAATTTCTCATACCGTCATTTAACACACTTATGAAATCTTCTTGGGAATTGTGATTTAATACAACTTTAACTTGACAGATACTGATCGCAATTACTAAAATCACTGTATTAAAAAATATCATGCAAGTCAATTGCGAATCACAATCTTGTTCAGGAGTTGTATGAAAGACGTCTTGTACAGACACATAGGTCTATGTGCCAAATTTGCTTATCTTTTAAGGGATCGGATAGCAACGTTTGCACATTATTTTTTTGGGACATGTAAGCATATCAGATACATCAAAATGTATTCTGAATACGAGGAATGTCCTTCTGTTATAGCAAATGTTATGGCAAATATTGATATTTTTAATGATTTGCCATACAATTTCAGAAGGACATTCCTCGTATTCAGAATTCAATTTGGTGTGGATGATGTGCATTCAGGTACCACAAATATACTGTATAAACGTTGCTCTACGATTTCTTAAAGTAATAGTTTTAAAGTAATAAAAAAAACCTGCCAAATAAAAGGCTGCAGTATTTGAGAAAGCAATTGCATAACCCTTAAAGACCCATTCAGTGATCCCAGCGCAAGAGTAAAAGAATTAAAATTGTTTATAAATTGCTTAAAAGTGAAGGATAAGTCATTCAAATTGTGATAATGCCTTTGAATTGAATTCATCAATCTCACAGCAACACAGCTATGTGAACCGCATTATAGTGTACTTGAAGTATGACGGACCAGATAATTAATATACACATCAAAAACACCTGTTTTATTCTCATAAAGTGTTGACTAGCATGGGTAGGACTCCCGGGTAGGACTAAACCCTTCTGCCATTATTTTGCTTTTGATTCATAATTGTGGAATATCATAATGCATGTATACATGGTCTTTAATGTAAGTGTAATTTTTTTTTTAAATTCATCTTTACATTGAAATCAGTCTATGATATGTATTGCCGGTTAGATGCAAATAGTTTCAATCAAATATCTATAGGTTTAACAAAGTATAATATAGCCTCTATGTTAGCCCACCAGTGTAACTTTCTATCTGGTTTCAGAATAAGCTCTATTGTAGGTTTCATATCTTGCAAAATAATGATGTGCTTAAAAACGTTCTACATTTTCCTTTGGATCTGGTTCCAAGGAATAGCATAAAGCATTCACTTTTCGGCTTATTGCTTCTCAAACTGAAACATCCGCTTTTCTTGAAACATCAGCACCCTGTGTTTCAATAAGGAGAATTAAAAAGGTCCGATTGGTATTGTTGTAGTGATCTTATGCAACGTATTTGAATCACTTATTTTCTCCATAAAGGTCTCTTCTTTTTTCTGTTCTAGGTATGAGGGAAGCTACACAACGGTCGATACTTGTGGTTTGGGCTCTATTGCTTATCGTATCAGAGCTACACAGCAGCCACGCACAAATACACGGAAGGATAGGATGGAAGCCTGGTGGAAAGAAAAGGTCATTTTCACCATCATCTTTAGATAACAGGGTAAGAAACTCACAAAAGAAGCATACTCTTTTCATTGCGACCAGGTCTGGGGCGGACATTTTATAAATGAATTTTGAAGAGCAGCAACGACACCACTTTCATTACATTCCAGATGTTAAATCTACATCATATGCAAAATTTGAGGAACAGTGAACGAGTCCGTTTTATTTTATGGCCATTTGTCTATAACTGGTCTTTACATGTAGTCCTATGGAGAGAGTGCCCGTTGAGAGCGCTATAACCCCTATTTTAGGAACAAAAATGTGATTAAAAAAAAGGGACCCGTGCGAATTTTCTAAAATTTTCAGAGAATGTAGTATGAACATAATCAAGTAGTTGCCGTACCTGCTCTTTTCCGAAAAAATAAAAAGTCCTATACCTCAATGATAATGAAACAATAATCATGATAATATCAAAATTGTCAATATTATGGTATGCAGGTAATCAAATTGATTTAATGTAACTTTGTACCATAATTAGATTGATTTTCAAAAAGTTGTTAACTTTGCAGCATATTGAATAGGGTGCGGCAAAAACATTTTTTTCTCGGATAGATTTGGAACTCTCGGAGAATTTTACTGGGGAAGCCGGTAACTACTACTATTGTACTTAAATATAAGTAAGATCGAAGCATGTTTCGCCCAAGCAGTCAATTGTCACAGAATCCCTACCTATTTCTTACTGTGAAGAAGATGAACAAATTTCATATTTCTTACTGTATAACTCTAAAAATTAGTAGGAACAACCTGGGAATAGTAGGCATTCAGATGACATCATAGCCGATATTAAACACATTGGGTATTTTGTTTGGACCCTCTAGCACATCATCAGATAGCAATCAGTTTCAATTGGTTAATAATTATTTTTTGCTAAGGACAAGTATATAGTTAAATATTAATGATATTTGATTTGCTAAATTAAGGGGTAGGATAGCATTATGGAGCATTTCCCCAGTTTTACTCAATCAATTTCACAATATTGTTGCATAGGTATGAACTGTAGCATTAAAGAATAAACGATATATGAGTTTCGGGTATACACACAGAAAAAATACACAGGTTGTGTAGAATTTACACATTCACTATGTACGTATAGAATCGCAAAATCATTGTGTATAATTTTACCTAATCCATATTTTGTAAAAAGCACCAAACTGTTATGTAAAAATTTACACATTTGCTAAGTAAACATTTTACACAACTGCTATGTTGTGTAAAATGTTTACTTAGCAAATATGTAATGCTATTTGAACCAATCGGAGGCGCATAGCAATAACATGACTGATCGATTCTAAGCTATAGGCAATTCCTTGTAAAATGATTTATTTAATTTGATTAACATTTGGTATACTTAATATGATCAATATGTTTATTTGAGTTGAAATGTTTAATAATGGGAATAAAGGCATTGTTTTTAGCCTCTGTCGTGAATTTATCGTCTCAACACGGGCGACATCATTATTTTTGGCCTTCGCCTCGTTTTTTACTTAAAATAATGCTGTCGCCCGTGTTATATGAGAAGATAGAACCAATACCTCTATAATTCTCTAATGCAATACCAGTAACACTGAGTATTTATAAACATTGGATGCTGGTTATTCTGTACTCTGGAATATTTGAACAGCGTACTATGTTAACAATGCCTACTCTGTAGAAAATTGTGGAAGATACTGTTGTGTGATTCTAAACATAGGATGCTGTAATTTGCATTGTTGTACTACTGCCAAGATTGGTTGCATCGCCAGTGTTACTACCCACCAACACCGACCCTTAAGCATTCCAAAATTGAAGATTGCGTATCACTAGAAACTGGTATTACTTATTGTGCGTGTAAAAGATTGTACAACTGACATAATTTTGTGTTGGAAAAAGATATTGGGTAGCACAGTATTATAGACCCTCTCGAGATTACAAGGAACACTCCATATACAAGAAATATACAATCATGTTTCTTCAAAGTATCAGGCAAGTGCCGCTTCGAAAGCAAAATATGTATAAGTGACTTTACGTCTGAAAACAATGGGAAAATATTGTTGGATAAAATATTAGACAATCCAAAACCCCTTAGGACAATCTTTTCCAATAACACAAATGTATTGCTGGTGTTTTTGCGATAAAAAGATTTTGGGATATGCATAAGGCTTTTGATCAGATTCTGTACACTATCAAATTGCAATTAACAAAGCTTGGGATCGCTTAGATGTTTTGAAATTGCTAAAGTTCTGCTCTTTTCATTGTTGAATCTAAAGTAACTATTGAAGTAATATTAATTTTTTTAACAAAGTAAACTTCCCTACTAATATAATTGATGACGTAATAAAAACGTCATGCAGCTGAATTCATACGCCGCTGATGAGCAAATTTTGAGCGACTGACTTTTGACCTATATGGAGAAGAACACTTTCGGTTGCGTTTCAATAAAAGCACTGGACTTCATTGGTCAAAAGTCACTCGCTCGTCGCTCAGCGGCTAACTATAAATCAGCTTAAATCTCATCATGTTAATGCATCACCTGCAGGTCGATAGTAATAAAAGAAACAAATCATACATCATAATCAAATAGATACATTATAGGTGAACCTTGCGATTCAGTTTTTGTGGGCGGGTTGCGTCCCCTGACGATCCATCACATAATACTGAGCCATCTGTTTCCTTCACATATGAGGATGTCTTTGTACGCGTTGCGTGCAATTGACATAATGATAATCAATAACAATTATTCCGGGCAATTATTCAAACTGAAAATATTTAATCTTTTATAACGATATTACTTGACATTACTTTGTATTTTACTTATTTATTTATTTATTTATTTATTTATTTATTTATTTATTTATTTATTTATTTATTTATTTATTTATTTATTTATTTATTTATTTATTTATTTATTTATTTATTTATTTATTTATTTATTTATTTATTTATTTATCTAAATTTTGTACCCTAGGTCACTCAATATACAACTCTGTTCAATTAACAAATTTGTACTCCAAGATTGTGTTATGATACTGACGCAGGCCATTCCCATTGGGTTGTTCAGAATAGTGTTACGAGCCGTACTGACTCAAGGCCAAAATCACCTTTTACCCAAATTCACATGAATGCACAACACAAATACACTGTTTGATTAAGCTAACAAAATCTAAGTATTTAATTGAAAGTAAAATATGATTTGGCACAATATATGACAACAAATGTACATACCAAAAAAATCACACTATCACAATTTTACATAATCAGTACTTAACCAACAGTCTTCTTGTTGATCATTATCTTGTTCATTTACAATGTTCTTGGCGGCTGATATGTCCTATTGTTCACCTGTCCTTCGAAAATCACCGAAGTTCCTTGTACACTTGCATTTATATATCCTTGCGTATAAAATCCTCACACAGAAATGGTGCTGCTTTCTCCAAATTCAAAACTCCTTGTGCAGTTCTCCAAACACTAAACTCCTTGCGCAGTTATCCAAACACTTTAACTCCTTGCACAGTTCTTCAAACACTTAACTCCTTGTGCCGTTCTTATAAGCATTAACTCCTTCAGGAAACAGTCTTCTTTTTGCACTGCTTCACTTTATTGACAGATGTGTTGTTTTATAAACCAGACGTCAGCAAGTCTCTCAAATTATCCTTCGTTGCTGTATTAAAATAGCACATTATTGGCTATGTAAACTGCTTAAAATGCACCTCCTTTTGAAGCTCAATGATGAACAACACACACATGTAGAGAGTCTACAATCTCACTTCATATTCTGCAAGGAGCAAACACAAGCTTCCACTTTTATACATACATTCTATTAATATACCATTATGTCATTCACTTCCTGGAGGATTTCCGAAATTATGTCATCATATCCATCTCACAATCTAAGGGATTTTCCCCATGATGCAATACAGAGAACTTTCTGGAATAGTAGGGACTTTCCAAGAGTATTAAAATAACTCTAATTGAGTTTGTTTACTATAACAAAAGGGGTTTCCCCTAAAATATGTTGTAATACACAAACGAAATAAAAATGTGTACATATTTGAAATCATATTTCAGTCACCTTTTCCCATTCTCTGGATAACTAAAAATGAAGGCTTGTTGAACGAAAGTAAAAAAAACCTCTGAAAGCGTCTTACAAACAAAGTGTAAAGCAGCAGTATTACTAACATTAAACAGGCAGATTTTTTCGCATTGAAATCAAAAAGTTCATACGTTTCTTTTAGTATAATATGTCCTTAAAATTACACTGTTGGTTATGGATTATTTAAACTATTGCTCCCGTCATAATCTGTGCAAATCAAATTTTACTAAAAAGTGCTTCACCATTAATCAATTCTTCTACTTCTATAAAGTACATCTTACACGTCAGAATTTCTTGCATTAAGCATTACTTATTTCAAACCCTATCGCAGAAGCTCTTCACTAATAATGAGAATTAAATTGTCAAAACAATGAACTTTCTTGGATTTGTCTAATTTGGTTTGTATTAGTGAATATGTCCTATATTCCTTCAACTTTTATGGCTTATAGCCAGCTAAAAACATTAAGCAAAATTACAAGCTGACATGTGCCTACTTTTAATTGTAACGTATAATCCTGAAATTAAATCCTCCATACTGCAATTAAGTCCTAAATATCTACTTGTAGATTCTAGTAGTGCCAAATGTGACGTGTGGCAAGGTTGTCTCAACTTTTCTCTTTTCTGATAGACCCCATCATTTTAATTCCCCCCCTTGTCACATTGCCTTAAGGGATCGGATAGCAACGTTTGCATAGTATTTTTGTGGGATCTGAGAGCACATCAGACACATCAAATTGCATTCTGAATCGAGGAATGTCTTTCTGATATCAAATATTTTTTGAAATTAGCGATATAATACAAATTTTGTGGCAAATTATAAAATTGTAAGCTGAATTTATACTCGATCGCTGAGCGATTGCGATGCACGGCTTTTGGAACGCGATGGGTAATCGCCGAATTTTGCTCGTAGCTAATCACTATTTCAAATATTCAAAAGGCAACAAAAACATTAGAACATCAATTGCTGTTAATAATATTATTGCTTTGAATTAATTCATCGCCGAAAGTTAATGATCGAGAAAGGTGAATAAGTAACAAAATAGTAGATCCAGTTGATAGGAAACGATTGATTGATGCATTCACGTGTCAAGCGACATGAGATTCCTTCAACTCGCAATATGAACATGTATGTACACATCAAAATATCATATATACATCATGTTGCTGATCAGTTTCACTCATTTCTCATTAAAGGGAGTCTCCGGTAATCATACCATTATGCCTTTATATGTTAGAAAAATAATTATCAAGCACGAATCACATGGTTTTATTTAAAACAAACTCATATTGACCATAAAACGAATAAAACAGGCTCTCAACACGCGATATTCAAAATTCCCGCACCGAAATTGTCTAAGTGCAATGACGTAATGGTGATTTGTGCTCAATTGTCGTCAGCCTTCATTGTATTACTGGGACGTCATTGCACTCGACAATTTCGGCACCCGGGAATTTTGAATATCGCGTGTTGAGAGACGAATGTTTTTATTCGTTTTTATGGTCAATATGAGTCTGTTTTAAATAAAACCACTTGATTCGTGCTTGATAATTATTTTTCTTACATATTATAAGGCATAATGTTATGATTGCCGGAGTCATCCTTTAAGTAATATGTGACCATCCTCCACAACTGACACCGGATGTCGCCAGTGCCACTATTGAGATATGCTCCATCGAACTTAACAATAAACAATAGGAAACAAAGGATTTATTGACTGTTTTATTGATTTTTCACTACTTAAATGTCAAGTACTATAGACATGATATACATCATTTTAAAGCTAATTTCAAGCAGCATATTTTGGTTGAATATCTCAAAAATGATGATTGGCGACTTCAGGGCTCAGTTGTGCTGAGGGGTCACACATTCAGATGCAGATCCTTTTTGACAATTTGGACACAGAAATGACGTTATTTTCACCATTCACTACTTTGCTTTTTATCAGACTACTAATCCAATCTACTACTCTTGCCCGAACTATAGATTCTTATGAACCAGACCTCAGCATAATACAAATGCCGTTATCACGTTTTCTGGTAAAATGCGGAACTTAAATGCGGAACGTAAAAATAAACAAATTAAACTGCCTCCAAAAACAATTAAAACTCGTTCATTCAAAAAATTTAATGCTGATGATTTTATTGACGACATGAAGAACATAAACTGGAATGATATAATGAATTATAATGATGTAAATAATGCTTGGGATGTTTGGAAGAAGACATTTAATGATGTTTGTGACAAACATGCCCCACTTAAAGAGAAAAGAATTAAAGGTCATCTTCCTGAGTGGATTAATGGGGATTACATTAAACTGACTAAAGATAGAGACTACTTCTTTTCAAAGGCACATAAAACTAATGATCCAGAAGACTGGAAGATGGCTAAGTCTTTAAGAAACAAAGCAAATAACTTAAATAGATACTTAAAAAGAAATATTGTACTGATGCCATTGAAGAAAATGTAAATAATAATACTAAATTATGGAAAACAATAAAGAAACTAATTCCAAGAAATAATGCAAGTGTCAGATCTATTCAAACAGATGATGGGTTTACAACATGTAATAAAGATATTGCTAATGAATTCAACTCATTCTTTACATCAATTGGAACTACTCTGGCTCAAAAATTTGACAATGTAAATAATAGTGATGATGATTCATGTAAAAATGTTACTAATGATGAATGTAATGATGATGATGTATCTAGTAATTTTAATTTTGGTTTTATTACTCCTTCTTTTGTATTTGACGAAATTTGTAATTTTTCAAATAAGAAGTCCTCTGGTCTTGATAATTTCAATGTGAAACTCTTGAAACTTTCTGCACCAATTATTTGTGACTCTCTTGCCTATATATGTAATCTTTCATTGTACACTTCTATATTTCCTTCTGATTGGAAACTTGCAAAAGTCACACCTATTTATAAAGATGGTGACAAATCAGATGTAAGTAACTATAGACCTATCTCTGTATTATGTATAATTTCTAAGATTCTGGAACGTGCTGTCCATGACCAATTGTATTCTTATTTATCTAAACAAGGTATTCTTCACCCATCTCAATCTGGTTTTAGGAGTAACCACTCAACCACTACAACCCTTCTTGATACCTCTGACTACATTCTTAAAAACATGAATGATAGAAAATTAACGGGTGCAATTTTCCTGGATCTCAAGAAGGCTTTTGATACCATCAACCATAGTCTTTTAATTAACAAATTAAAGCAATGTGGTATTTCTGGCTCATGTCTAAAGTGGTTTATTTCTTATCTCAGTAATAGGTCTCAAACTGTTAACATTTCCTCTATTATGTCTGACTTTAAAGATGTGAATATTGGTATTCCACAAGGTACAATCTTGGGGCCTTTATTATTTATCATTTTTGTAAATTCACTTCCAAACTCTGTAAACTGTAAAACTATAATGTATGCAGATGACACAACTCTTATTTGTAGTTCTAATGATGCAGCAACTCTTCAAGCAGAATTAAATGAAAATTTGTCAAATGTTGCATCTTGGTTGAATGAAAATAATCTCACCTTGAATATCAAGAAAACAAAACTCATGATTTTTGGTACTAGTTATATGCTGAATACATTTGATGACATTGATGTTTCATACAATGGTAATAATATTGAAAGAGTTGATACATTTAAGTATCTTGGTGTTGTATTTGATCAATTATTATCTTGGTATGAACATGTAAACCATCTCTCTTCTAATATCTCAAAACGTATTGGCATTATTCGTAGACTGAAATATTATCTCCCAAATGATACCCTTAAAATGCTTGCCAATGCCCTTGTCATGCCACACTTTGACTATTGTAGTCCTGTTTGGACAAATTGCATAAACTCTCTTTCAACTTCACTTCAAGTACATCATAATAGACTTGCTCGTATTCTTTTATCAGCGGATATAAGAACACCTATTAAAGACATGATGGATTCTCTTAACTGGGATAAACTTCATACAAGATGGGAGAAACAACTTTTGATTATTGAAGTGTCTTACCCATAATGCACCATCATATTTATTTTCTCAATTTTCTTATATGCAATCTCTTCATACTCATGGTACTAGAAGCCAAACTTTCAATTCTCTTGTCATTCCAAAATGGAACATAAATCCTGGTAAGAGAACTTTTCACTACAGATCATGTTATGCTTGGAATAGACTCCCCCAAGACATCCGTGGAAACTTTGATTCTATGACCGTTCATACTTTTAAAAACTGTATTTCAAAATTGTGATTTGACTTTATTATTTGATTTATTGAATTCCACAAATTTATATAATTTTTTGTCTTTTACTCACTATTTGATTGTAAAACTTGTACAATGTTATCTATTCTGTATAATGTAATTATTACTTGACCTGATGTACAATGTAAATACTGTATTTAAGTAACTTTTGCTTCCATACATTGCTTTTAATTGTTACCAACTTCTTTTATTATATTTTGTGCTGTAAATTGTCACTCAGGGCCCCCTTGGAGATCAGTACCAGTTACTGAAGGGGCTACCCTGGTTAAAGAAAGAATAAATAAATAAATAAATAAATAAATTTGGCGTATAATATATAATAGTATAATCAGCGACTAAATTATAGTATATGTCGCTTATTTTACTTTGAGCGCATTTATTACAGTACCTCAACAGTTTTACACATAACTACAGAAAAGCCTCGAGTTATTCTTGTATTCCAGTGTTGTAGTAAATCTCTATCCATCACCCTTCGAGTATCACCATGTTGTAATACTAGATCCTTCCTATACATTTACAGTTCACATTAGGGGATTCCCAACTTATTGTACGGTAATAATAACGAACTGGTTTCCAGATATAAAATCTAAGGGGTTCCCTACTTTACATGTCTGATAAGGGACTTCTGAGCTTATCACATCGTTATGAACACGGCAGAGTGCCGAATACGCAAAATTGCTGTTCTGAGTATGAGTAAACGGCGTTTGA
Source organism: Amphiura filiformis (assembly GCF_039555335.1). NCBI lineage: Eukaryota > Metazoa > Echinodermata > Ophiuroidea > Amphilepidida > Amphiuridae > Amphiura > Amphiura filiformis. The sequence goes on along the minus strand of NC_092628.1, from coordinate 50,607,591 downwards.
AAATCTTGGTACCATTCCATTGGTCATTCTAAAAATTGAGACTTTTTAAAAAATTAAATGCTAGAGCGAACAATAGCCCATGAGGAGTGGCGACTCAAGTCAAGAACTTATATAGGCACCTAGGTACCGGGTGTCCCAAAAGTCTCTTAACATTGTGAATTTGCCATAACTTGCGTTGGGTTAATAGTGTTGTTACAAAAATTGCACAGTATGTAGATAATTCTTTTCGAAATGTTATGATACCAAACATGCCTATGTGGTCATGACCCTTTGGCATGAAATTAATGGATATCTACCGTACCGTAAAACCCACTTTTATAAACGCCAAATAAGTCTCGTCATTTGAGACATGAACACGATATAACGTGTTATCATTTTAAAATCTGGTTTGTTTAATTTGGCTGTGTTTGTTTGTTTGTTTGTTTTCAATGCGTAATCTTCATTTTCTGTTTTATATGGAAACTACTTAAGATCTTTTCTGAGGATTCGATGAACAGTTGTACGCGGTATGTTGTTCTTCATTGAAAGTCGACGTACTGATCGCCTTGGGCTTTTCGCCACCGCTCTTCGTATGACATCAATGTTTGTAGCCGATCTTCCTGTTCTTCCACGTCCTGCCCGAAGTGCATCATGAACAGATCCAGTTGATAGGAATTTCAGCACTAGTTGCTGGATTGTATTTCGGCTGGGTAGTGCATAATTTACATTAAACTGTTCCTTAAACATTGCTTCAGTGAGTTTGTCTGACTTTGTCTCAGCAAAGAAGCATACGACCTGAATCCGTTGATCTATAGGAAATTCATTTTCACTTCAACTGTTTTAAAGTAAAGTTTAATATTGTCAATATATCCTAATTATAATCTAAAACAGCAGTCACGCTTACGCTAAGCCATGTAATCCATGAATGTTCATACCTAAATGTAGCACGCGCAGTGAGTGAACCAACTCTATTGTTCAGGGAAGCACATCATCCATGTTCTTGAACAAAGAACACACGAGCTTGCTTTTGTGGGTTTGATACACACATGTACAGTCGCACAGTAAGGTCAAAAGGTCATCAATAATGCTGTTTTTGGTATCAGAATAATTCTAAAAGATCAATCTATATGAATATGTTCTCCATTTTGATATGAAGTAGGAAATATTTGAGATATGGCCAATTCACAATGTTAAGTTACTTTTGGGACACGCTGTACTATAAAATATAAGTATAAATGATAATTATATAATGTGGCGACCGATCGCAGGACGCGCAACTTAAATGTAAACAAGTTTAGGTCATTTTAAAATAAAGGGAGGTTTCAAGACGGATGAATGCAAGAAATTGCTAACAATGATGAAAAGAATGCATTGATCAAGTTACCCAAAATCGCTCTAAGCCACATCGAGTTTTTCTATTCTCTATATCAAGACATTCATTTCATGACTACTAATTGCAAACGGTAATAGGCCACAGAAATATCTTGTGATTGACTTTCAATTCATCCAATGTATTAATGTTGGCTATTATGTTTGCTTGTTAATACCATACAATATCACAAAGGTCCATCTATCTCTAGATTCATACTCTTACAGCCCATGGAAATACAGTAAGCCAAAGCATTAAGGTACCAGTTGTATTCACCCCTGTATATCTAAAATAAAGACAAATATGTCCAAATTATAACAAATAGCTAATACCTGTACTCTTCAGCTCTGATTTAAGACCTCAATTTGCACACAAATATACAATTTATTGAATAAAAATGACCACAAAAAGGCAGAAAGGTTTAATAATTTGATAAATAATGGAAAATCTATTACAAATTGTTAAAATATATTATATATTTGAATATTAGTCGGGATATTAGTATGATAGCTGTTGGTATTGTCCATTACGAACATACAATCATTTCACGCTATGACTACGATATCTTCGCAGCACAGTGTTTGAAGCAGTCACATTTTGATAACATTTTTGACATGATGTTCCCATTCAATATCTTTTACAAGTTGTTAAACTTGATGCTATTACTAAACCATTTCGTTGAGACATTTCTTAGATATCAAATGATCTTGAACATGAACTGGTAGTCCATACATCGTTCACACTTTATTGATGCAGTTTTATAGCTTTGACGTTGATCTATATTAAACTGTTTCTCGACTTCTGAAAATCGGTTCGGAAGACGTTGAATATAAAAGCTAAATATCCATTATATCACCATAAGTTTGGTACATGTAGCACCGTTTAAGTTGACACGGCAGGTGTTAAGCAGAATGCCACTGGGCTTCAATTTCCACACAACGCGTTGTTATAGTCAACACCTGACATAACACAATACGTGATATTGGTCGCGGAACCTTAGGACAATGACTCAAGGTATCTTGGCATTCGCAATTAAAGGCCAGGCAACATGGGCTAATGTTAATTCGGAAATAAGATCAATTATGCTTTAAAATGGGCCGGGGAAGTTAAAAAGAACCACCTGAATAGAACCACTGTGTGTTATTGATACTGACAAGTCAAAATGTTCACTTTAAGCTTTGTAAGTTCCCGGTTGTAAATTATTGTATTTAAAAAGCAAAGTCTGATCCCGGGAGTCTGATGCTATCAAAACGCATCACAACATAATGAAATCTTGCTTTAATCCATAGGTTATCGCAGACATGATCGAGACTACTTAGTCTAGATATCGGTGTGCGAAAAATCTAAATGCTTAAGTTTCCAAAATAAAAGCAAAATGATCGTCAAAATTCAAATTGGAATGACCAAAATCGTAGTAAAAAACCACACCACTCGAACAAGTGTAAAGACCTTTCTGTTCTGAACAGAGTGATCAATAAAATTAAACCATAGGACAATTACGCAAGTCATCTTGGTATTCGCAGTTAAAGGGTAAGGAACATGGGCCAATGTTGTCTCGGAAATGAGATGAATGATGTGAGAAAGGTTTTGAACACAAGTCTCCACATACATAAATGACAGCCAGTGAAAAAATTTCACTGATCATCCAGGATTTGAACCTGATGAATGATGGTTTTAAATAAGCCGGGGAATGTTGACAGAACACATAAAACCAAGTCTGTATGTCATTGATGGTAACAATTCAAAGAAATGTTTGTTATTCTTTACTCAAAATGATGAAATATTATAATTAGTAATAACTGTCAGGAAAGGTTTATGTGAATTATGTCTATTTTAGTCAAAATTAACAAGTGTAAGATAGCTCACTGGCTATTTTCTAAGGAGGGACCTAATGCCTGAATAATAAGCATTACATCATATCACAATTATTGTTCTGGTGACCTGACAACACAACGAATTTGGATGATTCCATTTAAGTTAAAGCATGTGTAAACATATATACAAATATGCCCAAAAATCAAGTTTTATCAAATTAATCGTACAATATGGCTTTAATTCATAGTTTATCGCAGACATGACCGAGACCACTAGTTATCAGTCTGTGAAACGAAAAACCTTAAAAAGCGTAAGTCTTCAAGTCAAATCATTTACCTTCATCTTTATAAGCTTCCTGATGTAAATAAATCTTGTACTCAAAATGCAAAGTATAATGTTACCAATATGTTGTTTATAAGCACGCCACATGCATTACAACATACAGCAAAGAGCCTACTTATTACAATCTTACTTAATCTGTTAATCCCTAAGTTATCGCAGACATGACTGAGACTAGGTATCGGTTTGCAAAACGCCGAACATAAAAAAGTCTCCAAGTTATGATGTGGGAAAGTTTGTAACACAAGTCTTCACATACATAAATAACAGCCAGTAAAGAAATTTCACTGACCATCCAGGATTTGAACCTGATGAATGATGGTTTTAAATAGACCGGGGAATGTTAACAGAACCACATAAAACCAAGTCTGTATGTCATTGATGGTAACAATTCAAAGAAATGTTTGTTATTCTTTACTCAAAATGATGAAATAACATTAATTAGTAATAACTGTCATAACTACGGAGGGACCAAATGCCCGAATAATATGTATTACATCATATCACAATTGTTGCTCTGGTGACCT